>NC_143586.1:54252010-54567381 GCF_048544385.1 Mastigoproctus giganteus
TACAACAAGATTATTGTCTTGTTGTAATATAAAATTTCTTCTGCAAAGTCAAAGTCCAGAGGTTCAAGAATGTTTTTATGGCCTTCTTTTCTTTTCCAGAAAAACAAAAGCAACCGAGATCATGATGCAACCACCACCACCGTGCTTGACTGTTGGCAATAAATGAAGGAAAAATTGGACAACTGAAGGAAAAATGGCACCATTTTTCCTTCAGTTGATCGTTTCACATAGATTCTATGCCTAGATCCAAAAATTTCAAATTTGGATTGATCCGTCCACAGTATACATTTTCCCACTCTTCAATTGTCCAATGCTCGTAGTCCCAAGCCAACCGTTTCTTTCGATTTTCTGGTTTAAGGGTTTTCGGAGTGCTACATGACCACGAAGCCCTGCTTGTTTAAGACTAAGTTTTATGGTTAATGAAAACCCAAGAGTTTCTCTGTTCCTATTTAACTCAGCTCAGATTTTGGGTGCATTATTTTGGATAATTGCATTTAGAAATAAGTGTTATGGTCTTATCTTGTGTTTCCGTTATTATATGCAGTCATCCTGATCGTGTTTTGTCCACTGCCAGTCTCCTTGAATTGTAAAATGGTAGTTTGTACTCCTTTAATGAAACACCTAGCTTTTTGCCAATACTTCTCATGGAATAAATTTATATATACAGAGTTATAATAGTACTTCTGTTTTTCAACACTCAGTTCCTTATTTCTTGACATATTTGTCAAAACACAAAACTTACACCAAACACTTTCTGAGTGATGGGTGTTCGATTTTATAAGTTACAACCCTTACTCCTCAGTTTATATTATTGAAAAACAATAGACTCATTTACAATCGTCTATAATATTGAAAAAATACTCTCACTTTCTAGAATCATCCACAATATTCTACCACATTCAGGAGTCTTCTGCACCTTTTTGGAATATTCTCAAAATTTCGTAAATATTTCCTAAATACATGTATAATTAAGTTTTTTTGATTTGTACAAGCTAGTGCATTTGCATCATTTCTGTACATAGCCAACTACATATACCGTAATCGTTTTTTTTTAATTTAAAATATATTTGAATAAAAAATTGGTAAACAACTTGGTCCTGTTTTAATGAAAATTTTGAAATCTAAGAAATATGAAATGTGATAGGGTGTTTTTATCCCACTTACCGCTGTTATTAAATCTGAAAACTAGTCTTGATTTTAAAACAGCGGCAAGGGGTGGGGGATAAGCACCCAAACTAAGGTAACCATAGCTAGGCATGTCAATCATTGCTACTCACAGCGATTAATCGGAAGGGGGGTACCAGGATTGTAAAAGACTAGCTTTTTTTTTTTTTAATTCGTTATCTGTACAGTAAAATCTGGACTAATAGGAAGAAGGTAGTGTTGTCAATTTTACATTTGACAACACTACCTTCTCCAGTGGTAACTGATGGTCAAAAGGTGGAACCAGTGGTTACCCTAATGTAAACTTTAACCAAATATTTTTCCCAACTTCCCAAATTTCATTAAAATCTGATTAATAGAAATCCGGCAGTATTTTTAAATATTAAAATTAAAAAAAATATATTTTTCGAGCTTCCCAAATTTCATTAATTAATATAAATCTGGCAGTAATTATTATTTTTTCATACATATCACATAGGCTACCACATACTGTATATTGCAGTTTCCAACATGTGGTCTACGGGACTTCACAATAAAACAATTCATTAATAGTGGTGTCAATACGAAATGCACTTAGAAGATTACAAAACGTGGCTGTCATTATCATCTGACTAAACTTTTAAGAAATACGAAACTGAACTAAGATTGGATTGGTACCAAAAATTAGGTGGTTCGAATTATTGTTCGCATGTACGAAGCATGAGAAAATATATACCATTGTATATAAAAAATAATTGTCAGTATATTTTCACGTATAGTTTAATATATATATATATATATATATATATATATATATATATATTATTTTTTTATTTTTTTTTTTTGCCACAAACCCAAATATAAAAGTGGACTATATTTATAAAAAGGAACACTAGTATATTGTAAGTGAAGCACCGGATATTGTTGCCCTACGCTGATTGGAGGAATGAATGGGAAAATGACAGTTGCGCAGTTTTTTCGGTTCACCCTTAAAAAATCATTGTTTCTTGCTGCTTTTATTCGTTATAAATCGTGAATTGTTTCTATTTGATAATGCGCCTGAAATGTAACGCACTGTGTACATTATTATTACATTATTATTAATACATTATTATTATTTTTTTTAAATACCAATAATAGTAGTTGACCCAGTTCGAGACCAAATGGAGGGGATGAAGGCAGCGCCTCAACCCACGAGTTCTCACGAAACTATTTGTTACCACTTTGTACCAGCTGCACATGGGTAAACAATTTAAAAACCAAACATATATGGAAAGGAAAGGAATAAGAAATGTGAGGTAGCAGCCCAGGACTGTAATTCGAATATGTATCCAAGACTAGTAAAAATATACATTTCTACACTTTCTCATTTCGAATTAAAGTAAGTAATTCAACCAGCATTTAGGAATATTATAAGGTTAAAAAAGAAAAAGGAAATAAAATTGCAGATTACACATTCAAAAGATTTTTCTACTTCCTCGAGCAAGATTGCTGGGAGAAAGGTATCTGCTATTATTCTGGGGGAGTAAAATTGCCATCCACTTATACATCATAATTCAAGTACATATACCGATTTTTTTTTTCACGACTAATATTTACAGTTTTTACTAAATGATAAATATGTTCGTTAATAATTCGAACCACCTTGTTTTTGGTTATTCCTAGGTTAGTTTCGTATTTCATAAAGATTTTAGTTTTGCTGGCCATGGCCTGTCATCAGCTGGACTCTAATATTACATTGTTTTGCTGGCGCTAATAATTTTTGGATATCAGTGCGTGTTGTATTATTGTTACATTTGAATTAATCATTATAATACCGAAGAATACCACTTATCTGATAATTGTGCTTAAAAATTGATACAGCTCCAGCGTTTATGTAATTTGTAGATCTCGTACGATGAGGTAATTGTTGACTGGACTGAGTTAAAAAGAGGAAAAAAACAAAACACAAACTTTCACTTATTTTAACTTCAAGATGATTTTGAATATTGTGTGCAGATTATTATTTTAATGACCGAATATCTTCACAGAGTATAATATGTGATCAATCTTCCATTTGAAAAATTAAATTTGTTTTACGTGTAATACATGGAAGTTTTTTTTTTTTCTGCCTGAATCACTCTCGTGCAGAAATCGTTTATATAATTTACCATTATCAAACTGACATTTTAAATTTCTTCATATCATTTATTTTCCCTTGCAGCATCATTGTACATCAGCGAATTGGCCCACTTTCTTAGAGAAATAATGGTGGTATGCCTATTGAGCAATCAGTTCGGATCTTTACAGTATCCCATGCGACCTTGATTGGTGTGCCCTGTTTACCGAACTCGGCGCATTACGTCTTACCATTTAGATAACAGCGTTATTTTTGATACTGTGTTCTCCCAGATAGCATTGTTTAATGTGAAACATCAGTGTTAAGTGCCCGTTTTGTTATGCGTGACGTAGAAGTGGTGTGGTTATTGGCTCATCACGTGGGTATGTTTATCTCATGACAAATACTTGCAGGTGTCGTATGGTTTACGGAGGAATACAGAACGAAGCTAACTACCGCATTCATTATTTTTGTGTTTTTCATCATTGGAGTATAACATTCATTTCGGTAAAACGGTTGTTTTATATTTTATTGAGCCCACATTATATATTATTACATTTACTTTTTCCCTGAATATAAGTTAATTGCTTAATTTCTGCTAATCGCACACTGCTTTTGATTGTTGTAGAGATTTTTCTTATTAACATATCCATTTTGCTCATATTGTTATTTTTTTTTCCTGACTTATCAATGCATACCTTTTGCGTATAGTGTCTTTGTTTTTTTGTAATTTTAAATAGTCAGTTACGACCGCAATGAATTTCTCGATTACAAATATTTTAAATGTTAATTGTAATGAGGCAATTTGTTGTTAAAAATAGGCTATACAAGTGTATTTGTCTTCAAAATTTGCAAGGATGCAACATCACTTAGGGAGTTGTGCGGGTGAGGTCATCTACTCCCAAAATTAATGAACTTCCCAGCGGATAGTCACTCTGGCAGAAAATAAATTTCCTGACATGCGGCCTCCAAACCTGTATGTAACACTTCAAGTGGCACCACTAACGTTTTTTAGAAATGTTCAATCGGATCACGCAGTTATTTTATCGAATTGCATGGTGCATTTGGTTTCTGTATTTTGTGTATATCTGTGTAGGTAAAGTGATTTTTCGAAATATGCAAATGTAAAAATTCTATTTCTTTGCATAAAATGCATTGATAATTAAAAGAAATGGTGTGCCTAGTGGGTAAACTTAGAGTGGCATTAATGAAATAATTTCCAGGCTCTTTGAAAGATTAAAAAAAAAAAGCTGTAATTCTAGAGTGAATCAATAGTAGCACAATTCGAATGTCTGATTTTGAACATTTTAATTGGTCTTATCAAATGTTTGGAATGAATGGATCAATGAAATTGAAATATTTATTATTCTTTTTTTTTTTGGCTGATGCTGTATAAGCTTGCTTTCTTGCATCATGTGCCTCTCTACCAATTCTAGTGCTAATGCTAATTTATTTTGAATTTAATAAATAGTATTTATAGAATCACATCCTTTTAAGGCTATAGTTATTCTTCAAACTGAAATCCCATAATTTAACGAGCTCCTCATTGAGATGTTCCAACAATTCATGAACTATCAGTGTATTGCTAAGAAGTTATGGTGTGTGTGTATGAAAAGGATGGGCCCAGCAATCGTCCATCACAATGTTGCATATTGCACTCCAATCTCTACAGGGTATACGGGAGTTTCATATGATGCATAGAGGTATTCCACATATCGTAGATGAGTATTCGGAGAGTTTGTGCCAAGTCAGATGAAATAAAGTCTCATTGAAGAAGGAAGAGAGTCTAGTTTAGTATCTGGAGATCTTTGTCCATTTTTTCCATTCACCTTAATTTTCCCACCATTGTGTGATAACTGCTGTTTAACATTTCATTTTGTTGGACAAATCTCCATAGTGATTTAGCATTAGCATTAGTAGAGGCATGTGATGCAAGAAAGCAAGCTTATACAGCATCAGCCAAAAAAAAAACCCTTCCCATTTCATCCATTCACTCCAAATGTTTGTCTAGTTCTGCCTTGATTATATTTAACCTGTCAACTTCTACAATGACAGATGGAAGTTTGTTTCAGAAATCAACCACCTGCTGGCTAAAGGCAAATTTCCACACATCTAACCTACAATTGTCTTTCCTCAATTTGAATTTATGTATCCCTCAGGTGATTAATCTGGGCAAGAGGAAGAATCTTATAAGCATTGAGCTTGCTCAAACCATATATCTCAGCCAGATCACCTCTCAGGTGCCTAGTTTACAGACAAAATTTGCAAAACTTAAACCTTTCTTTGTAAGAGCAACCCTTTGTTCCATTCACTAATCTTGATGCCCCTCTCTGTACTCATTCTAGCAGCTCTATATCCTTCCTAAAATGAGGCCTCCAGACCTGTATACAGTACCCAAGGTGTGGCCTCACCATTGCCTTATTTTTTTTTATGAAAACCCCAAACATGAGAGGTATTAGAACTTATAGTACTTTAGTACCATGCTTGGGTTGGAGGTTGAGAAGACAAGAGAAGATATTTGTTGACATTAGACTTGAACTTCTGTAGACTAATTTTCAGGAAAGACATATGAAGGAAGGTTGTTCCAGAAAACAGCAATTGAATGAATAAACAAGAAAGATGAAAAGTTGGTTCTGTGAGTTTGGAGTTGGACAGTAAATGGATGTTGGCTGGCGGCGGCACATGTTTGGACTGATTTGGAAGAGAGAGCGGGAATTGTAGAAGCCAATTCAGAAGAACAGTGCCCTTGGAAATATCTGTAGAAAAGGCATGCAGCAGAAACAGTAAGTCCATGAGACAGCGAGTGGCGAGACTCTGTTAGAGATGCGTCATTAATTAACTGAACTGCCCTCTTCTGAATGGAATCTAGAAGCCTGAGAGAGGTTTTAGGGGCATCACCCCTTGGGGTGATGGCAACAATATTCCATGATAGGGCGGATTTGCAATTTGTGCAGAGTGAAGAGCTGTTTGGAAGAAAAGTAACGCTGAGAGCGAAAGAGAAAACCAAGTTTTTTAGATGCAGAGGAAACAACATTTGTGATGTGCTTGTGCTAAGAGAGATTAGAAGTCAGGGTAATCCCCAAAAGAGATATATCAACTTGCCTAGAAATCGGAGTGTCACCAAAGATAAGCACCCCGGCAGAATCCTTTTTCCGAGATATAAGACAAGATTGAGTTTTAGAAGGATTGAAATCAACTAAGTTGTCTTTGCCCCACTGGAGATCGGCATTTAAGGAATTGGTAGCATATATTCAAGAAATTGAAGCTGATTGAGCAGGGCAAGGTTTCTCAAAATGGAAATTGGAATGCAATGTTCTATCATCGGCAAAACTATGGATAGGATTTCCAGTCAATGGAAGTAGATCACTAATATACAAGAGGAAAAGAGTGGGGGAAAGAACTGAATCTTGGGGGACACCAGCATTAGTGGAGAAGTTAGAAGACAGAGAGCCATCTACCATCACCCTCAGTGAGCAATCAGGGAGAAAACTGGATAACCAATTACAAAAAACAGTTGGCAAACTATAAGATGGAAGTTTGTTTAGAAGACCTTTATGCCAAACACAATCAAAAGCCTTTGAGATGTCAAGAGCAACTGCTTGTGTTTCACCGAATGTTTCCATTAATTTGTCCATAAATGGGTAACATAAGCCAGAATATTACCAGGGGACCATCTGGTTTTGACAGAGGTGGGAGCAGAGATGGGCAAAAGTTGCGGCCAATAACTTTGGCAAGACACTAGAATGCTCGGTTACCATTAGGGCAAGAAGCAAGTTTTCTACTCTTAACCTGTTCAAAATCTAGTTTGGACTGATTTATAACTGTTTTACAATTGTTGCGAGCTTTAGTATAGGCAGAAAATGAAACTGAAGAATTGGGAACAAGCCAATTACCATATGCAACATTCTTCTCCTGAACAACCTTAGCACATTTATTGGAAAACCAAGGTTTAGATAAAGGATTAGATTTTGAAGTGGAATGTTGATAAAGGATTCCATTGCTACAAGAATAATTTACATCTCGCAGGTCATCCCATTTTGCATTCTTGTAATGCCAAACAACATGATGTTGGGAATAGCCATGAGATAAAGGCTTCATTGAAGAAGAGACAATCACCAAGTTGTGATCTGAGGTCCCTAAAGGACCACTCACTTCGACTGTGTACTTAGAAGGGTTGTTTGTGAGGAAAAAGATCAAGCGTATTGGCTGTATGGTTAGGATTTTCTGGTATTCTTGTAGGTAAATGAACAATCTGTGGGAGGTCATTAGTAATTGCAAAAACCTTAGCATCTCGACCAGCTGGGTCGGTGTGACTAGAAAACGGAAGCTAGCTGGGGTTGTGAAAATTAAAATTCCCTCACTGTTAGGAAAGTTGCAAAGAGAGGAAGTCACAGAGCTCCAAGTGATTAGTGGAGTTGGGAGAACGGTAGAGACAACAGATAAATTTGCACAATGAGATAGAGAGATTTTAAGCCAGAGAAGATCGAAGAGAGGAGATTCCAAGTTACCAAGTCTCTGACAAATACAAGTACCACCTTTGAGGCGAAAGGAATCATTCAGCGAATAATTTGGCCAATTGAGATGAGCAGTAGTTGAATTAACCGATAACTGAAATTCTGTCAGAAAAAAGTACATGGGTTTGGTAGACTGTAAGTGGAAATGGACATCGTTGAGATTAGAATTGAGACCACATATATTTGAGAAATGAACTAGGAAGTGTTTGCGAAGTTTAGATCTTTTTGCAGATAAGCTTACTCTATTAGTTTGACAATTCATGGTGTATTCAATAGTAAGAAAAAGTGTGGGGGGAGATGTGCTGTATGAAGTAATGAAATTTTTGGGTATGGCGTACACATGGTAAGAATATACCCAGATCTTTGACATAACGTGGCCTCGACAATGCCCCCCACTGCATACACATTACTTAGACTCCCTCCAGTCACTATCTGGCAGAGTAGAGGTAGCAAGATTATACATTAGCTGATCCAGAAGCCTCATAAAGAGTTACCAATAGTTTTGGTCCAGTGTACTAACTAGCGGCCTGCTTGCGAACACCGTTTTAGAGCTGTACCCTCAATGTAAGGAAGATTGGATCTTGCCACGATGTCCATTATAACCTCAAAAATGTCATCAGTCATACTGCATGATGGAAGAGATGGGGAAGTGGATAAATACCTCTTTATCCCTGCTAGAAAAATTCCTGTATATCATTGACAAGACACCATGAGGTACTCTTGCAGACGACTGTCTGCACTGCTCAGAAAACTTCATATCTGAATGCACAATTACCCTTAGGTCCTTTTCATTCTCTACCACTCTGAGTTTAGTACCATACAGTTGATATGTTACTCTGGTGTTACTGCTATCCATATGCAGTACTTTTCAATTGCCATCTCTCAGCCCATCTACTCAACTTTTCTAGATCCTGTTGCAGTAGCATACTGTCATTAACCACCCTGCTAACCTTTGTATTGTCTGCAAACTTAGACATTAAGTCTGATATACCTTTATCAATAATGAATACAGAAAACAACAATATACCCAACACTAAACCCTGAGAGACTCCACTAATAACATTAGTCCACAAAGAACAGTGTCCATTGATTACCACTCTGTCTTCTCCGACTCAACCATCCCTTTTTCCAAAGCAGCAGTTTGTCCCCAATGCACCACTGCCCCAATTTGTACAGCAGTCTTCCATGTGCAACAGTATCAAAAGCCTTCCTATGATCCAAGTATATGATATCAAAATTATTCTTTGCATCCAGTTCTTTGTGACTACATCATAATATCCAATCAAATTAGTCAGACAAGATCCCTTAACAAATCCACACTGTGTCTGAACTGTAACTGAAGCCTTGTCTAGATGATCCTGCAGTGCTTCTTTGACCAGTATCTCCATTAATTTCCCTGGAACAGAAGTTAAACTAACAGGTATGTAATTACTTGTCACCCTTTGATCCTCCTTTGTGAATTGGGGTCACATCTGCAGTCCATGGGTACCTCACATGAGTCCAAGGAAGCCCTCATAATTATGGCTAAGGGTTTGCTGCCTCTAATAACTGGATAGATTCCATCCACCCCAGGTGTCTTTCTTATGTTTATCTTAAACAATTTCTCCTCCACTTTACTCTCAGTTATTACAAGATTATCTAGCTTACTGCCAGAGTTGAATACATCTCTGGCATTCCCCTCCCTGAATAACTCCTCATGTGTAAATGTAGATGCGAAATATTGATTTAGTTTGCTAGCTACTTGAGCAAGATCATCAACAGTTGACCCATCAATATCAAGTGGACCAATCTGATTCATCCTTCCTTCTAGAGTTTACATAAGTAAAGAACTCATTGATATTTTATTTTGCATCCTTTGCCAAAGAAATCTGCCTTTGCCTGCCTAATGTCCTTCGTGACTTGATTGCAGACCAGCTTATATCTACTATAGGCTTCTCTGTCACCTGTTAATTTATATGTATCCCATGCAGTTTTCTTTTCTGCCTCGTCTCATGAGTTCATCTGACATCCATTTAGGCCTAAACCTTGAACAATATTTCTTTGTTGATGTGAAAAGCCTAGTAGCTTCCAAGATTAATTCTTTGAATGCTTTCCATTTAGAATTTGCTGTTGGTAATAACATCATCAATTATTCCCACTGTATAGAATTTAAAAACTGGCTCAGACCATTGTAGTCACCTTAACGAAAGCAAAATCCCTGATGGTAGTTACCTCTTTGAGTTAATCCCACATCAGCCCACTGTGATCACTGCCACCTAGTGGATCCTTTATCTGCAGATTCTTAATGCATGAAGAATCAGTACTGATAATCAGATGGAGTTATTACTCCCTCTAGTTGCCTCCCAAATGTGCTGCTGCTGTAGAAAATTATCATCCAATAAATCCACAAAAATGTTGTGTGTGTGTGTGTGTGAGATCAACCCACAAGTTCCAGTCAATATCTGGGAAATATCCCCCATTATAAGACAATTTGATTTACTTGCCGACTCTGTTCAGTTGTTCATTATACTCATCCAAGTCATTTGGTCTCTAACACATTGCTACTCTCAATTTTGCTTTGCCAATGTTTGTTACACCAAACTAACTCAACACTGCACTGTCCGCCCTTATCCAACTGGCTGCACTTCCTTAGATTTTGTGTTTCTTAACTAATAGCATAACCCCTTCTCCCTTCCTATCCTTTATGTACACGTTGTACTCATCAAATTCTAATTCTGCATTCCTTATATCTGTGTCACACCATGTCTCTGACATTTCCACAATATCTGTCTTTGATGTTTTGGCCAACACCTTAAATTCATCAAATTTATTTACCAAACTCCTGGCATTGGTGTATACACAAGTATCCATGCATATCTTCTTATTTTTAGCCCATGTATTTACTTGTTTCATGATGACATCCAGCAGTCTCTGAAATCCCCCCCCCCTCGCACCTTGTTTTCCAGGCTGCTGCTCAGTGGAAGAATCACTTTCACCTCTGCCAGTGGCTACTGTTAATCTATTAGTCAATGTATCCCCCCAAGCTAGCAGTTTTCAGATCCACCTAATGCTGCCTTGATAGCATCAGCAAATAGTCTTGCACCCTTTTTATTTAAGTGTATCCCATTTCTGTAGAAGTAGTCTCTCCTGTTTAGATTGACTTCTGCTATGCTCTCCATAATTTGTGTTGAATGTTCTGTAGGCATCATGCAAACATGACTCACGTCATTCACATCTTATGAATGCTTGGGGGTTTTGAGTGCTCAGGAAGATGAAAATGTCTCCTTGAATGTTTTCACCAACTTCCCCATCAGAGATTTTGATGTTGCTGTATGACAAGAATTTTTTTTTTTTTTTAATTTGCATATGGTTCTAAACAAAATACTTGTGCAGTTTTGAAAGTTCCTTGGATGGTAGAGTTAATTGCAGATTTGTGCCAGTTTTAGAATATTGAGGATAGTTGTGGTATTCATAGAGTGAATAATAGACAGTGAGAGCTGAGCCGTCATCTCTGGAAGAATACCTCAAATCAAAAGAAGGGGGGCCACCTCCATAGCCAGGTGGGAAGGAGCAGCAGTGTGTAACGCATGCTTCTTGATTAGACCGGGGTTTGAGCCCATCATCACCAAATACGGAGGATGCGGAAAGGTCAGGGAATGACCACCGCATATTCTCGGAGCAATATGGCCTTAGTTGCTAATGCTCCTAAAAACCAAGCAACAAACAAAAGAAGGGAGGGGGATGAGCTAAACAATTGCTAACATGGACACTCACTGGAAAGTTAGTAATGCTGATGGAGGCAACATTTGTTTCCTGTGGATAGTATCTGTAGACTCTTCAGCTTACTGGTAACCAGATTATCTTCAGGAGCCCACTCCCTGCAGATAATTTTTTTTTTTTTTTTTTTTTTTATGAGAACCCCAAACACGAGAGGTATTATAACCTATAGTACTTAGTACTGTGCTTTTGTTGGAGGTTGAGAACATGAAAGAAGATATTTGTTGATATTGGACTTGAACTTCTGTAGATTGTAATTTTCAGGAAATACGTATGAAGGAAGGTTGTTCCAGAAAACGGCAGTTGAATGAATAAATGAGGAAGATGAAAAGTTGGTTCTGTGGGTTTGAAGTTGGACAGTAAATGGATGTTGGCTTGTGGCGGTTCGTGTTTGGACTGTTTTGAAAGAGAGAGAGGGAATTATAGAAGCCAATTCAGAAGAACAGTGCCCATGGAAGTATCTGTAGAAGAGGCATGCAGCAGAAACAGTGCGTCTATGAGAAAGCGAGTGGAGAGACTCTGTTAGAGATGAATCATTAATTAACCTAACTGCCCTCTTCTGAATAGAATCAAGAAGCCTGAGAGAGGTTTTGGGGGCACCACCCCAGATGTGGGAACAATATTCCATGGTAGGGCGGATTTGCGATTTATACAGAGTGAGCAGCTGTTTGGGAGAAAAGTAACGCCGAGAGCGAAAGAGAAAACCAAGTTTTTTAGATGCAGAGGAAGCAATATTTGTAATGTGCTTGTGCCAAGAGAGATTAGAAGTCAGGGTAATCCCCAAAAGAGATATATCATTTTGCCTAGAAATCGGAGTGTCACTAAAGATAAGCATAGGAGCAGAAGAATCCTTTTTGCGAGATATAAGACAAGATTGAGTTTTAGAAGGGTTGAAATCAACTAAGTTGTCTTTGCCCCACTGGAGAATTACCTGAAGATCGGCATTTAAGGAATTGGCAGCAGATTTTCGAGAACTTGAAGCTGATTGAGCTGGACAAGGTTTCTCAAAATGGAAAGTTGAATGCAATGTACTATCATCGGCAAAACTATGGATAGGATTTCCAGTCAATGGAAGAAGGTCATTGATAATCCTGGTAAGTTAGTAATCCTGAGTATAGATACCAGATGAGAAATCTGGATACAGTGCTTAGCCTTTGGCATTAGGATATGCTGGAAGGCTGAGCACTGCATCCAGATTTCTCATCTGGCATCAAGGTGTTCGAGGTGGCCCTAGCTCCTACACATTACCTTGCCTCTTACTTTGACAATATTTTTATTTGAGAACTGGAGGCAAGACATCCTGGTTGGGTGCCCAGGACCATTTGTCCATTGGACTTACTAGGATAGGATTGAGTCTGGTTGAGGTGTGATAAGATTGGTATTTCAGTGCATGTTTGTTGGTCCCTAGGAGAGTTTTTAGGTCCAGTTTTTGACTAAATAGCCCCTTTCTCCCAGTTCTTCCCTATAGAAACAGCACTGTTAATTTGGAACAGCATCTCTGGTCTTTTTCAGAATTTCAGGGCTTATTCTTGAGGATTTTTTGCACCAGATATGTCAGCTGAGGTTATGCATCACATGGCGAGGTTTTGGTGAACACTTCATTGAGCATAGTCCTTGAGTTTTTATTCTCCAAATTATGTTAATTTATGTAATAAATGCTCCTGAAATGTGATGCAGTCAAAGCCATCAAAATTCTACCATCGTTTTGCAGCTGTTTGTGCAAAATGATGGACACTTATGTAACCATTAGTCAAAAAAATGGCAAGTGGTGCATAATATCCAATATTATTTGTATTGCTGATGTGTTTACAATACAGTAAACATGTTAACATCCCTGACGATTAATGTGTACATGGAGAGGTTACTTTAAAATCTGAGAAACTTTTATTTTATAAAATCATTGGGTCATATTTTGGATGCAAAGAGGGGAAGAGTGCTGTTTAAGTGCTGAGCTCCTCGCATTGTATTAGAGATGCAGCACTATTTTTTGAGAGCATGACTAAGAGATTCTTATTGAACAAGGATTGTTTTGCTGATTTAGATTTTCTTTCCATTAAAAATATGCAGTAAAACTCACAGGTTTACTCTCAGCTATAAAACCTTGTATTTGCTGATATTCACATGCAAGACCTCCTTAATTTTGAAAGCAGAAGATTCTCATTAGAGAGGTGAATAATTTGAAATTAGGCTGTGCTTCTAGGATCTTTGTTAAAAGAGTGGGACATAGAGAACAATACAAAGATATTTTTTGTTTTATAAGCATGGGGACAATTTTATATCACTTTTTTTTTTTTTATCAAAGTGCTGAGCTAGTATTTTACACTAACTTTAATGGAGGCTGTTAATCAAGAATCTAGCCAGACGAATTATAACTGTTTATTGATTCATCAAAGTTAATTTTAAAGACAGTACTGCCACACAAAGGTAAAATCCATCTGCTCACATGAGTGAATTTTATAAGAATATAGGTGCTTTAAGATACATTGCCTGATAGATTCTTTTAGCATATTTATGGTGATTTTCAAGTTACAGCTCTTCTTGTAATTGGGTGCAAAGTACTGCTGCTATTTATACAAATAGGGACATTTGAATGAAAACAGCCATTATATTTTTTAAAGAATAACCTTTTTTGCAGTTTATTTCCAGGGCAGAAAAATATTTTGCATCAGCTGCTCATAAACAAGAGAAAATTTTGTTGCCACTGCTTCACATCAAATTGAGAATTTTGTCAGTCACAAATATAGAATACTGCTGATTACTTTACCTAAGTAAAAAATTTAAAAGAATTAGTGGAGAAAAGAACAAAAAACATTTTTATTGGTCCAACTATCAGAAAAGTTGAGGATTATAACTTTAAATGATCTTGAAAATGTAGCATGGAGAAATTTTAAAGTAGTGATTCTTAGGCAACGTTGAAGCTGAAAATTTTGTTGAGGTAGTGGAATAGATGAAGGTATTTAAGGCACAGATTGTAATTTTTCACTAAAATTACATTTTTTTTCAGTTTTTCACTTAAAATTTTCCTTATTTGTTAACATGGCAAATTTTGGACATTGGTTCAAATCAGAAAGGTTCCATAAAGAAGTATGAAATTAAAAAAATAACACCAGGGAATCTGAAGGTACTATAGTGGAAGACACTATAGTACACTCCAAATATGATCTGTGAATGCAAATCATTAACAGAGCAATTTACACAACTTAAATGTCATTCCTGTAGCTTTTGTATTCTGAATAAAATTTGACACTATGAATAATTTTTGTTTCTGCTTATGAAAAAAATTGGTGAGCAATACAGAATTTTTAAACTATTTTAAATTCGGTGTATCTTAATTTATGAAAATAATATATTCTCATTATCTCATCATTGATTTTGTCTTTAATTAATTACATTAATCAGTAATTTTGTAGTGAAGAGAACTTTTTTTTTTTTTACTTGCATTTATAAATGTGGCCAAAACTAGGCTTAAATTATCCATCATATCAGGATTTTGTCTTATTTTTTTATTTAAATAAAAAAAATAAATAAGAGAACAAACTTAGATCAGTGAAGAGTTTTTGTAAAAGCACAATAGAGAAGAAAGCTGTGGTAACTGAGACACCTGTCTTGGGCATAAGGCTAGGAGGGAGGCAAGAGTGCATCTCTCCCCCAGCCTTAGGCAAGATTAGGATAATAGGTGTCTTAGGTACTTATTTTGAGAGCATGAGACTTTCATTTACTCAAGACATATTTTTCCAAAATTAAACTAGGTAAAAATTAAGGAATATTTGTTGGATCACTAATCTTTTAGCTGTTCATGTAAGAGCTTCCCAATGTTGGAACTACGAACTTCCTTGGAGGCTGTTGCAGTAAGAATTGATGGGAATCACCCTTACTATAGTCTCACTGTATCTACCACCAAACCATGCTTCTTCATATCAAGATATGGAAGATCTTCTAATTCAGCTTCTTCCTCCATTTTGTATTATTGGAGATTTTAACGGACATCATCCTTTATGGGGAGTTGAAAAGTTGGATAAAAGAGGACAAATGATAAAAAGCTTATTGATAAAAATAACTTAATGCTCTTGAGTACAGGTGCACATACTCATGTTCACCTACCCACAGCAGTAAGTCAGCAATTGATCTCGCTATTTGCTCACCAGCATTATAACCTGCCATAGAATGGTAAACCATAAATGACTTCTATAATAGTGATTGATCTATCCACTCCAATTGCATGTAAATTGATTGCAGGGAGTGCATCGATATCCATAAAAAAGGAAACTTGGAAATTTAAAACAGTAAACTGGGAAAAATATAAGGGTTGTGCATTTTAGAAGAGACTAAGATTGTATCCTTGGATGTAGATGAAACAGCTGCAGTTAGTAATGAACACTTTTTTCAAGTAATGAACACTGCATTACTTGAAAAAAAGCAAGTGTTCATTACTTGAAAATGCAGTAATGAACACTTTTTTTTTTTTTTTTCAAGAAAAAGTTGAACAGGAAGTGGACATTGAAGAGCTCAAATGGATTAACAACCAGTGAAATTGACTTCATCCTTACTAATAGAAGATATATTGTGAACAATGTTATCATCCTGTAAATGATCACAAAATGGTAATATGCACACTTGATAATGTTGGAAATGATCACAAAATGGTAATATGCACACTTGATATAGATCTAAAAAAAGAAAGGAAACAGTTACTTGAGTAAATAATAAAAAGGTCTTTGAGATAACAGAAGAGGAGAAAAAGTAGTATGTACTGGAACTTAGGAACAAGTTTAAGCTTCTGCAGACATTTCAGAAGCACAGTATCGACGAGGAATACAACTTTCTGAAAGCGATGAAGCTCAAGAAACCTATAGGCAAAAAGAAATCCAAAGAATAAAAAATTAGTCAAGAAACACTTGTCAGGATGAACCGAAGATGACAAATAAACACCGACAAGGACGAAATTGAGTATACTGAGTTATGCAACGCCATTAGAAAGAGACTCAGAGAGCACATGAGAAGATTTTACACTAGAAAAGTAGAACAAGCATTAGGGGAAACAAAGGACTTAAATGAACAGTAATACAAGAAGCAAAACGATACTGAATTTGAAGAATAGTGATGGTGTACTTATAAATAGCAGATTAGCAACACGTATGACATACCCGGTATCCTTCCTGATCAGCTAGAACATGCATTGAAGAAAGTGAAGGATCAGAACTCCTCAGGTGAAGATGAAGTTACTATAGAATTGTTAAAATTAGGAGGAAGAGACGGGACACAGAAACTGGCAAGACTTTCACAAAATACATTAGGAAAGGCATGATGCCTAAGGAGTGGAATAATGTAATCATCATTTTGTTGCATAAGAAAGGAGATAAATCAGAAATTGGAAATTATAGACCAATTCGCTTGTTGTTCCACATCTACAAGTTGTTCACAAGGGTAATTACTTACAGATTAGAAAGAATACTTGATAAGATTCTTTAGGAGAGCATTCTCAATTATGGATCACCTTCATGTAATATCACAACTTATGGAGAATGCAAATAAAATGCCATTATTGCCTGGCATTTGTGGATTATGAAAAGCATTTGACTCCATACAGCATAAGGCAATGTTTCGGGCACTGGAAAGACAAGGCATAGATACCTCATATATTATGATTTTGAAGAAAATATATGAGAACGCTGCCTCCTTTATTAGACTAGGCAAAGACAGTAGCAAATTTAAAATCGAGAAAAGAGTTCGACAAGGAGGTGCATTATTTCCGAAGTTGTTTACTGCTGCCCTTTAAGAAGCTTTCAGATAATTTGACTGGTTGCAGAAAGCAATCAATGTAAATGGAGAGTACCTAAACTATTTATGATTTGCAGATGACTGAAAACTTCATCAAATACAAAGGGTACTAGGAAAGTTTTGCAATACAGCTTTGTTTATTTAATTTTTTCAAAGTAATTTCCCCTACATTCAATACACCTCTCCATCCTCCGAAACCAATCTTTAAACCAGTTCTGCCAAGTTTCACTAGGGCGTAAAGCACACTCGTTGTCCCAAGCCCGTAGAAGTCCCTCATCACTGGAAAACCGCCTCCCTTTTAGCTTCATTTTCACATGCGGGAACAGTGCAAAGTCGCAGGGAGCAAGGTCTGGACTGTAGGGAGGGTGCTCGAGAAGTTTCAGTCCTGTCGTGGTCAAATATTCGGTGCAGGCTTTGGCGCGGTGACCTGGAGCATTATCGTGATGGAGGTACCAGGTGTCCATTCTTGACTTTGGCTGCAGGTTCTTCATAGATCCAATGACTTTAGGCAGGCATTGTTCAGTATACCACTTAGCTGTGACTGTCTTCTGCATGTCCAAAACGACATGTTCCACAATTCCACTCGATTTTTGAAAAATACAGCTATCATTTTCTTCTTTACAGATCAGGATTTTCTGACAATTACGGGTGTGTCGTCATCATCAAAGACCCAAACTTTGTTTTGAGCCTTGGTCGGCAGATCGTAATAGTACAGCCAAATCTCGTCACCTGTCACGATGTTGTTCACATACCGAGATTGTCCCTTATCAAATTTTTTTAACATCTCCCGGCACCAAGTCACACGTCGTGTCATCTGCTCTTCAGTCAGTTGATGCGGCACCCAGAGAGAACAAAGTTTCTTCACGTGCAAATGATCTTGCAGAATCGAACAAATTGCTGGTGCATTTAGGCCCAAAGTATCCTCTATCTGTTGGTAGGTCACTCGCCTGTTTTCGTCAAGCATTTTCCTCACAGCAGTAACATTTTCCTCTGTAACTGACGTTCGTGGCCTTCCCGGCCTCTCAGAATCCTCCAGAGTGAAATTTCCCCTTTGGAATTCTCTGTACCACCTGAATATGGTTGTACGATGTGGACAATCATCATCTAGTGCAAGAGTCATTTCTTCTAAGCACTGGTCTGTGGTTAAACCACGCACGAAATTATACCGCAAAACTGTCCTTATCTCATTTCGTGACCACGATGCCATCGCAAGCACTTTACACTCTCACTACTAATGAATAACTGAGCCCATCGACTTGGCGCGGCGGCTACTATGCACGTATGAACATGTCTCAACATGCAGCAACAAGCAGCTTCCTGTGATTCATTGTTGCGTCATATTGCAAAACTTTCCTAGTACCCTTTGTATAAACAAGCAAGGGTTGAAGGCTCCCAATATCAGGTGTAAAAGTAAAAAAGACTCTTGAATGTAAATTTCTTCCTCAGTAAACATTTATGCTGACATGTGCATCATATGGAAGCAATATGATCATAAGCCATGATCCTATAGAATTAGAGGAAAATCTTGATCAGTTATGCAGAGTTAGTAAGGATTTTGGACTGAAGATGAATAAGGTTAAAACAAAAGTAATGGTGAACAAGTATGCTGCAGGAAGGGATATAATCATTGAAGGAGCAGAAATTGAAAAGGTGTATTCATATACTTATCTTGTACAAGTCATTAGCTGTAATAATGATAAATGGCTGGAAGTCAAGAGAAGAATAAATTTCGGATGGATAGCATTCAGGAAATATAGTCACATACTGAATTTGTCCATTTGTCATATCCCAATTTGTCTGAAACGGAAAATAATGAAACCAATATATACTCCCCACCATGACTTATGGAAGTGAAACATGGGCACTCACCAAAGGAATGGAAGAGAAGCTAAAAACTATACAGTGAAAAATGGAATGAAATATTATTCATTCCATTATATTGAATTATATTAGGAATCACTGTTGGATAAGAAGAGAAACACATGGATTAGGCAGCAAACTGAAGTAAAGGGCATTATTATCAAAACTAAAGAACTGAAATTTACTTGGGCAGGTCACAGCTCGAAGTCATGATGACAGATGGAAGAAGAAAATAACAGAATGGTACCCAAGCGGAGCTAAAAGAAAACCTGGAAGACAATGGAGATGGACAGATGAAATTCAAGAGCTCATGGGCAGTGAATAGAAGACCATTGCATAAAAAAGAAGGAACTGGAAAGCTGCCTGAGAGGCCTTCAACCTGCAGTGTATTGAAAATGGCTGATGATGAAGCAGTTGCATACATAACACAAAAAATTACTAGTGCAGCAAAAGAAGCTATTCCAAAGACAAAAGTTAAAAATCATATGCAATACAAGTCATGGTGGAATAATGACTGTTATATAGCAGAAAAAAAGCATAGAATTTCTTTAGGAAGATTCATGACTGAAAACCTCATCAAATATAAACAAGCAAGGGTTGAAGGCTCACAATATCAGGTGGAAAAGTAAAAAAGATTCTTGGATGTAATTTGCTTCCTCAGTAAACATTTATGCTGACATGCATCATATGGAAGAAAATCGGGCATATCTCTGGAAAAACCTTGGAAGTCTCAACCCCAATCGTAAAATGGAATGAAAATGACATTGCAGAACTAGAACAGATTGCAAAATCTGTTTTAGAGTAAAATCTGTTCATTTGTAAAAAGTTTTCTGCTACAGCCTCATATTCCTCATCCTTCATGGTGTGGTAGGTTCATAAACATCGAGCTGAAAAGAAAATATAAATTTCTGCTCTACTCAGAAAATATTATATAACCAGACTCTCACCATAACTGAGCTGCATACAGCACTACCAAGTGCAGCAGGTCCAGATGTGATTTACTATAAAATGATCCAGCAGCTTAGTGAAGAGTCACTGTTCACTTTACTAACATTTTATAATAAAATACTTTTTTGGAAGGAACCTACCCTGCAAGCTGGAAACACTCTGTATTACTGGGCTTTCTAAAACTATGAAAGGACCATTCAAATCCAGTTAACCACTATTCCATAGCTCTTACCAGTTACCTTTTCAAAATTTTATAATGAATAATATATAATCGTCTAATATGGTTTTTGAAACCCAAAAACTTCTTAACCCAGATCAGTATGGTTTCAGGAAAGAAAAATTTTACCTTGTGGTAAAAGTAGAATCTAACATCTGTAATGTCCTTTAAAGGAATGAACCTATATGCGTAGACATTGAAAGGGCCTTTGACATGATTTGGAAATATGGAGTCTTATTTGATCTACTTGACTTGGATTTGTGGCTGTCTACTAATATTTATAGAGAATTTTTTATATGAGAACCTTCCAATTACATTATAATCATGTTCTATCCTGCATCTCTACTTAGTCCCATCTTATTTTCAATCAGAATAAACTACGTAACATGAGAAATACCAGACTCTGTAGAGAGATACTTATATACAGATGGTCTGTCTGTGTCATACAAATCCTAAAATGTGTATACAATTGAAAGGCAACCACAAAATTCAGTAAATAAAATATAACCATGGAGAGAGAAAAATGGATACTGCATCTCAAAAAAAAAAAAAAAATCATTTTTGCTGAAAATGCAGAATGCACCCAGACCCAGAAATAAAAATAGGATCACCACTTGCCTGTAGTATTAGATTTCTTGGTATAGTACTAGATACCAAGTTAAGCTTTCCAAAACATATTAAAAGCCTACGTACCACATACATAAGTCTTAAAACATTCTTCGAGCAATATCTGCAGTGATGTGGAGAGCAGACAGTTACACTCTGCTAAATTTATATGAGGCTATGATACAATTCGAGGGTTTAGTGTCAAACAAAATCATTTTGTAGTTGATGTTTTTATAATTAACCAAAAAAAAAGTCATTCATTTTCTTGGTTTACCAGAAATGTACTTGCAGAATAAGCTAACTTGTAAAGTACTACAGAAATACGGTTCTATGATATGACATACATTGTTATTTGTATAAAGTAAAACTAAAGTTAATGCAAAAAGAAAATGCAATTTTGTAGTTAACGTTGTTTGACACTAAACCCTCGAATTGAGACTAGATTTTGGGGCAGTAGTTTATGACTGTGAATAGAAGTCTGCGGAAATCACTGGATTCTATACACTACAGTGCCTTGAGAATAGCTAAATTAACCTTTCGCACATCACCAGCACAAAGTTTGCACATAGAGGCCTACAATTCACCTCTTCATATATATAGATAAGGTTGAATTATGTTGTAAAAAAATTTCTAGTCTCATCAGTTTTCCAGAATGGGAATATCTTCACAAACCAAAGTGGAAAACTGTATAATCACAAACCTTCTCATTTAGCCGCCTCCGTAGCCAGGTGGGAAGGAGCAGCAGTGCATAGCACACGCTTCTTGATTAGGCCGGGGTTCGAGCCCATCACCACCAAATACGGAGGATGCGGAAAGGTCAAGGGAATGACCACCGCATATTCCCGGAGCAATATGGCCTTAGTTGCTAATGCTCCAAAAAAAAAACAAAAAAAAAAAAAAACCCTTCTCATTTAGTGGCAGAGTAATCTGGACAATGTTACAAAAGATAGCCAAACACACATCAATTTTATTTAAAAAATTTATTTTTAAAGGCAGAGCAAATGTGAATTATTGACAAATAAATTATCCTGCATTGTGATTTTTAGACTCTATACATTTTGTATTGCTATTGAAGTGCTGCCAACCCTATTATATATGCACATAGACATCATAGTTTAAGATATTTTAACAACTGAGTAGCAAAAGTTAAAATTTTAGCTAAAATTAAAACTAAACTTTTCATAATTTATTTTTTTTCTTGCAGAAGTCTGATCAAGTCGTGCAAAGTATACATTTTTGTATGTATATATATTTATAAATATATATATCAGCTTCCTGGATATGCTGTAAAAAATATGATGTAGTATTATTAATATCATGTAAAAAAATTTTATAATTACCAGAATCATGTAAGTATTTTCATTTTTAACCTTATTATTATTTTTTTTGTTTGATTAAAAAATATCCAATCAGTTAATAGATGGAACCGAGAGACATTTGAATATATTTGTTTCACATTTAAAGTTTTAAAACTTATTTCATAATTCTCTTGAATGAAAAAATATGGGTGGTCAAAAAGTTCAGAGAACATAGCATAAAAAACATAGGTACAAAATTCTGTTTTTTATTTTCCAATCCAGCATTCACACTGAATTTCAATCATTTGTAATTGTATTTGGTCTGCAAAGAGTTTAATCCTTCAAAAAAAAAATTCTTGGAGTGGAGCATCAAACCAGGCTTCCACAAATGCTTTAGTAAGTTCTAGAAGATAACGAGGTTTCTGAACAAATAGTCATTTGGGACCAAATCTGGACTGTATTGTGGGGGGGGGGTGTTAATTTTTCACGTCTAAATTCATGAATTTTAGCCTATGTATTATCAGGGAGAAGCAAAACCTGATGACCCAACTTTCCTCCCCCTCCCGAATTGTAGCTTTTAACTTTTGCGTAATATTCCACTGTTACTGTGGGTTTAGGTGCAAGGTAATTAATCAATCCTTTTGTCATCCAGAAAATTGAGGACAGCACCTTTTTCAACTGATTCTTGGGTTCTAAACTTTTTCAGGATTGGAGATTCCTTGTACTTCCTTTGCATGCTTTCTAATTTGGATTCAGCATCATAAAAATGTAGCCATTCATAGCCAGTCACCAAATTGGGAGAAAAATCTATCTGGATTAGCAGGAATTAATTTTAAGTTCTCTTTTGACGACTCCAAACACTGATGTTTGTTATGACTCAAAGGTGTTTGAGAATCCATCTTGCACATATTTTAGATGTTCCCAAATGTTCATGTACAGGACTTTCAGAATAACGACACCTTCGGGGATTCAAGGAGCTGTTATTTTGATTTTTTTCATTAACTAGCAAGTATTATTTTTAATATATCTAATGCAGAAATAATGAGGCTAAATAAGAAATAGAGATTAAGAATGCAATTTTATTAACTGCACATAAAACACACAAAAATGTTGACTATCCAATATTATATTCTGCCATTTAATATGCTCCTGCTTATGCCCCCTTCTGTCTTCTTTATAATATCAAGTTTAGTCTGCACGGGTAGCACAGTGGTATTGTAACCGTCCTCCCCACACCAGTGTTTGAATTCCATCGATGATGCGAGGACTTTTAATGGGTTTTTTTCACTCTGGCTGAGTTAGTCGGTCTCAGGCACAGATAGCAAGGTTTTTTTCCACAGAAACTGAGGTTTTTCTTCCAGTAAAACAGGAAAATCGACCAGAGAACACACAATTTACAGAGGCGCCTCCATAGCCAGGTGGGCATGAGCAGCAGTGCGTAGCACACGCTTCTTGATTAGACCGGGGTTCGAGCCCGTGACCACCAAATACGGAGGATGCAGAAAGGTCAGGGAATGACCACCGCATATCCCCGGAGCAATATGGCCTTAGTTGCTAATGCTCCTAAAAACCAAACAATTTACAGACACGATACACATGAGTATATGAATTAACTTTCTAGATGACCCTGATGTAATAGTTTGGATTATATCAAGTTTGTCACCAAGCTTTAATGTTGTTCTTTTCTTCTCTGTGTGAGGTTTATTTACTTTAGGAGCCATAGTGAGGGGTTTTTAATTTAAAATAAATATAAACAAATGCAGTAATCATGTGACTTGCCGTTTTCTTTTTTTGTCACTGCAAGACATCTGTGCTGTATGTAAACATCTGATCTCAATGTGCCATTAGTTCGAATGTTCCATAATTTGGGGTGCCGCTGTTTCGACAGTTTACTGTATTATTGTTAAAATGCTTCCACGAGAAATGTTAATTACTTTTTCAAGTTCAGACACTTTAATTGTTCTGATTTCAAAAAATATATTTTTTTCAATGATAAAAAACCTTGGATCATTCTCATTTGACTCCCATCCTCTTTCGAAGTTTGCCAACCATCTTGCAACAGTAGCATAACTAGGTGATACTTTCCCAGACACTAGTCATTCTTTCTTAGATTTCTTTAGGGGCTGTTTGGGCAGGGCAAGGTTTCCCAAACTGGAAGATGGAAAGTAGTGTTCCATTGTTGGCAAACCACAGTTAGAATTTTCAGTCAGTGAAGAAGAGAGATGTGTATATATAATTTTCTTTATTGCTTAAAATAGGACATAATATAGATAAAAGGAAAAAGAGTAGTTGACCTTGAGACATTGCAGTAGTAGGCTTTACAAAGCAAGGAACAAAATTATTCTCTTCATTTCATTTACATTAATTTACGAAACTAAACATTTTGCCAAACAAACATTACATCTATTTTCAAGAATGTTTTTAATTTATTCTTAACCTCAGAGATATAGAGTTTGAAATTACATTGTAAGCCAAAGTCAGTATTATGCTTTTTTATCAACTTGTAATACCTACAAAAACGAAAAGCTGATTAGCTTTAGCTATTCTGAATGACTTACCCTGGCATCCAGTTTTCAGTATTCGATACCAGGAATGTAAGGTATAGCCACTCCCTGGCTTACGTAATACAGTCAGTCCTTGTATAGCACGATAGTTGTGTTCCTAGAAACCCTCGTGCAATGCAAAATCGTGCAATATAAACAACAGGCCCTATGGGAAAAATAGGGTTAGGTGCCGACCACCCAAGATTGAACACACATTTGTAACCAAAACATTACCAAACACAATAAATAATCGTAATAAAAAACTTTACGTATTTTATTACGTAATAAAATATTGCTAATGCTTTTGCTTCTATCGTAAGCAAACTTGTTTTTTGTTTGGTTTTCTATCCAAACAGTTGATACCGTTGCATCTCTGCCTATTCTTTGTGCCTTGATCTAATGGATTTTAATTACACTTTGAGTTGTTCCTGCTATGAAAGTTGTTTTTATTTTCTCTGCATTCTTTGTAATTCTCGGCGTTGCCTCATTTAGGTCTGTAGCACGTGCAATATCACGTGGTCTTTCATTTCGCTCGAAGCGTTTCACAGTTTCATATTTTTTCGCTATCGACAGTGGCGGACTGGCCATAAGCCTTACCGGGGAAACCCCGGTGGGCTGGAGGCTGGTGTGATTTTGGCCATAAACCATAGTATGAGGCCACTATAAATTTTCCCGGGTAAGAATTTTTGACCGAGTCCGCCTCTGTTTATCGATATTGCTTTTTTTTTTTTCTCTCTGAGTCTGCAGTGTCTTCACCAGGACGCTTTCTTTTCACACCTTTTAAGTATTTTACTCATTTTTAGGGAATAAAACACAATTACAAAACGAGGAGGCAGGCTTGATACACATAAACAAAGCTGTGCGCATGTAGCAACTGAATAAACAACACAGTAAAGGCAGAGATACACTATTAACACCTCACATTTTACTAAAGCACATTTCTAGGGGTTACTACCATAAAACAATAAAAACAATTTCCAGTTACGTTTCTGCTAATGGAATCTGTTATAAACTGGTGGTAAACTCGATCTAATTGCATTTTCGATTATACCGATAGCTGGAATTGTGTTGGTTTTTACGTTATTATGGTGAAATGTGTTTTCCCTTCACTGATAAAAAAACACATAAATACATTTTCAGAATCTTCTCTTCATTCTTATCGTGTTGCGTTCGGTTGGGGTGATTCCGCGTTCGACTGCCATTTCTTGTAAACACAAAGGCGAATTGTGCATAAGCGAATTCGGTTCGTGTTATATAAGATATCGTTCCCCTATTTATAAATCGTGTATGATCGAATTCGTGTAATGTAAAAACGTGTTGTACGAGGACTGACTGTACTCAACTTATGGAAATTTGACTTTATGTAAGTTTTTGCCGGCGATTTAAAAAAACCGTGGAAACATATTTTGCATCCAGTAGAAATAAATGGAGGTAGTGTGAAAATATTGTAATGTGAACCCAATAACATTTTTTTTTTTTTTTTTTTTTTTTTTTTGTAATTCATTCCAAGACCTTGAAAGTTTTGCTATATAATTAAGCTATTTATCTCTCTAAAAGGTCAATTTTTATAATGGAAATTGCACTACACTTTCATTGTTATCATATGTTCTGTTATAAGAATCAATTTTGATTGCCTTTGTGATATTTTTCTAAAGAACATTTCTGGAGGTCATGACCATAAAACAATAAAAACAATTTGCACTTTCCAGTTTATTGGGCTTTTCTGTTAGTGAAATCTATTATAAATGGGTAGTAAATTCGATCTTATTGCATTTGCGATAATACCGATAACTGGAATTGTGCGGGTTTTTACGTTATGGTATTATGGTGAAATTAGTTCCCCTTTACTGAAATCTTCAAACATATAAAAAATGTAAATAAATTTTCAGAATCTTCTCTTCATTCCTATTTACTTATCACAATGGTGAAGGAAAAGGGACCAATGAAAAGTGCAGGTGCTGGCAGTGCTAGGAAACAAAACAAAATTGATTTAGAAATGAAGATGATTAATTAAGAAGTACGAAGTAGGATAAAGTTTGTCATCTGTTGCATGGAATTAGGTCTTGCTGCTTCAACAGTGAATACTATTTTAAGGGACAGTGCACGTATAAAAAGAACATGTTAAAGGATCAATGGTGATCACATAACAGCGTTCAGATGCTGTATCGAAGATGGAAAAGCTATTAATAATATGGATGGAAAATCAGATTCAGAAGCAAGTGCCCCTTGAGTCCAGTGGCCATCAAGGAAAACCAAGAAGTATTTATGAAGATTTTAAGGATAAGTATGGCGAACCACAAGCCAAGTTCGTGGTAAGCAACGGGTAGCTTAATAGGTTCAAGCATCGCGCTGGTTTCCGAGACATTAAAGTATGAGGTGAAGTCACCAGTGCCGATTCTGCAGCTTGCAGAGAAATTTTGTGATGCTTTGGAAAAAACCCCTTCTAAATCTCCACAGCCCTCAACTTCTACAGTGGCGTGCTTATCAGCTGGAGAGTTAATTCTGGCAACGATGCTCGAAAGATAAAACTTGCTGATGTTGTGCCTGTCTCCTCTCTCTTTTTGTAATTTTATATTTTTGTAATTTTGTACACTAATTTTCCTGAGCATGAGAAAAAAAAATTTAATAAATAATTCTATTTACATGTTTGTTGAACATTTATTTTTTGCTTCAATCAAATTTGCGAGTGCTGCATAAGCATTTAGGGAAATTACGACTTGTGTATGATTCCGCAGAATGCAACCTTTACGTAAGTCAGGTTGTGGCTGTACTAATAAAGAAGTAAATAGAAATAAAGTACTTGCTATCCAGTACTGGTTATTACTGGATAGTTGGGCAGTCTGGCTGCAGGAATTTTCAACTCTTAACTGTCATATGGCAGTTAGAGTTGAAATCAAAATTAATATCAAGAATTAAAAACTGTTTTCAATTCTTGATATTAATTCACGAGTTGTACTAGTAATGTTAAACAGCCACTGAGGTATAATAATATCTGTGATATCAGTTGAGTACAAGAATCTGTCAGAAACAGGTTCTTGTACCCAGAGAGACCAACCTTGAAACTGTTTGGTTTTGAAATTTGCCCATAAGAAGTGGCCAATATTCAAAACCTAAAATTTTATGATAATAGATATACCTTGTGGGGGGGAAGAAAATTAGTCTTTACTTTATTTCTATTTAGTGATTAATTTTCAATATTCTTTATTTTGTATTTCTTGTTTTGTTCCCTTATTAGATATATAGACCTTTTTTTTTCCTATACCCCCACTTACACATCTGACTTAGACTTCACAGGAGAATTCCAGATTCAAGGGAACTTCTCAATTACGTATAATTCCCTTCAGAAAGGCTGAGTGTTCAAGAATGACAAAAGCACACGTTAATTTATAACATAACATAGTTTATTTACATATATATATACAACATGAAAAAATGATCAAACTCAAGCACATACTAATGTTATTCAAATTTGCCTATGTAGCATCAGATATATGTATACAATTAATACATTTTACACTTGAAGGGTTATTTTTTTTATACACAACAAAATCAATATCCTTACACAACTTATTTTAGTTTCTTCTTTCTTCACACATGAACAATAATTACTTGAGAGGTTTAGTTCACACTCTTTGTCTTATGTAAATCAAATTCTTACCTAGTTACCAAATTCTTACCTTTATCATAGTTTTAATGCTCTGTGTAATAAAAATAAAAACAAATTCTTACCCTATAAATTGATTTAGGAATTTCACTCTTAACTTCCGATTTATTTAGAGTCCCATTTTGTCTTGGGGAATATGATATCACAAATTCTCTAATCAAGATGAATCGTACATTTAACATCAATTCCTGGACTAATGCTGGTCCCAAGGGTTAGCTACATTCATCAGGCTATTTCTTTCTCTGTATTTCTCTGCCCTTCCCTTCCAAAATATATCATACCTATATGTTAAACAATAACAAATATCAAATTTCTCTCCTTTGCCTTTCTACATATGTCTAATTATACATTAATCAAAACCCATATCTGATTTATCTCTATATTTATGTATATTTATTTATACTTTTATACAACCTTCCCTTAACATCTTTCTAAATTTCTACTAATCTGATATTAGAGTTCCTACAGTCCTTTATAGGTAAGTGAGAATACCTTGTAACTAGTTACTTACTTAATTTTACCAATCGGATTTCTCCGTTTTGGGGCCTTCAGCTCCTTGTCTGGGAATGGCATCATCGTTTGCCAAGGGCATTCAATCCAGGACTTCTAGTTTCTCAATGGGCTGTAGTCTACGTCTAGATAGGGCATCACTGTGTCTCTTAGGAATTTATGGGCTCTTCTTCGATACTGCTACTTAGCCTATGGTTCAGCTATTCTGGTGGACTCGGGATTACAACTTTACCTTCTCAGCTCACTTATCTGCGCCTTGCATTTATCACTGCCTTCAGATGATGGACTAGGGTTATTCCTCTTCTTACACTACTTATTTTCATGCTGGCCGCTTTCACCACCTTCCTATTACGGACTAGGCTTATTCCTCCATAAACTTCATTCATCTGCAAATGGGCCACTACCCTTGCCTTCCAATTATGGATTAGGCTTATTCCTCCATACACTTCATTCATCTGCATATGGGCCACTACCCTTGCCTTCCGATGATGGACTACTCGACTGTTCTCTTCTATTATGAAACTCCACTAACTTTTCTTAACTTACTGACTGCACTTAAACTTATCTAACCCTTCACTACTGGCGCCTCCGTAGCCAGGTGGAAAGGAGCAGCAGTGCATAGCACACGCTTCTTGATTAGACCAGGGTTCGAGCCCATCACCACCAAATACAGAGGATGCGGAAAGGTCAGGGAATGACCACCGCATTTCCCAGAGCAATATGGCCTTAGTTGCTAATGCTCCTAAAAAAAAAAAAAAACCAAATAACCCTTCACTGCTCCATCTTAACTTTGTCAGATCTTTCCCAACGCCGACCGGGCTAGCCAGGTGGGTAAAGTGCCTGCCTGGCAACCCAAAGGTCGCGGGTTCGATTCCCGCCTCGGGCTTGGATCAAAGTACTGCAAAAACCTTGGGAGGTGCATTATGGCCACAGAAGCCTATGCGCCAACAACTACCAAAAAAAAAAAAAAAAAAAATCTTTCCCAACTGGCTGACAGGACAGGACTTATCTAACCCTACACAACTTATTACTCATTTTCCCACTAACACTGTCAAAAACTCAACTCTCTTTCCTAACTCATCTTCACAAAACACCAACAAAAGCTCAACTCAGTGTTTATAACTCATTTCCATAAACACCCACATAAACTCAACTTTGTGTTCTTTTTAACCCATTTTCACAAAACACTAACAAAAACTCAACTCAGTGACTTTTAATTCATTCTTTCCCTAACACCGTCAAAAGCTCAACTCGGTGTTTTTACTAACCCATTTCCACAAACACCGACAAAACCTCAACTGTGTGTCTTTCTTGGCTGCGTGCACTCTTTTTGTTTTCCGAATTTGTGTACCGCCCTTTTGCGTTGGCCCACCTTCACTTAGAAATTTAACCACTCGTACTTCAATATTTAAATTTACATCCCGACTATTTGCTAGTGTGGGTTTCCCATTTGTTCATCCCCGCTAGATTCAACCTCCCATTTTAATATCACTATTCCTTTCCCAGGCCATCTGCTGCTTTGAAGTTCGCCGCCATCTTTCTGTTTCACTTAACACCTTTGCTTCCTAAGATGCCAAAACTTGCTATCACCGACAGCCAGACGCCAGTCTTAAATCTCATCAGGGCATTTGTCAAGTCTTTACTACCTGTCTCATCTCCAGGTGTTACTGATCAAAGGAATGTCCTGACAAACTCAGTCCTTTGCTGTATTGTTCTTTCAGAGCCCTAATTATTCACATGTACTCACTAGCTGCTACCTGTGTCCCGTTGTTATTTATTCCCGTGTGCTCGGAGCTGAGGTGCACCTCTTCTGCTACTAGTCATTTCTTTGTTTACTCCTCTCTCTTGTGACCTTGTCTAAATTTAATCCCTAGCAAGTGACCCATTATCTTAATAATATTTGTGACTGGTAATGTTTCGCTGCCTCATATTGCTATATCAGAAGTTTTACTTTTAATAATTCTCACTCTTGTATAAAATATTTTACTTGTAAGATTTTACATCTTACAACCTGATGTAGCTCATTGAAAGACATAAGTGTGAATGGGGAGTACATTCATATTAATATATTGCATTATTGTAACATAATCTTTATCATATATAAGATCTAATTTCATATCAAAGTATGTTATGTGGGCTACCTTGATATAGTTCTACAATTTAATTAAAAATTAAATAATTGCTAATTCTTAAATTTAGAATAATCAACAAATGATTTTGAGGTTTTAAAATTTTTTTTTTTCCAGTTATTGGTTGGTCTTCTACCATTTATCTCTTAATCAATATGTTATTATATTTTATGTAAGGAAAAGTCTAGACTGGGAGATTTACTTTTTCTGAAGAAAATGGGACAAAATACATTACTTCTGTCAGATAGAGATTTATAAATTTTTGAAAACCAGTTTTACAAATGCAATATATTATGAAATGTTGAAGTTGAATTAAAGTAGCAGTATAAAACTGTTGTACAATAATGTAAATGCTTCATTCTGGCAAACCAATGGTTGCATAAAAAAGCATTATACATTTCATATTGGGAAACAAATCGCAAGTTACCACACCCTCAGGCTTAAAACAAATAGCGCTTTTACCCAAAGAGAAGTATACAGTCAGTTTTGCTATAACACGCATTTTCACAACATGAATTTGCTCCAATGCGACTGATATATTAGGGAACAATGCGAGTATAACACAATTTCCGTGTTGGTTCATGTGTGATTTTGTCTGTGAGTAACACTAGGTGAACACAAAACCTGGCATCAAGCTGAACGTAGCGACCTGCACAGCAATACCTCCACGTTTACAAAGCTTAAAAAATGTCAAACATCAAATGTGTGAGAGCTGTATTTCCCATTTACTAGAGTTGTATTGGTCGGAGACACGCTGTTGTTATTCGCTGTATTCACAAGACAACACTTGTTATTGTAGGCCAGCTCATGTTTTCGGGAGCTCACATTTTTCTGTTCAAACAGAAATTTCGTGAGTTGGGATAGTGTGAGTGGAGGAGCACATTTCTGGAGGTTGTTACCATAAAACAATAAAAACAATTTGCAGTTCCCGGTTTATTGGGCTTTTCAGTTAGTGCAATCTAATTATAAATGGGTAGTAAACTCGATCATTTGCAATAATACCGATAGCTGGAATTCTGTGGGTTTTTACGTTATTATGGTGAAATGTGTTTACCCTTCCATGAGGCGCCACCGTAGCCAGGTGGGCAGGAGCAACAGTGCATAGCTCATGCTTCTTGATCAGACTGGGGTTTGAGCCCGTGACCACCAAATATGGAGGATGCGGAAAGGTCAGGAAATGACCACCGCATATCCCCGGAGCAATATGGCCTTAGTTGCTAATGCTCCAAATAACAATAACAACCCTTCCACGAAATCTTCACTCATAAAAAAACAAATCTTCAGAATCTTCTCTTCATTCCTATTTTTTAAGCTTTGTAAACTTGTGCAATTTGTGCGTAATGTGTTCATCGTTATTGATTGCTTATCTTTTTTACTGTTTTAAATTTTACAATAAAAAAAAAAAAAAGTCAGTCAACAGAAATATCAATCAAGCAAACTTCATATCTTGTCAAGGTAAAGTGCTAAATTTACTGTAATATTTATTTATTTATTTGAAATTTAAGATGTTTAAACCTGTATTTGCAATTTTATTGGGTTTCTTAACTTTTTTTTTTTAGTGTTTTACGTTATTATACCAGACTGAAATTTTTTTTTTTTTTTTTGTTATGAGTGCTTTGTCCCTTCTCTGTTTTTCCCCATAAGCCTTGTTGTTTTTAATGCACAAAATACCATAACATGGAGATTTCTAGGAACATATGTACTGCGTTATAGCAGAACTGACTGTACTGCTATTTATCACTGAGATTTGTAACGACTGTCTGTTATTACATGACACATCATATTACTCACTAATATTTTCTAGCACTTAGTTCCATCAGTAGTGAAATGTAGGAATGGCAAACTGTGATCATTGGTACTTGATAGTTGCTTTTCACTGCAAATTATAAATAAAAATTTCACTAACTTATTCCCATTTCTTCACTTAATCACTATTTTATTATTGAAAGGACAGCTATACCTTTGCTTTAGCTTTTTTATTGCTGGAGAACTTTGTCATAGATTTTTTTCACTGCTGGAAAAAAAAAAACTTTTGCTGTAGATTTGGCACAATTGCTTATGTGACATAATTGATGTTAGCTGTCACTGATATGACTAACAGCTCTGGTCTCTACCATTCTAGACTTGTAGTAAGAGTGTCACCATGAAAAATATTAACTATAATGTCATGTAGTTAGTTGCATTGGCTTCTGCTAATCATGATCAACAGATAGGTGCCCTCTGTATTAGCCATTTCAAAAATGTCCTAAAAGATATTCAGTGAACTTGCTTCCCCTACACTTAGCCAAGAATTGAACTCTAGGCATGAATTTTAGTAGGTGGGACAAGTTCACTGAATATCTTTTAGGACAGTTGAAACTCTTATTAAAAATTATGCACTTTAATATCTGCTAAAAATAACAATAAAAAAATATGAACTTTCATTGAAAATAGTCAGGGATACCAATAGTAATAGAAGGCCCACCATTACTCTCATTCAAGAATGGATTGGTAGTTAAAACAGGGGCAATAGTAATATGATACATTTTGCTAAAAACTAATAATACATTTTAAAATCAAACAAAAATAAAAATGAACTCTGTATCAAAGTTAGGATCCAGGATCTGTTACTTTGATATAGAGTTAACTATATCAAAGCAAGAACCAGTTCCTCTGGTAAATTGCCAAATTTACTGAAGGAAACACATTCACATTACAAATGTTGCTACTATGCCTTCCCTCATTTCTTACTTTTTCTAATGCTTTTCGTAATGAAAGTGTTACATGTAGTTAGAAAAATTGGAATAAGTTAATTTTTATTTCTAATTTGCAGTTGAACAACAGTATGCATGTGAAACTATCAGTTACTACTGATTAGTGGGATGTTGTGTGCTCTATCTTTGTACATTCACCAAAAAAATCTTCTCTGTGGTTATTACAGCAGTTTTTTTTTTTTTTGTTCTCTTTATGGAGTGCTGTCTATATATTTGAAGGTCAAAAGCACGGTAACTTGGTTCTGACTTTCAAATCAATTCATTAAATTGATTAACTCATTTATTTGTTTTAATGCAAAATTTAGTTTGCCATGATAGCCACATATGGACTGATGCATTTGCACTTTTGTTTGATAGTGATGTAACATCCTTGGCTTGAAGCTTTTAGCTTTGAATATACAGAATAGTAGAGTAAATTGAATTTTTTTTTTTTTTTTTTTTTTGTTCTAAAAAAATCAATTTTCAGGATGTCAACTTGAGTGATCATGTATAGGATCTGCAGAGATTCTTATATTGGTGCTTGAGTAAGATCACTGATAACTTTACTTTTAAATTAATTTTTATGCCCTTTTAATGTTTACATGGAAGTAAAGTACAGTAAAATTCCATGTAATGAACTTCACAGGATTGGGGAAGTGGGTGCACAAATTATTTATTCTTCTCTATGAACGAGGATTGGGCTGTTAAGGTTTATTCTGAGACTCAAATTGGTCCAGCCATCTTTTCTCGGGTCTTCCAACACTCCTCCATCCATGTGGCCTATAAAACAGAGCCTTCTTAGGTAGTCTTTCATCAGTCATCCTTATTACGTGTTCCCTCCAACTGTGTTCTATATCTTGTAATATCTTTCACTATTTTGCTGATGCCTAAACATTTTCTAATGGTGTGGTTTTGGATATGGTCTCCCAATGAGTACCCTGCAAGCAGCCTAAGAAATCTCATTTGTAGTGCCTCATCTCTTTTTTCAAGATCCAAGTTTCGGAGTCGAACATTAGGGCTGGCTTTGAGATTATTTTATGAAGTCATAATTGTATATCCCTTGTCATATATTTGCCAAAATGTCTTCTAATAATACCATTCATTTTGTTGAAATTTATTATTTTACTCTCCATATCTGCATTTCCTAAATCTGAAATCCTACATTTCCAAGGTATTTAAATGTTATCTAATATTTAAATGAAATAGACTTCATCCTCACTAACAGAAGATATATCGTGAATGATGTTACCATCCTAAACAAGGTAAATGTTGGAATTGATCACAGAATGGCAAGATGCACACTTGATATAGATGTAAGAAAAGAAAGGAAAAAAACTAACTCGAGTAAATAATACAAAGGTCTTTGAGATAACAGAAGAGAAAAAGCAGTATGTACTAGAATTTAAGAACAAGTTTGAGCTTCTGCAGACTGCTCAGGACCAAGATATTGACAAGGAATATTACAACTTTCTGAAAGTGATAAAGCCCAAGAAACCTATAGATAAAAAGAAATCCAAAGAAGAAAAAATTAGTCAAGAAACACTTGTCATGATGAACCAAAGGCAACAAATGAAGAGCAAGATAAACACTGACAAGGAGAAAATTGAGTATACTGGGTTATGCAAAGCCATTACAAAGAGACACAGAGGACATAAGAAGAATTAACACAAGAAAATTAGGACAAGCATTAAGGGAAAACAAAGGACTTAAATCAACAGCCATGAGAGTAATACAGAAAGACAAATGATACTGAAACTAAGAATAGCAATGGTGTACTTATAAATAGCAGAAGACTACTATAGAGAATTATACAAGGAGCGAGAAATGATGCCAGCAGTGGGGAAGATGGATTGCAAATTAGTAACATGTACGACATACCCGATATTCTTCCTGATGAGGTAGAACAGGCGTTGAAGAATCAGAAAGCCCCGTGGGAAGATGAAGTTACTGTAGAGTTGTTAAAATTGGGAGGAAGAAACATGACTCAAAAACTGGCAAGACTCTTCACAAAATGCATTAGAAAAGGTGTGACGCCTGAGGAGTGGAATAATGCAATCATAGTTTTTCTGCATAAGAAAGGAGATAAATCAGAAATTGGAAATTATAGACCAATTAGCTTGTTATCCCACATGTACAAGTTGTTCACAAGGGTCATTACTAACAGATTAGAAAGAATACTTGATGAGAATCAACTGAAAGAGCAAGCTGGCTTTAGGACAGGATTTTCAGCTATGGATCACCTTCATGTAATATCACGGCTAATGGAGAAAGCAAATGAATATAAAACACCATTATTGCCTGGCATTTGTGGATTATGAAAAGCCATTTGACTCCCTACAGCATAAGGCAATGTTTCGGGCACTGGAAAGACAAGGCATAGATACCTCTTATATTATGATTTTGAAGAAAATATATGAGAACGCTACCTCCTTTATTAGACTAGACAAAGACAGTAGCAAATTTAAAATTGAAAAAGGAGTTCAACAAAGAGACACTATTTCCAAAGTTGTTTACTGCTGCCCTTGAGGAAGCTTTCCAAAGGTTAGACTGGTTGCAGCTAGCCGAGTGGGTAAAGTACCTGCCCGGCAACCCAAAGGTCGCGGGTTCGATTCCCGCCTCGGGCTTGGATCAAAGTACTGCAAAAACCTTGGGAGGTGCAATATGGCCACAGAAGCCGTTGCGCCAACAACTACCAAATCAAACTGGTTGCAGAAAGGAGTCAATGTGAATGGAGAGTACCTAAACCATTTTCGATTTGCAGATGACATTGTGGTCATAAGCCACGATCCGAAAGAATTAGAGGAAAATTTTAATCAGTTATGCAGAGTTAGTAAGGATTTTGGACTAAAGATGAATATGGCTAAAACAAAAGTAATGATGAACAAGTATGCCACAGAAAAGGACATAATGATTGAAGGAGCTGTAATTGACAAGTTATTAGTGTAGTAATGATAAATGCCTGGAAGTCAAGAGAAGAATAAATTTTGGATGGATAACATTCAGGAAATATAGTCACATACTGAGGAGCAATATCCCAGTTTGTCTGAAACATGAAATAATGAACCAATGTATACTCCTCACCATGACTTATGGAAGTGAAACATGGGCACTCACCAAAAGAATGGAAGAGAAGCTGAGAACTACACAGCGAAGATGGAACGAATTATATTTGGAATTAGTGTTAGATAAGAAGAGAAACACATGGATTAGGCAGCAAACTCAAGTAAAGGACATCTTTATCAAAACTAAAGAACTAAAATAGTCTTGGACACATAGCTTGAAGACATGATGATAGATGGACTACGAAAATAACAGAATGGTACCCAAGAGGAGCTAGAAGAAAACCTGGAAGACAACGGCAGAGATGGATAGATGAAATTCATGAGTTTGTGGGTAGTAAATGGATGGCCATTGCACAAAACAGAAGGAACTGGAAAGTTGCTGGAGAGGCCTTCATCCTGTAGTGGATTGAAAATGGCTGATGATGATTTAAATGTTTTTACTTGTTCTAAATTACTTATTTTACTTGATGATGATATTGATGAAGGTATATCAGGCTTAATGTCGAAGTTTGCAGATGATACAAAGGTTGGCAGGGTTGTTAATGACAGTAATGGCAGTCTGCTACTGCAACAGGATCTAGATAATTTGGGCAGATGGGCTAAGAAGTGGCAACTGAAGTTTAACCTTGACAAATGCAAAGTACTGCATATGGGTAGAAATAACCCCAGAGAAACGTACCAACTGTGTGGTACTACACTTAAGGTGGTAGAAAATGAAAAAGACCTGGGAGTAATTGTGCAGTCAGATATGAAGTTCTCTGAGCAATGCAGACAGGCTGCCAGGGCAGGACATGGGGTTTTGTCAATGATATATAGGAATTTTGCTAGCAGGGAAAAGGAGGTCATTATCCCTCTGTATAAGGCAATGGTCAGGCCGCGCCTTGAGTACTGCGTACAGGTCTGGAGACCTCATTTTAGGAAGGATGTAGATTTACTTGAGCGGGTACAGAGAAGGGCAACAAGATTGGTGAGGGGAATGAAGGGATCCTCTTACCAAGAGAGGCTTAAGTTCTGCAAATTGCAGTGGCTGGAGACTAGGCACCTGCGCAGTGATCTGATTGAGGTATATAAGGCCTTGAATGGATTGAGCACGCTGAATTCTGATGGGATCCTTCCACTTGTTCAGATTACGAACCTAAGGGGGCATAAATTCAAATTAAGAAAAGACAGATGTAGAATAGATGTGCGGAAATTTGCCTTTAGCCAGTGGGTGGTTAATTGCTGGAACAAACTTCCATCTGTTGTTGTGGAAGTTGATAGCTTGAATAAATTTAAGGAGGAACTGGACAGGCATTTGGAGGGAATGGTGTGATTTTTTTTTTTTTTTTTTTTTTTTTTTTCTGATGCTGCATAAGCTCATACATTTGCTTTCTTGCATCACATGCCACTACTACTACTATTATATTGCCATTAATCACTATTTTTTCTCTTAATAATTCCTTTACTTGTACGGCCATAGTTTTGGTTTTTTGGATTGATATTTCCATACCAAATAATGAACTAATTTTGAAAATATTGTGAGCTCTTTTTTGTAATTCTGTCTTGGATTCAGCTAAAATAAAGTAGTCATCAGCATATAGTAGCTGAGACTTTTGTTTGGGCTGAAATTAGGATCCCATCAGTATAATTTTGCCCAATCTTCTGTTACTTTATTGATATATAGATTAAACAATAAAGGAGAGTTCACACCCTTGTCATAATCCTCTAGTTTTTTTAATTCTGTTTGAAAATTTAAAATTGTTTAATTGTACTGTTACATCTGTATTATCACACCAAACCTTAATTGCTGATAATAACTGTGAATTTACACCATAAAATTTAAAAATTTTCCACAGTTGGTTGGTGGATTCTGTCACATGCTTGCTTATAATCAACAAACAGTAAAAAGGTTGGCTGGTTAAATTTTTTTTCCTTGTTAATTATTTGTTGTAAAATAAAGACAGGATCAGTACAGCTTTGGCCTTTCCGAAAACCTGATTGTTCTTCAATTAAAACATTTTCCACCCATTTTAGAAGTTTACTTTTTTAAGATGTTTGCATAAATTTTGCATGTACTGCATAGAAGTGTTATACCTCTATAATTTTCACAAAGTTCTTTTAGATCCCTTATGTAAATTTATTACCACTCCTGTTTTCCATTCATCAGGGAGTTCACCTTTTCTCCAAACTGTATTAAAAATTTTCAGTACTCTCCTCTTTAACTTATTTAATTAACTCAGTACTAACTCCATCTATGCCTGAAATTTTCCTATTTTTGGCTTTTATTAATTCTAATTCAAATTCGTCTTCTGAAATTGATTCCATGTATGGTTCTGTGTTCTTTGGTGCATATGGTATTGGTGATTTTTCTAATTGATTATTACTTATTTCTATGGGCATGTCATTGTTCCAAAGTTTGTAATAGTGTGCCTCTCATTCTTTCATTGTAATTAAATTTGTTTTAAGATTGTCCTTAGTGTCCAGTTTGAGTTTATTGAACACTTTGAAGCCACATCTTTGATATCCTGTAAAATCTCTCTAAGGACTTGACTGATTTCTCTCAATCCTGTAATTTTGTTTTCCTAACCAATCTTTTAACAAATGGTTCTCTTCTTTTATACTCTATTTCATCTTCTAGTTTCTTGGTTGGAATATTTCCTATAAGCGTCTTTCTTATTTTCACTCGCTTCTTTTAATTCATGGTTCCAAGTACGAATCCAATTTTTACGTTTTATTTTTCTTTATAAAACTTTCAGAAGCTGCCAGTAGTAGTTTCTTTTATGTTTTTCCATTCTACTTCTTTTTCTTTTGATTGTTGTTAGTTAGTTTTTTATATTTAGAAGGATTGATTTCTTGTGGCAATGGCTTTTTTTTTTTTTTTTGGTCTTATATTTGTATGGAAGTCTTAAATTACTTATCAATAACATGTGGTCAGTATTTATATTTCGCTGCCTGTATACACTCTTGTATCTGTGAAGTATGATTTCATTTTGAAATAAAACAGATACAACTTATCGTAACTTTTCTGATATTAATAAATTAATTTTATTTTTAGTGTTTAACTTTTTTCCAAGCATTAATGTGAAAACTCAACTTCAGTTCAGACAATGTGCCATTTCAGATTTGTGCAAATTGGATTAGATTATACTGACTCCTTTTTCTGCTAATCAAGTGAACCACTTACCGGAATTTCTAGAGAAAAAATACATGAAATTATTGAAATGCAATATCATGTTTGTTACATCACCATATTTTTGTTGTTTATTTTTCTTCAATTTGTGCATTTTCTTTCCAAAAAAAAAAAAAAAAAAAAAAAAGCTAAAACCATTTCAGCCTCTCTCCTGAAAGAGCACTTGTACACTACCATTATTGAGAGAGAGCACTCATTTTAAGTGAATGCTCCCATTGTCATATTACATATATGGGCTACACAATTGCCATTCATAGAATTCCAATAAAGTTTTTTTTTGTTTCTTGTATAACAGTGCAATTTTAGTCATATATGGACTTCAAAAAAAAATTCATTACTGAATTTTTAATATGTAATTTTGCATTATATCTTGCTTATGTAATATACCATAATACTCTGTAAAACAAGACATTATACATACTTATTTTTATTAGTGTTTTAGGGCTAAGGATGTATCCATGAAATTTGATGTTTTTTTTTTTTTTTTAATTTTTCAGAAATAGTTAACTTTAAATTTAAAATATTCAATTATCTGGGTTGGTTTGGTTGGGAAATAATTCTAATATATACAAATATTTGTTAATATTGAATATATTGTTATGGGAAAGCTTCAAAATTCCATCACATATAGAAAATAAGCTTTAAAATTATAGGAAAAAGAATAAATATATTATGATAGACTTGGGAGATATTTTCCTAGATGATCAAAACCATGAATAATTCATGATTTAAAGAAAAACTGGTGAATATATGTAAATAGATTTAATTACATATATGTACATAGTTTATATTCCACAGTGTGATAAGATTGACATAAAATTTAATATATACATATTTTTTAAAGAGCACTGAGGTTTGCTTTTTCTCTTGGCTGGTCTTCCTCTGAATGATATATAAATTTCAGAGTATCATCTTGCCAGCTAGAGTGGTGTCTCCTTGTTTCATGTAATGAAGTGGTTAAAGACAAATTGAGATTAACTCAGGCCATAGAGACAGGTAATTAGTAATAGATAAGTGGGAGTCTACTGCATTTTTCTCTGTTTGAAAGTATTATGTTATTTTTTATTTATTTTAGTTATTATGAAACATTAATTCTTCTCTAATTACCATAAAGTGATTAAATGTATATTTGGGATATAGTCTTTATTTTTATTATTATTTTTTTTTATTGTTGTTCTTCATATAACTTGCCTGTTAACATCATTTTCTATGATTGTCATCAGTAAATCTTGATATTTATAACTCCACATTTTTAAATATTTTCTATGATAGTGCCATTTTAAGATTTTAAAAATTTTGTAGGTCAGAGTAAATTTTTTTCCTTCCTTTACTAAAAGAGATTTTTTATTTTATTTTATCTCTATCTTTATTTTATTAAGACCTTATAGAAATATCATTATTAGAAATGTTGTTAATAGGTGTGAGATTTAAACATTTTGTAAATGAAGTTTGAAGTAAGAACTTAAATGATTACTTAGGTCCTTGAAATATAATTCTGAATCAGATAAATAATCAAGGTTCTTAGACTTTGCACTTTGGTTTATCTTATAAGGTTATCCTTCCACTTGATGTTTATATAGTATAGTTGGATTTTCTGTTTATCTTTGGAAGTCAGTATAATAATTGTGATGCTATTGAAAACCCAAATTTTAAAAGTAGAATGGTCAAATTTCTGTTAGTGGTTGTTATTTTGTTTGGAATCATTTTTTTATATTATTTTGAATCAATTTTTTTGAACTTGGAACAATATTGAACTTGCTCTCTAAGAATGAGATGCCTCTATATTAAATTAAATTGATGTACACCATTGTAGAAAAAATGCTAAAGTGAAGAAAATACTGTTTCTATTCCATTTGTTTATTTTGATTTACTATTAGTTTTTGCAGGCATTATCTGGATTGCTTTACATGGTTTGTCTGCTAGCAAACCCAGGAAATTAATTTTTCCATGTCAGTGTTATCTGAAACGTATTGTTGATTCGAAGTGCTGTGTATAAAGCATGTTTTGAACATTGAAATAGTCATTGCTAACTTAGATTAAATTAGATTTTATTTGGCTCCGTAGAATGGATATTTCGATTAGAGCATTCTCAGTCTTTTTATATGTAGCCTCCTTTGTTAGCTAATTTGTTATTACATACTGTCAAACCTCCCAAATCCAGAAACCCTGGAATCTTGCAATTTGCTGTATTTCAGGTGAAATTAGCATTAGCATTAGTAGAGGCATTTGATGCAAGAAAGCAAGCTTATGCAGCATCAGCCAAAAAAAAAAAAAAAAAAAAAAAAAACCCACTTCCACTTCACCCCTCTGTTCGTTCAAAATACCTGTCCAGCTGAGCCTTAAACTTATTTAGGCTATCAACCTCCACCACAAGGGATGGAAGTCTGTTCCACCAACCAACCACCCGCTGGCTAAAGGCAAATTTCCGCACGTCTATCCTACATCTGTCTTTCCTCAATCTGAATTTATGCCCTCTCAGGTGATTTTTCTGAGCTAGAGGAAGAATCCCATCAGCATTGAGCATGCTTAAACCATTCAAGGCTTTATACACCTCTATCAGATCACCTCGCTGGTGCCTAGTCTCCAGACACTGTAATTTGCAAAACTTAAGCCTTTCTTCGTAAGAGCACCCCTTTGTTCCATTCACTAATCTTGTTGCCCTTCTCTGTACTCGTTCCAGCAGCTCTACATCCTTCTTGAAATGAGGCCTCCAGACCTGTATACAGTACTCTAGGTGTGGCCTGACCATCGCCTTATACAATGGAATAATCACCTCCTTATCCCTGCTGGAAAAATTCCTGTATATCATTGACAATACTCCATGAGCTACTCTTGCAGCCCGTCTGCACTGCTCAGAGAACTTCATATCTGCCTGCACAACCACCCCCAAGTGGTTGTGCAGGCCCCAAATCCAGCAAAACATATTTTATCTCTATATTGCAATTTATTGTACATAGTATTGTACCAATGTATCTCATCTCAAGAGAGAGAGAGAGAGAGAGAGAGAGAGGGGCTATGTAGAGGCTACATGGAACAGTATTCTATTGTAAAGTATAGTAATAATAAATTGTGTCCCTTTTCAAATATACAGTAGACAGTTTGCTTTTCCAAATCAAGTGCTCTGCATTTGTTTTGAACTTCCATGGGACACTTGCTTTTCTTTTAAGCAGTATATACAAGTGGATGAAAGTTGCTGTGTCAATGCTGTTTATAAGCAGGAAAATCTAAAAGTTTAGTTGTCACTGAATTCATCATGTGTGAACCATAAGACCTAGCATGTTTTTGAGTAATCTATCATTCATTTGCTAAACTTGTTTACAAATGGTGGTAGTAGATAATTTCATGAAAATGGCAGCAGATAATCTCATGACCTAACAATGTTTAGAGTGTGGTAAAAACTTATGACTTTCAGATGAAGTACCCACCCTGCATAAAATCAGCTTTGATTTTGTACAGGATGGATACTTTATCTGAAAGTCAAAAGTTTTTATCACACACTCTGTTAAGTCATGAGATTATTATGGGGCTGACATGTTGTTTAGGTGAATAGCCAATAAGAGAAATAAATTTGCTGATTTTTGGGCAGTTTATCCATTTTCAGAAAAATAGCCAGAAAATGTGTGGTGTGGATAATGTATTGTTGGATTGGGTAGGTTCAGATATAATAAAAGTTAGAATGTTTATTAATATGATGTACATATTTCAATCCTCAAGCAGCCTCTAATGCTGTTGTAATACAGTTAAACTTTACATGATTGTTAACACTAGTATACATTTTTCAATGCAAATAGTGAAGTTGAACAAAGTTGCCTTATTTGCTTTAAAAAAGGCAAATAAGGCAACTTTTTTTTTTTTTTTTTCATATAACTATATTTATCATTTAAGAATTATAACTATAAGAATTTTAATAATGTAAAATTGAATCCAAGAGCCACTATCAATTAAAATCCAGAATGAAAAGTTGAAACCTGTGTTATCTATTTAGTTGAAATGTGGGGACGTAAAGGACTTTCTCAAATCATCTCTTCCCATTTATTGGAGTGCTTCAAATAAGTGTTGGATTTCAGTTGCAGTATTTATGGTTTAGTGGACTGGACATTGAACTTAAAGGAATACTTTGAAAGGCTGATAATATGTATATAAAGATTTTGTTAGTGTTGGACATCTCCTGTGATGGAAACATTATTGAAACAGTTTTTTGCTCCTCAACGTGACTGTGCTTCTTCAGCCAGTGGATCAAGGTGTGATGTTGACATTTAAGGCTTTTTACCTTATGGAAACCTTTGCAAACTTACTGGACAACTGGTGGTGAAAACAGTTCTACTGTAAAATAAATTTGGAAATATTAAACACTCTTAAGATGCCATAGCTGAAACTTAGGAATAGATGGCTCAATCATGCATGAAAGAATGTTTAGGGAAAATACCATATTTTCTGGTGTATAAGATGTATCGGTGTACAAGACGCACCCCAAATTTTTAATAATAAAATGTGGAAATAAATAAATCACAATTTTTTTTTTTTTTTTTTTTCATATAACTATATTTATCATTTAAGAATTATAACTATAAGAATTTTAATAATGTAAAATTGAATCCAAGAGCCACTATCAATTAAAATCCAGAATGGTCACTTTCATTCTCACTACCAAAATTAATTTCACTGTCATTCTGTTCATCTTCCAAACTTCATTCTGTTCATCTTCCAAACTTCATGCAAAAAACTGTCTTCAGTTCCATCTAACGAATTGCTGATTCCACACTTTTTAAGAGTTCTGTACTATTTCTGCCTTTACTTTGTCCCAGAAATCCTTAACCCTCTGACACACCTGTGCAATACTTGGATGTATATATTCATGGCTTTCTGTGTTTATTATCCAACGATTCCACTCATCTCTCGTGTATGTTTTAAAGAGTTTGTTGAGAGATGCATCAAGTGGTTGAAGCCAAGAAATCAGGCCTCCTGTAATTACAGCCAATTCTTTGTTGGCTTCTTTAAAATTTTTAAAAATTAAATCTGTGATGTGAGATTTTAAGTGATCCAACACCAAAAGTGAATTTTTTTTCATCAGTGTTCCATTTCTTCGGTTCCACACCTTTTCTATCCTTTTCTTTATTCCACCTTTGTCCATCCATACATTTTCATGCATGTGTAGAATTATTCTAAGTGGTGTTTTTCTCTTAAATATTAGAAAGAGTGGCAGTTTTGTTCCATCTGCACAACATGACAACACAACTGTGAATCTAGTTTTTTTCATGCCCACTAGTTTTTATGCAAAATGACTTTCCACCTCTACAGTTCACTGTTTTATTTGATGGAATGTCAAAGTTTATTGGTGTTTCATCCATATTAGCAATCAGTCCTATTTTGATAATTTTCTTCTGTCTGCACTTGATTGATGTATTTGTGAAAAGAAAAAATTTTTTTCTTAATATTCAAGGGGGGATTTTTTAAGCCAACTTTGTTCAAGTCCCCATGGAAAACCCATTTCTCTTTATAAAATTGTAGCCCCAAAATGGTCCACCTTTGAAGTCTAAGATTCCATGGGTTAAGGCAAATTTCTGGGCTTCTATTTTGTATCTTCTTAGTAGATATTGCTATTCCATTTTTACAGTGGTTTAAAACTCAATCCAAAATAACTGCTTCTACTGCTGGCCACTGTGGCTCTTTGCATTGTAGACATTTTTTCACCTTGTTTATTGAAGTTAAAATATCTTTTTGTTAATGCCAAATTCTAATCATTTTTTTGGTTGGTGGGTTCCTGAAATGATGTGAAGTTGCTCTATTGCCATGTATCTCCACATAAGCAACTTATAGCCTGCAGTATAAGAAATCATCTTGTTCTTATTTAATTCGGCCATTATCTGTGAATAAAAAAAATAAGGTTTCCACTTTCTTCAAATAAAGTTACAATTCAAAACACCTAAATATAACAATTACTACTTACAGTATTGACATTGTTAACAGAATGAAAATCAAAACACGTAAATAGCAACATAACTATTTCACACTATGGTAACATGTACAGAAGATATGTAACCTGCTTATGCTACCTTTAAGGGTCTATGCCATTCACTTTATACTTGTTAATCGTGTTAATGAAAACTCCAAAATTAAAAAACGGCTCTGTGTATAAGATGCATCTTGATTTTAGAACTAATTATAGGATAAAAAAAATTCCTTTATACATCCGAAAATACGGTAATTTCTTCCTTAGTTTATGCATTTTAGAGACTAAGCTGATGATCCAATGGTGAAATTTCTCCAACAGTGTGTTTAATATGTGCAAGAAATTGGCCTCTAAGTGCAATAAGCTGATGTAGAGGTCTTGGAGTTGCACAAAGCATAACTCTCAAGTTATGCTTTGTGCAATGTTTCAGGTAAGTATCAGGATAAATATTTTTAGTAATTATCACAAGGTAGATTTATTTCAGAAAGAACTTTTATGAGATCTAACCCAAAATGTTTTGACGAGAAACAATAATAAGATTGCAAATGAACTCCCACCATGCGAATTTTCAAGTTGAGCACTCTTCAGATTTCAAGAGGTATAATGGGTCTGCACGCCCCCTATTATGCATTATTTGAAAAAAGGGAAAATTCTGTGATGCAACTGCAGATAGCAATAGTAGTTAAAACTGTTAAAATTCTTATGTCAATAAATAGTACTATGCATTTTTGTAAATTTTGTTTCTAACTTTCTCATTGTTTTTACTTCTTACATATCAGAAATATAAATAAACAAGTTTAAAAAATAAAGCAAAGCATAATATTACCAAAGTAAAATGGATAAAGTAGAATTTATCCATAATGGATAAAATAATGTTGATTGAGTTAGGATGCTGGATGCATTCACCTCTACATCTTTTGTGCTATTTGGGGACTGGGTTTACTTTTGTGCAGTGTTTGCAATTCGAGAGTGCTTGCATTGTCACTCCATAAGAAAGATAAATTTGATTGTGTGAAGCCCAGTGCATCACACAATCAAATGGACCTTTCCACAGCATCCCAGAGATGCTCCACAGGGTTCATGTTTGGTGAATGGGGCGGCCATTCCATGGTGGTAAAATCTACGGAATGCTCTTCAAACCATGTTCTCATCACCATGGTTCTGTGTGGAGATGCATTGTCCTGTTGGAAGAGTCCATTGCCCTGTGGGTGCACGATGACCATAAAGGGATGCAGACAGTCTGCAAAGATGGACATGTAACCTGGACCATTGAGTGATGCATCTAGACATACCAGAGGTGCCAACGTGTGACAGTTGAACACGTGACTCCATTACTGAATGTCCACCTGCCTGAATAGTTCCTTATTGACATGATGGGTGCATAGCTTCGTGCAGTTTCCACCAGATATGCCCTCCCATCCACTGAAAATAACTGGTAACGGGATTCATCGGACGAGGAGACCCATCTCCAATCATCCAAAGTTCATAAACAAGAGCAGTATCGCTACTTTGCTTATTGGAGGTTTGAAGTGGTGAAACCCATGTTTAGTCACCAGAGCAAAGTTTCTGGCATCCCCTTCCTCTCCATCTCCTTAAACCCACGCACAGTACTAATTGCTGTAGGTTTTGATACCTTTTTTGTGTGGGGTTTCATAAAAAAAAAAAAATATATTAGCCTTTGAAGCACCTGTACATAGAACACAGTATCGACTCTCTCCCCTGCAGTACAAATTCCTTGTGAATCACACGCCCTTTGTTGGTCAGAATTGTCTTGATCCTGGACTTGAAGTCCACTCTGCTCTCTGGGTCATACTGAAACATCGAACACTCATCTCCAGTGAAAATATAGTCAAGGAAATTAGGATTGTTTTGACAAGTCTGGGTGAAGTCTTTGTATGGTGACACTGTTCGTTACGTCTGCTTATTCCTTCTGTGTGGCACAAATTTTGCCCAGATCTTCCTAAGTTGTTTTTTTTTTTTGACATGTCTCCTTATTCATATCCAACTCATCAGCCATCATTCTGAGGATCAAATGATGATCTCTTGCCACAATTCCTTGAACTGTTGCAACTCTGTCCTCATTTCAAAATGTTGATGGATGCCCAATGTGGGTCACTACAAACATCCTCACATCCATCTTTGAACTACTTATGCTATTCAAACACACTGGTACAACTTAATATTTTATCACCATAAATATTTTTAAATATTTTGTACGTTTCTCTTGCAGGTTTTCTTAGTTATAAGCAAAGTTTGATATTCTTTCGTTGCTCCATTGGAAAATTGTGACATTAAACATTAACACTAATGAAACTGGTTGTTACTTGCAACCTGTCAACCTACTGGAAAATCTCTGTACCACCATCTGCTGGAGGAAGTTTGAACTACAAAGCACTCAATTTATTTTCAAATTTGTTGAACATGACAGCACCAGTCCGGGCACTTTATTTCTACACCCAGTACAGGGTGTGTGTGAGTTTACATAGAAATAATTTGTACAATTTATTCCTTGAATTCAATTTCATCTCCCCATATTACTTTATTAATATTACATTTATATCATGTTAATTATAATATTTAACATTGTTCAGGCATGGGGTCTAAGAGACATCAAGAATTTTTTTTCAGGAGTTAAAAATATAGAAGAAATGTTTAGACAGTGGGTAAAATTTATTTATTTTTATCTTAAAGAACCATTATTTTTGCTCATTCCTTCTAAATAATTGGTCCACCTCTTTTTTTTCTGGTGATGTCGGTTTAGTAAGAATTTTTTGCACCTTGTTAAAGGTTAAAACGTTAAATCACCAAAAACAGTTTATTCAAACTGGTTTTGGTAATTTACTTCTCAGTAAATTGATATATGGCCCATCTTGTATTATCATATGAAGAATGTTGTCTTTGTTTATACTCCAGCACAGCAAAATTTGTTATTCATTTGTTGCTCCGTTGCAAATTCATGACACAGAACATTAACGCTACTAACAAAAGTGGTCGCTGCTTACAACTTCTTGGACTACTGGACAATATCTGTACTGCCATCTGTTGGAGTAAGTTTGAACTGCAATATACCACTTCCATTTATTTTTGTATTCATTGAACATGGCTGCAACAGCACTATTCCCAGAACATTATTGCCATACCTAGTATATAACTATCTAAATGTAATAAATTTTCTTTTTGGCCTTGTTTACGTTAATTGAGTCTGTGGAGCTTTCAGTCCAAAGTTTTTAGGCCTGTAGAACTTGCCATTTAAATTATCATTGTGCAGCAGCTTAGCACAATACCTTGCCATCTGTCACTCATTTGGAAAGATCTTGGTTCAGTTCACATAAATGACTGGAGGAATTTCTGAAGTCCTTCAGTCAGAGTTGTTGTTAGCTGATTTCAGGCAGAGGGAGTATTTTCAGCTTGCACAATGTACAAATCAGCCTGTGAACACACCCATTTCTACTTTTATGGATATGAGGTGATAAGCTCTGGTACCATTAAAATAAATTCAGTGTGAATTATCAATGCACAACTACTCTTTTGTAAAAAAAAACAAATAATACTTTGTCATGCACAAATTGGCTAAAATTTGAGAAACTGAAATGTCATTTGAAAACAATATATATTGATGTCATGTATTATGATCTTTTCACCCTAAGAATTTTTTTTTTCCATTTGCTCTTTGAATGGTTTTTCAGTAATGGACTGTTTAGTAATAGTAATAAACCATTCCACACTGCTTGAAAGATATTGAAAGTTGACTGTTTGGCTGAGAACATTTGAGCATAGAAAGACTTGTTACAGGTCTGGGGTGAAATATTCAACCTTGCATGACTAGTAGAATGTTAAATGCATAATAAATTACGATTTTTATATAATTTATAAATTGGAAGATAATTTACTTGATATTTCATTTTTAAGATTCTTTTTAACCATTTTCCAGATAACTTTTTTTTTTTTTACCAACATCAACCTGAAACATGAATTATATTGGAAAATTTATTGGGAATTTTCGAGATTTTTACAATGAAATAAACTCTGCTACATTGACTGGAGCAATTGATGTAGTTATTGTACAACAGCCAGATGGAACTTATCTTAGCTCACCTTTTCATGTACGCTTTGGCAAGCTTGGAGTCCTTCGCAGTCGAGAAAAAGTGGTGAGTGGTTTCTTTTTATGTTTGATATTTTAATGTTTGATTTAATTTTAACATTTTTCATTTTGTCATTCGTATGCATTTGTGTGTATGTATAGTATTAGCTTACATAGTTTAAGGAAGTTTGAGGCTTTTGTTGTGCCAGCCAAAAAAAAAAATAAATAAATAAATAAAAAGTATAAATAATAAAATAAAATAAACTACCTATTTGACTCCTACCTCATGTAGGTACCTATCCAGCTGACCTTTGAATTTCCCCAAGGTGTCAGCCTCAACAACCCATGGAGGCAACTTATTTACTAGAAATCAGCAACTTGCTAGCTAAATGAAAACCTCCTGCAATATATTCTAAACCTCATCATCATCTTGAATTATTTATAACAGTGAAAATTTCACCCTGATTCATTTTACTTTCTGCTCTCAGAGCTTGACATATACCTCATTGAGATGCTTGGTTACCAAGCTCTATATACTACATATTTGAAGTCTTTCTTCATGTTTGACCTTTTGCTAACCTCACCAGATGCTTTGCCTGTCTGGATAACCCTTTCAAGAAGCTTGACATCTTTTGTTAGGTTTAGTCTTCATACTTGAACACATTATGTATACTTACATAAAATGCTTAGAAAAAGATGCTTTTTTTTAAAATAAGTATCTGTATATTAATATGGAAGCAGTTTCCTTGAGACGGTCACGGTGAACGACAGGCTTAACCGATCAGGCTGAAAGTGGTCTCAAATTGAAGATATATCTTCCTAGGTGTGTAGAAAGATGGGAAAATTTAAAATTTCCAAATAGTTTTATTTTACGGAACGGGCCAGTTTTGTACTACAAACGAGAATAGTTCAACATTTGCTTCATAGACTGAGCCATAGGAAGATGTTAACTGTTAAACAAACAGTTGTCTAAGTTGATAAGGCGTTTTTTTCTGATTAACAATTTGCATGTTCACACAATTGTGTCCTTTGTTCTGAAAAAATAATAATAGGACAGCTAGAGAAAAACTGCTAGTAATTGTTAAATTTTTGCAATGGATGCAGCTAGCTGTAGCCGTTGCGTAAGATAGGCCTAACCGATCTGGTCTCAAATTGAAGATATTTCTTCCTAGCTGTGTAGAAACATGGGAAAATATAAAAATTCCAAAAATTTTATTTAGAGTTGAAGGTAGGAGCAGTTGTTTTACTGCAGAATATGGAAATTCCAGGATTGATCAATGGTACGAGACTTATAGTCAAAGTTTTGCATCAGAATTGAATTGTTTGGATCTAGAAATAATGAGAAAAGCTGAAGGAAAACGGGCACTCTTACTGCATGTAGATTTGACGCCATCCGATTCAACTTTGCCATTCTCGTTTAAGAGATGTTAGTTTCCTGTTCAGTTGGCTTTTGCGATGACTATAGATAAAAGTCAAGGGCAAACATTTGATAGTCAGAATCTTGCTTACTAACCCTATATTTAGTTATGATCAATTGTATGTAGCAATGTTTCAGGTCAGATCATTCTAGCATGTTAAGATAAGGTTACCAGAAGGGCACAAGAATACAAAAAGTCGTTTTCAAAGAAGTATTATAGAGACTGTACTACATTTCAAGAAGTTGGGCCGCCTTTGAATGGTTTCAGTAATGGAATTTTTCACCCTATTCTTCACAGTACATTTTTACCCTTCTACATAGGCTTTTCCCAGAAAATTGAGGAAAATGTAAGTGAAGAATAGGGTGAGAGGTTTCACCAGGACATTAAAGACATGGAGATGAGGTTTGTTTGTTATTTAGTTTTTAGGAGCATTAGCAACTAAGGTTATATTGCTCCAGGGATATGCAGTGGTCATTCCTTGACCTTTCCGCATCCTCCGTATTTGGTGGTCACAGGCTCAAACACCGGTCTGATCAAGAAGCATGTGCTAGGCACTGCTGCTCCTGCCCACCTGGCTATGGAGGCACCCCTGGAGATGAGGTACCAGGGGAGGTGAAATGTTAATGTCAGGGCTGATATTTGCTGGATATTGAAAAAAGACTGACATGTTACAAAGCATCTGCATGAAAATGAAAGTTTGACCCACCATAGATCAGTTTTTTTTTAGTGGACTTTTCACTATTCTGACCTTTTTAGTAGTATTTTTAAGATGTATTTGAATATAAGTCTGTTAAAAGTAGCATTTATTATAATTTCGGCACACAAATTCTGCCAAAATAAACAGACACGGACTACATTTCTTTAGGAAAGCTAGAAAAACAGCAAAGTTTCATTTCTGGCACCGAAATGCCTGCTTACATAAGTTCTTTATATATAGATGACAATGATTTGTCCAAAAATTTTCTTGAAAATATCAGGCAATACAAACTCTGCTACCAATTGCGAAATTTTCACAATGGTTACAGCTAGTTATTTTAATTAAAAAAAAAGTTAATTTTGCGTAGTAGAAAAGTTTTAAATACACGGAAGTACAGTAATCCCTTGATTAGTGTACTTATGCATCTCACAAAAGTGCTGCATGCATTAATCGAACTTAATAACCTATGGAACGTAGTGTAATTGGTTCTGTGACTTTTTTTTTATTTATTCTCAAAAATATGCAGTACTGTATTTTTAAAATTTTTTTTCAACAAATTATAATTAAAAAGCACACTAAAAATTAAACAAAATTAAAAGTTAAAGGAAAATATTCTACTTTTTAAAAAAAAAATTTAGTCAGTGTAGTTTGATGAGCATTCTCTTTCTTCCTCTTATCGTACATCTCTCGATAAGGAATTAAAGCTTCTTCCACTTTTCGACAAATTTGACCTTTGCATTCTACATCGGGGTCAGCATAAGAAAATAAATTTTCTGTTTATACTCCGGGACAACCAAATAATCAGAGGAGTTCACAAGATAGACAGAATACAAGAAACAGCACCATGTAAGCATTGCTGCTTAAAAACTTCATTAGTATGAAAAATCTCATTAAACTCTTTTCGAGTGACCTTTCTTGTGGGTAGGAGTTGCATCACCTTTTGACAATCATTGGCAGCTTCATAGGCTTATTGGGTATCTAAATTTAGGTCACTATTGCTCAGTTCTTTGGAATGGGATTTAATTAATTCTTGAACATTTTGGTTGTCTAACTCATTAAAACCAAGGTCTTTTCCAATGAGTTATTTCTTCAACACCTTCCATTTCTTTTGGAAAGCCTTTAAATTCATTTGCACAGTGAGGAAGAAGATGCTTCCACACGGCTCTCATATTGCTTGATGTAAGTTTAAGCCATGACCGATGAATGTTTTCGGTGGCATCTTTGATGCTATACTTTTTCCAGAATTCTATCAATGAAATTGCATTCTCTTCAGATGTTACTTGAATTGCCTGTTTAAAAGTTCTTCTCAGGTAGTAAACTTTAAAAGTTACATAGGCCCTTGATCCATCGGTTGCAGCAAGGAAGTTGTATTAGGTGGTAAAAATATCACTTTGATATTTTCACACAAGGAATCAAGAGCAATGGGATGACTAGGGGCATTGTCCAAAATTAATAGAGCTTTAAAATCAAGATTATTTTTACTGCAATAATTTTCAACAATTATTATTTTTACTGCAATAATAATTTTGAATGGTCATAGGCTATTCTTGTTGGGCAAAAATAGCCTATGACTATTCTTTGAATAGAGCTTTAGTTATCCACTTTCTTGTTAGATCGCCAAATTATAGGAGTAATCCTTGATTTAAGCCATTAAGAGCACTAGGATTCTGTGTGCGATAAACGAGCATGGGCTTTAATTTTTAAATCTCCTTCAGCATTACCCCCTAATAAAAGTTTAAGCCTATCTTTGACAACTTTATAACCAGGTTGCAATTTTTCTGTTTTAGCCAAGAAAGAAGGCATTTGCTTCCAGAACAATCCAGTTTCATCAATGTTAAATATTTGTTGATCACTACAACCTCCTCCTTCCACAATTTCCTTCAAAGTGTCTGGATATTTTTGAGCTGCCTCTTTATCTGCACTTGCAGCTTCACCTGTGATTAGAACATTATGCAAGCTGGTTCTTTTTTTAAACCTCTCAAACCATCCAGAACTAGCACCAAATTCTTTGTTGTCCTCTTTTTTTATCTTCTGTGGTCTTTTCTTTCAAAGATGAGACGAGACTTAATGCTTTTGATTTAATAATATTGGTACTTAGTGGGATTCGTTTTTAGATACAATCTTAAATCCAAATAGACAACAATTGCTCCATTTCAATCATTGTAAGTCTTCTATTTCAAGTTGTTTGTTTGCATTCATTTGGAACTTGGCGCAACCTTACCCTTTTCTTTGTACTCCTCTGCTTTGCTCAAAATTTCTCGTAGTGTTGATTCACCCATCCCATGGTCCTGTCTTATTTTTACTCTATCACCGCGTTCATGCTTTTTTTTTTTTTATTATTTCTTGTTTTTATTTTAAGGAAATAACTTTTCGACTCTTCTTTATACGATTACTTTTCACTTCACTATTTCTTTTGCTCATAGCTGAGGGTAAATTACATATTAGCTAAACTTGAAGAAAAAACAAAAAAAAAAAAAAAAAAAAAACAAACTTGCAGTTTACAAAGAAAATATTTTCTTTCAATTTTCTTTCAGATTTGAGTTATATGAAATTAAAGCTAAAAAAAAAAACGGACACAGAAATTAAAGCGGTGACTAAAGAAATGCTCAAAAAATATGGACTCTCATTGTAGTTACTGCCTTAATTGAATTTTTGTACCGCACTAATTTATTTTTGGTGTCAAAAAAAGCTTAGCGCATTAATCGAACACACATTAATCAAGGGATTACATTTAATTTTTCAGATGCACAGTGTGAAGGTTAAGTTCCTTCACAAAGTTGGTGCAAAATTAGTCAATAAGAATTAAGGCTGTTGAAAGTATCATGATAGTTGCCAATTGATAATTGTATTAAACTTGGACAAAAGTCCGTAACATTTCTAACGTTTGATCAGCAAAAGATGAAGTAGAAGGGTAGATCAATTAGTAATGCACAACTACTCACACATGCACATGCATAAGGAAGATGGTGGGTTTATGTACGCTTGTATTGTCAATTACCTATTAACACACCTAATAGTTTTCTAGTGTTTTTAGAGCTGAAGATATTGATGGACAGAGTGACAGCCATTTCTAGCAACAGTGTGTGATAGAGTTCCTGTTTAAATTGGGGGATCAGTTGGCCACATTTATCCATCGAAAACCCCTGGTAGGCTATGGGGTGAAATATGGGGCTCTGAATCGAAACAATGTCCAGAGGTGGCTCCACCAGTTTAGGGAAGGTGATTTTGACATCAAGGAAATGCACACGTCTGTCGCAAACAGTGATCAAATCATAAAGCCATAATCTAAAACCAAGAACTCGTTGACCAGTTCATTCAAAATGGCAGGTGTGTAACCACCAGACAGGTGATGGATGCTGTGAAAATGTCAAGGGAAATGTTTTGACCATCATCAACAGACTGGAATACAGAAAAATCTGTTCTTGGTGGGTATCTAAGCTGCTCACACGAGAGATGATAGCTGCGAAGAAAGAGATCTGTGAAGACATTGTGGAGAGGTTTGGTGTTGGTGCTTGAAGTCCTTAGTGCTTTAAAAGTTCTTCCATTATAACTCACAAACCAAATGGCAATCTGTGAAATGGGCACACCTGACATATACACAAAAAGCCAAACTTTCTAAACCATCGATAAAACTTATGGCCACTTTTGTTGAGATCAAAATGGCATAATTTTTATCCATTTCTTGGAAAGTGGAATAACCATCAACAAAGAAACATATTGCTTCTCTGGAAAAGCTTAATTGAGCTCTGAAAACTAACATACCTGAACTGAATTGGCAGGACATCAAGTTTTATCAGGATAACACAGTACAGATGACAATGTCATAGATAGCCCAGCTGGGATGGAACATAATTCCTCACCCACCCTATAGCCCTAACCTCACCTGTTAGATTTTTTTGGTAGACTGAATGCATACCTGCATGGTAAGGTGTTTGAGAGTGATATGGAACTCATTCCTGACATTAAACATTGGTGTTAACATCAGCCTCCTGATTTTACCAAAAGTGCATTCACTGCCTGGAAAGAATGCTGGAGAAAATGCAGTGAGTGTGGTGGTTCTTACATTGAGTGATTTATTTGATAAAGTTGAAAGATTGTATTTTATGTATGTGAAGAAGTATGGTTATCTCAGATAATAAAGATGTTACCGCTAATAGTGTGTTATTTATTGACCCACTCCTGTACTGATCAAATCGTAAAGCCGTAATCTAAGACAGCAGTTCCAAAACTACTGAGATCTACGGACTCTCCCAAAAATCAAAAAAAGTTTGCAGACCATTATATATATATATGACAGATGCACCTGAACACGCAAAGCAGCAGTAAATAATGCAAAAGTATATATATGCATGTAGGAATTTACAGGTCTGATAATAGTGCAAGGATGGAAGTGAAATTTAAACAAAATGCCAGAAACTAATAGGGGAAGGATAGTAGAAATCAGAAAATTTATAGTGGTGAAAAAGGAAAGAATGTGAATATCAAAATCAATTTGCTATACATAAAACGAATAATTTGAGCAGTTCCGGAGGGTCAGTTTTGTGGATCCCCTGGAACTGGTCTGCTGACCAAGGATCCGCAGACCCCAGTTTGAGAAATGCTGATCTAAGATATCCTCAAGGCCTTGTTATTATGCTACTGATAAAGCAATGGGCTCAAAGTAGTGGGAGTGCTATAGATAGGGACACCTCTGTAGCCAGGTGGGCAGGAGTAGCAGTGCATAGCACACGCTTCTTGATTAGACTGGGGTTCGAGCCCGTGACCACCAAATATGGAGGATGTGGAAAGGTCAGGGAATGACCACCGCATATCCCCGGAGCAATATGGCCTTAGTTGTTAATGCTCCTAAAAACTAACTAACTAACTAACAACAACAGCTATAGATAGGAGAAGTGAAGGAACAATTCTCCTATGAATTAATAGTCCACAAGCATTGTACCATTCCATATCTGGAATGATGTGGCTGGGGGGGGGTCTTCATGTGTGTTCGTGCAAAGCATATGAGGGAATTAGGTGGAACTCATGGATGTTTTTAGAGGAACTGGTGGAACTCATCAGTTTTCTCATGGGTGTTTATTAGAGCTTGAAGAACAGTAGATTCCATAGAAGGAATTAAAATGGATGCCCATCAAACTCTCAGCTACTCAACACCAGAGCTTGTGCATCAGACAACACTCACTGTCTCGTGCATCAGACAACACAGCAACAATCTCCAAGGCAGAATGTGCTGGTCACACAGGAGGTAATTATTTTTAGACTATTTTCGGGGAAGCAGGAAATATATTGTACAAAAAAGGATAAGTGGAATAGGACCAGAGTATTCTGCCAGGGGGCAAAAGTAGGTGATGTTTTAGAGAAAATAGCATCTTTTAAGGGCACAAAAGGTGATATTGTTGTACAAAGTGGCACTAATGATATTAACAGTAGGAGATCTGAGGACTTAACAAGTATGGAGCAATGTTGGAAAAAGTCACGAGTTAGGATTAAACTTGAAAGCGTCCGCAATTCTGCCCAGATGCTATAGGAGGGAGTACATGTTGAGAGCTTGCTAGGAGCACAGTAAATGAATTTGACATAGTGATTAAGTCATCAAATGCATACATTGTGGGGATATTGGTGATATGTTGTGACTCAGACATAAAGGATGCAGAATTTGAATATATTGATGCATAATGTTACAGATCTTGCAGCCCTGGAGGTCCCCCAACTCTGCAGTGATATTTTGTGAATCAATACAGACTGTGTAAAGGCCAGAAGTGTAAATTTGTGTAGGGACGAACCCTGCCATTGCTTTTCAGAAAGGGTCCAAAAGAAAAAGAAAAACAAAAGGAAGAAATTTTTTTTTTATTTTTTTATTTTTTATTGGAAATGAGAGAAGGTGATAGATTTGATTCTTGCAGAAAAAGGAGGGGAGAGGTAGAGAGGTGGATGACAGGGAGGCGTCTACCAAGAAATATAATAAGGGATAGAGGGGCATCCCTGCAAGGGCTACCCATCCCTTATGGGGGGTGGGGGCTGTTAACAGCAGTATTGCACTTATGGGTGGTAAAGGCTCACCAGAAGAAAAAGGGAGATGGGGCAGAGCCCTTTGGTGAGGGAATGGGAGAATTATATGCTGCTCGACAAAATTAACAGAACAAAATTTTCTTCATGAATATTTTATTGTGAACAGTGTCGCCGAAGGCGAATGCATGTCAGGATGCCTATTTGATATAATAGGCGTCCTGGCATGCAAATTCAGAGTATCCAATAGAAATCGATTTGCCACCTTACTGATCCACACATTATGAAAATTATTCATGCTTATAAAAAAAGAAGGGTTGTGACCACATTACTTCATTCCTGTTTTTTCTCTTGCTCAGTGGAACAGCCGCATCTCCAGTACTCAGGATGTTAAGTCATTGTCATTTAGATAATTCGTTGAGACTGCGGGGCCCTTGGATGACTTGAAGCCAGCCATTTGCAGGAGGAGGTGGCATGTTGGCTTAATGTGTCACAGTGTCAGCTCGGCACTATGAAAGTAGTTTCAGGAGATAGATACCAATACAAGAAGAGCTGGCCAAGGTTTACAAGGGCTGTGTCAACCAGAACACACTGCGATCTGGCTCTAACAGCAAGATGGAATCCTACGATGACCTGTGATCAACTCTCTTGAGGTTTCTGCAGCCAAGGTTGAAAACATTTCCAACTGGACTGTGATCATCATCATTAGCCATTTTCAATCCACTGCAAGATGAATACCTCTCCAGCAACTTTCCAGTTCCTTCTGTTTTGTGCAATGGCTGTCCATTTACTACCCACAAACTCATGAATTTCATCTGTCCATCTCCATTGTTGTCTTCCAGGTTTTCTTCTAGCTCCTCTTGGGTACCATTCTGTTATTTTCTTAGTCCATCTGTCATCATGTCTTCGAGCTATGTATCCTGCCCAAGACCATTTTAGTTCTTTAGTTTTGATAAGAATGTCCTTTACTTGAGTTTGCTGCCTAATCCATGTATTTCTCTTCTTATCTCTGATTCCCAATATAATTCATTCCATTCTTTGCTGTGTAGTTCTCAGCTTCTCGCCCAAGTTTCGCTTCCATAAGTCATGGTGGGGAGTATACATAGGTTCATTATTTTGTGTTTCAGACAAATTGGGATATTGCTCCTCGGTATGTGATTATATTTCCTGAATGCTATCCATCCAAAATTTACTCTTCTCTTGGCTTCCAGCCATTTATCATTATTACAGCTAATGACTTGTCCAAGATAAGTATATGACTCCACCTTTTCAATTACTGCTCCTTCAATCATTATATCCCTTTCTGTGGCATACTTGTTCATCATTACTTTTGTTTTAGCCATATTCATCTTTAGTCCAAAATCCTTACCAACGGTGCATAACTGATTAAGATTTTCCTCTAATTCTTTGGGATCGTGGCTTATGACCACAATGTCATCTGCAAATCGTAAATGGTTTAGGTACTCTTCGTTCACATTGACTCCTTTCTGCGACCAGTCTAATCTTCTGAAAGCTTCCTCAAGGGCAGTAGTAAACAGCTTCGGAGATATTGTCTCCTTGTCGAACTCCTTTCTCAATTTTAAATTTGTTACTGTGTTTGTCTAGTCTAATAAAGGAGGTAGCGTTCTCATATATTTTCTTCAAAATCATAATATAAGAGGTATCTATGCCTTGTCTTTCCAGTGCCTGAAACATTGCCTTATGCTGTATGGAGTCAAATGCCTTTTCATAATTCACAAATATCAGACATAATGGTGTTTTATATTCATTTGCTTTCTCCATTAGCTGTGATATTACGTGAAGGTGATCCCTAGTTGAGAATCCTGTCCTAAAGCCAGCTTGCTCTTTCGGTTGATTCTCATCAAGTATTCTTTCTAATCTGTTAGTAATGACCCTTGTGAACAACTTGTAGATGTGGGATAACAAGCTAATTGGTCTATAATTTCCAATTTCTGATTTATCTCCTTTCTTATGCAGAAAAACTATGATTACAGTATTCCACTCCTTAGGCGTCACACCTTTTCTAATGCATTTTGTGAAGAGACTTGCCAGTTTGTGTCATATCTCTTCCTCCCAATTTTAACAACTCTACAGTTAAAGTCATCTTCCTCTAGGGCTTTCTGCTTCTTCATTTTCTTTAATGCATGTTCTACCACATCAGAATGGATATCGGGACTATGATAAGAAGGCTTAATTCAAGTGGAATCTACGCAAGGAAGCCAGTGGTTAGTATTCCATTAATCCCAAACCGCTGCACAGCTTGTCAAAACTGGTTGAAAATTTGCCCCTCCAAATGGGGTATGGTTCTGTTCTCTGATGAGTCTCATTTTAGCCTACAAACAGATTCTAGATGTTATTAATCTGGAGACAACGAGGAATGCAGTACCATCCCTTCAACATCAGAGAAAGGGACACGGTTGGGTGTAATAATCATCAATGGCTGCAACTCTCTTCACGTTTTTGATAGGGGTACTATAACTGTACAGAAAACAGAACCTCAAACCATGTACTACTTTTTAGGGGTGCAGTTGGCCCAGATTTTCTTTTCATGCAGGACCAGCACCACTGCACATAGAGCTGTTGTGTAGGATTATCTTTAAACTGAAGATATCCAATAATTGCTAATTCCAGCGCAGTCACCAGATTTAAGAACCATTGAACATGTGTGTGATCCTTGGGTGTTGCATTGCATGTCCAATGGCCAACTCCTATATCAAGCATGGTTCACCGCTGTCAGGCCTGTTTAGCTGTTGGAGGGGGTCATATGTTGTTATTGATGTTGTGATCATATTTTCGAGTATCTTGTATTGACTTCTGTGATATGAATTTTTTTGGTAATTCTTATATAACCCCTGTAAATGTCCCTTATACCTGTCCGAATTTTCTTATCTCATTTCATCGTAATTCTATGGCACACCACCATACCAAATTTTTGTCCTGCTTCATTGCAAGCTGCACAAGTTGCACTGCATCTTCTACTTGTTCTGTTGATTTTGTTTAGCAGTGTATTATAGGCCAGGGTGCACTGTATTGGGGTGGTCACTATCAGTGAATAAACCTACACTGGTCATTCTAGCTGAAGCGAGTGCCAGAATCACATGCCATGCCCTGAAGTGAGTTAGCATGACATGAGTAGTAGAAGGGAGCTTCCGAGGAGAGGGGGGGGCACCTCTCCGCACAAAGTCACAACATACTCTACCACATATCGTACACATGACATACTAGCATACAGACAGTCACTATATATATAAATATTAAATGAGTAATATGGTAGGTAATCATTAATACGCTGACATTAATATATACTGAATTTATGGGCTAGTGCAATTGTGTCCATAATGTATTATATATTGTATTTATATATTATGGGGAAGATTATATTAAGAGATATACCTAGATAGATTTATGGAAAATGCATAAGATAAGATAATATACAAAAGATTTTGTTGTATATAAGGTATACAACAAAACTTATTGTTGTATACCTGCAATTTGGGTGACTTCATCTGGGGTCAACCACCCAAATTAAAAGGAAAAACAACAATAAGAGATTCTTTGTTTCTGTAATGATCAATATGCACTAAGGCAAAATCAATTTTGAGATAGGACTGGCAATAATGAGACATATGGCAGAGAAGAAAAATGCATGGGATACATACAAATTAATGGGTGACATGGAAGCCTATGATAGATATAAGTTGGTCTGTAACCAAGTCACAAAGGAGATTAGGCAGGCAAAGGCAGATTATGAGAAATCCTTGGCAAAGGACGCAAAGAAAAACAGAAAAGAGTTCTTTACCTATTTAAACTCAAGAAGGAAAGGGATGAATCAGATTGGTCCACTGGATGTTGATGGTTCAACAGTTGAGGATCCTGCTCAGGTGGCTAACAATCTAAATGAGTATTTTGCATCTACATTCACACATGAGGAGTTATTCAGGAAGGGGAATGTCGTAGGTGAAGTAAACATTGGCAGTGAGCTAGATTATTTTCTAATAACTGAGAGGAAAGTGGAGGAGAAATTGCTGAGGATAAACATAAAAAAGGCACCAGGGGTGGATGGGATCTATCCAGTTATATTAAAGGAGGCAGCAAAGGAAGTAAGCAAACCCCTAGCCATAATTATGAGAGCTTCTTTGGACTCAGGGGAGGTACCCATGGACTGGAGATGTGCAAATGTAACCCCAATTCACAAAGGAGGATCAAAGGCTGACACAAGTAATTATAGACCTGTTAGTTTAACTTCGGTTCCAGGAAAATTAATGGAGGCACTGGTTAAAGAAGCACTGCAGGATCATCTGGACAAGAATTCAGTTATAGCTCAGACACAGCATGGTTTTGTTAAGGGCAGGTCTTGTCTGACCAATTTGATTGGATACTATGATGTAGTCACAAAAGAACTGGATGCAGGGAATAACTTTGATATTATATATTTGGATCTTAGAAAGGCTTTTGATACTGTTGCGCATGGAAGACTGCTGCACAAATTGGAGAAGTGTGGCATTGGAGGCAAATTGCTGCTATGGATAAAGGGATGGTTGAGTGGCAGAAGACAGAGTGGTAATCAATGGACACTGCTCAACGTGGACTAATGTTATTAGTGGAGTTCCTCAGGGTTCAGTGTTGGGTCCATTGTTGTTTTCTGTATTTATAAATGATATTGATGATGGTGTATCAGGCTTAATGTCCAAGTTTGCAGACGATACCAAGGTTGGCAGGGTTGTTAAGGACACTACTGATACTATGCTGCTGCAACAGGATCTGGAAAGGTTGAGCAGATGGGCTGAGAGGTGGCAAATGAAGTTTAACATTGACAAATGTAAAGTACTACATATGGGAAACAGTAACCCCAGATCAACGTATCAACTCTGTGGTACTACGCTGACAGTGGTAGAGAATGAAAAGGACCTGGGGGTAATTGTGCAGGCAGATATGAAGTTCTCTGAGCAGTGCAGACGAGCTGCAAGAGTAGCTCATGGTGTCTTGTCAATGATATACAGGAATTTTTCTAGCAGGGATAAGGATGTGATTATTCCCTTGTATAAGGCATTGGTCAGGCCACACCTTGAGTACTGTATACAGGTCTGGAGGCCTCATTTCAAGAAGGATGTAGAGCTGCTCGAACGAGTACAGAGAAGGGCAACAAGATTAGTGAATGGAACAAAGGGTTGCTCTTACGAAGAAAGGCTTAAGTTTTGCAAATTACAGAGCCTGGAGACTAGGCATCGGCGAGGTGATCTGATAGAGGTGTATAAGGCTTTGAATGGCTTGAGCATGCTCAGTGCCGATGGGATTCTTCCTCTTGCTCAGAATAATCACCTGAGAGGGCATAAATTCAAATTGAGGAAGGACGGATGTCGGATAGATGTGCAGAAATTTGCCTTTAGCCAGCGGGCAGTTGGTTTGTGGAATAGACTCCCATCGCTTGTTGTTGAAGTTGATAGCCTAAATAAATTTAAGGCTCAGCTGGACAGGTATTTCGAACGAACGGAGGGGTGAAATGGGAGTAGTGGTTGTTTTTTTTTTTTTTTTTTTTTGGCTGATGCTGAATAAGCATGCTTTCTTGCATCATATGCCTATACTAATGCTAATAATATAAATTAGTATAATATAACATATAATAGAATTTAGAGATTATATAATTTTGAATGATATGAAACAAATTCCACAAAAAATATCCCACAAAAAATAAAAGAAAGTGATAATACTAATGCGAAAAAGATCAGTTTGGAATCTCATATCTGAGTTCTCATCCTTACATTCAACCCCATGGTCTCCAAATTCCATCAAGCAGGCTACTTAAACTGCTCGGTAATAATGTACATTTCAAATTCACTGAGGGTTTTAAGTTCCAAAAGTAAGGCCACTCTTAAACAGCCTGTCCTGGCAGCCCTTCCTGTGCTTGATATGGTGCCAAAGATCACAAGAGCAAGGAATGTGCAACTTCAAAGACAATTTGTACAAATTGCCAAGGAAAGCACCCTGCGTACTTTCGAGTATGCTAGTGGTGAAAGGAAGAAAAAAAATTCAAAAACTGAAAACAGAGCTGAATATCTCTTATTAAGAGGCCAGAAAATGCATCCAACTTATAAATTATGGCAAGCCATCATACATCTGCGAAGTGTACTACCGGAACACACAGATGACCATACTCCCATCAGAATCATTTACTTCTGTTGCCATTCCCTTTTCTATTACCAAGTTTGTTGAAACCAAGTTAAAAGAACAAATTGAATGCTACACCTATATCCATACCTCCTACATTACCAAAAAAGTGAGTAAGAAAGAAAAGCAGTCAGAACCACTCCAATCTCAACCACAAGAACAAATGGATGTAGAGGGGGAGGCAACAGAAGACTCAGTCTTGGAACTTCTTGGAGGAAGAAATAGACACAGACAGTATCCATATTTCCCTAAAAATAGATAAATCCAGAACCGAGAAAAACAAGCTCCTAATAGCAAATATAAATGCCACATTCAAATTCTTACAATGGATTTGCTGTGGATTCTGTTGAAATAGTCCTCCTGCTTAAGCATGAGCAACCTGCTTTTGATTACAGGAGATGTATTTAAAGGTAAATGAGAGGACCCTTACTTATATAATTGTTCAATTATTTGCAAAGACAGCTGGAGATTGACTTGCAAATAGTCCATCCCTAGCTCTGTCTTTGTGGGTAACCACAGAACGACATTCACCAGCAGACCTTGATGATCTCGTTGAGCAATTGCCATCCATTTTTCTATTACTAGGATATTTCAATGGGCATAATACCCTGTGTGGTAATGCTGACAGCAGTGGAAGAGATCAGACTATTGAATATATACACAAAAACAATGATCTGGCCCTTCTAAATTATAATATTGTAGTTGATTTCTCTGTATACTTCCCTTCTCTCCTCCCTGTGTGTACATGAAAGGTTGAAGACAACCTTTATGGAAGTGATTACTTCCCCGTGATACCACTCTTTGCTGTGGGAGACCATGCAACCCGAGGATACTATGGTGGGAGATTAAACACACTGCCTGGAATGTCTTCAAACATCTAGCAGTGTTTAATACCACTGCAGTCAGCAATAAGTCGATCAATGATGCAGTTAAGTACATCGCAGAAAGTATTGTCAAAGTAGTGACAATTAAAAAATTCTGAAGACGTAACTTGGTTTCCTCTATTTCCAAAATATTGTGGAATGCAGAATGCACAGCAACCAGAAAGGCTCAAAACAAGCGTGGGGATATTTCATTGTTATCCCATATGTATAATCTAAATAGCCTTCAAATGTGCACGTGCCAAAGCATGTTAATTTCAGATGACAGAGTCAGAAGGAATCTTCGATCTGCTTCACATCTTCCATCACCCAGGCCATGACACTTAAACTCATTTGGGATAAAGTCCAGAAAATGAAGGGCGCACACATATCACAATCTACATCAACCTTAGAACATGGATGTGTAATTGCAAACCCAAATGCACTTGTAAACTATGAATGTTTGATAAAGTGTCTGCTGAAACATCTTACCCTCCAAAGTTTCTAGCTCTCAAGCAAAAAGCCGAAAAGGAGCATTTGAAGTGTCTTCAAATAACTGTGAGGCATACAGCCAGCCATTTCACAGAATGTAAAATGAAAGCAGCACCATCTGTAATGTTTCCAGTTGAGTGCCTTCTGGCTAGTGATATCCATTATGAGATGATTAAACATCTGATCACAATTCCCACATCAGTACATTGTGATCATTGTCACAATGTACTGATGTGGAAATTACTTAAAGATGTAACTACCATCAAGGCTAAAGGGAAGGGCTTTTGCTTTCATAAAGATGACTACAGGGGTCTCAGACGGTTTTTAAATTCTGTACAGTGCGATCAACCGATGATGTTACCAATGTTGAATTCTAAGTGGGAAGCCTTCAGGGATTTGATTTTGGAGGCTATTAGTCTTTTCATTCCAACTAAGAAATACTGTTCAAGGTTTAGGCCTAAATGGATGTCAGATGAATTGAGGCTCATGGCAGAGAAGAAAAATGTATGGAATGTATATAAAGTATCAGGTGACATAGAAGCCTATGGCAGATATAAGCTAGTGTGTAATCAAGTCACGAAGGAGGTTAGGCAGGCGAAGGCAGATTACGAGAAATCTTTGGCAAAGAATGCAAAGAAGAACAGCAAAGAGTTCTTTACTTATGTAAACTCTAGAAGGAAAGGGATGAATCAGATTAGACCACTTAACATAAGTGGATTAACTATTTGATGATCATGCTCAGGTAGCTGATAAACTGAATGGGTATTTTGCATCTACATTCACACATGAGGAGTTATTCAATTAGGGGAGTGCCAGAACTTAATCAAACTCTAACAAGGAGCTAAGTGATTTTGTAATAACTGAGAGCAAAGTGGAGGAGAAATTGTTGAAGTTAAACATAAAAAAGGCATCTGGTGGTGGACAGGATCTATCCAGTTATATTAAAGGAGGCAGCAAAGGAAGTAAGCAAACCCTTAGCCATAATAATGAGAGCTTCTTTGGACTCAGCGGAGGTCCCCATGGACTGGAGGTGTGAAAATGTATCACCAGTTCACAAAGGGGGTTCAAAAGGTGACACAAGTAACTATAGACCTGTTAGTTTAACTTGTGTTCTGAGGAAAATAATGGAATCACTGGTTAAAGAAGCATTGCAGACAAGACTAGATCATCTAGACAAGACTGTAATAATAGTTGACACAGCATGGGTTTGTTAAAGGGCGGTCTTATCTGACCAGTTTGATTGGATACTATGATGTGGTTACAGAGGAACTGAGTGTCAAAAAAAATTTTGGTATTATGTACTTGGATTTTAGGAAAGCTTTTGATTCTGTTGCACATGGAAGACTGCTGTACAAATTGGAGAGGTATGGCATTAAGGGTAAGTTGCTACAATGGATAAAGGGATGGTTGAGTGGGAGATGACAGAGTGGTAATCAATGGACACTGCTCTTCGTGGACAAATGGTATTAGTGGAGTTCCCGAGGGTTTGGTGCTGGGCCCATTGTTGTTTTGTATATTTATCAATGATATTGATGAAGGTGTATCAGGCTTAATGTCCAAGTTTGCAGTTGATACAAAGGTTGGCAGGGTTGTTAACGACAATAAAGACAGCATGCTATTCAAATTTGGATCTAGATAAGTTGGGCAAATGGGCTGAGAAGTGGCAACTGAAGTTTAACATTGACAGATGCAAAATACTGCATATGGGTAGCAATAACCCAAGAGAAATGTACTAACTGTGTGGTACTACACTCAGGGAAGTGGAAAGTGAAAAAAGACATGGGGGTAATTTTGTAGTCAAATATGAAGTTTGCTGAGCAGTGCAGACAGGCTGCCAGGCCAGGTCAGGTCATGGAGCCTTGTCATTGATATATAGGAATTTTGCTGGACAGTGCAGACAGGCTGCCAGGCCAGGTCAGGTCATGGAGCCTTGTCATTGATATATAGGAATTTACAAGGCAATGGTCAGGTTACACCTAGAGTACTGTGTACAGATCTGGAGACCTCATTTTAGGAAGGATGTAGAGTTGCTAGAACAAGTACAAAGAAGGGTAACAAAGGGGGAGTGCTCTTACCAAAAAAGGCTTAAGTTTTGCAAATTACAGTGCCTGGTGAGTAGGCACCTGCGAGGCGATCTGATTGAGGTGTATAAGGCCTTGAATGGGATGAGCAAGTTGAATGCTGATGAGATTCTTCCTCTTGCTCAGATTAAGAACTTGAGGGGGCATAGATTCAAATTGAGGAAAGACAGTTGTAGAATAGATGTGCGGAAATTTGCCTTTAGCCAGTGAGTACTTGATTGGTAGAACAGACTTCCGTCTTTTGTTGTGGAAGTTGATAGTTTAAATAAATTTAAGGCTGAGCTGGATAGGCATTTGGAATGAATGGAAGGGTTTTTTTTTTTTGGCTGATGCTGCATAAGCTTGCTTTCATGCATCGTATGCCTCTATTAATGCTAATCTTTCATCTGAATCTATGGATAGGCTGCTCTGACAACAGACTTTATCTCGAAGAGCAATTTCCAGACTCCCGGCCCAAGGCAATCATAACTGCCTTTCCCAAACCAGGAAGAGATCCAAAAAAAAAAAAAAAAACCCCCAAATAATTATTGTCCTATAGCTCTGACAAGCTACAAGCAAGATCCTGTAAAGAATGGTCAGTGCTTGACTTATGTGGTATTTTGAAGCTAACGGCATCCATTCCAGGACACTGTGGCATCTGAAGAAAGAGGTAAACACTCAACTTGACTGGAAACATCTATTCATGATGCTTTCCTGAAAGGAGTACAAGATGTCTGTTTTCTTTGATATGGAAAAAGCATATTACCTAGCTTGAATTTTCAGAATTTTAAAAGTTATTGAAAACCTTGGTGTTAGGGGTCATTTTCCGTTTTTTATTTTATTTATTTATTTATTTTTATTTTTTTTTTTTGTCAAACCATTTTGGGGTTGTCCAGTTTTTCTCTTGACCTTTTCATATAAGTGTTACACTTTTTTCTATCAATGTTAATTCTATTACTGAACAGCTTCCTCCAGCATTGAAAAGTGTCCTGTTTGTTGATGATTTCAGTATTTTCTTTTAGTCATGTAATATGAGGTAATCAAAAGGTATTGTGACAAGACATTGACAATCTCCCTTCCTGGACAATGGCTAATGGTTTCAGGATCTCATCTCAGAAGACTGTCTGCATACATATTTGTTGCAAGCAGAACCTTCGCCATGAACAGAACTAAAGCTAGGACAAAACATTCCAGTAGCACCTGAGATAGAATTCTTGGGGCTTGTATTTGATAATGGGTTGACATTCTTACCACATAACTGTCAATTGTGGACAAAGTGTGCAAGGGATTGAACTTGCACATAGCAAGTTCAATTACTATGCTATGTGCAGCAGTAATTAGGGAGCAGACTGGGAGCTTAATATCATGGTAGACAGTGATGTCCAGTCACCAAGGCAACTCATTCCACCCTAACATGCTCACTTTCCACCTTGCAACCTCTCCATTAATTAGTATTAGTAGTGACAAATGATGCAAGAAAGCAAGCTTAGATGCCATCCTATTTCACCTATCCATTAGTTTGTCCAGTTCTTCCTTGAATTTATTCAAACTATCCACTTCCACAACAAAGGATGGAAGCTTGTTCCATCAATCAACTACCCATTGACTGAAGGCAAAGTTATGCACATCTGTTTTGCAACCATCCATCCTCAATTTGAATTTATGTTCCCTCATGTGCATAGTTTGAGGAAGAATCCCATCAGCAGTGAGTTTTCTCAAGCCATTCAAAGCTCATCTAAGTCAGATCACCTTGCAGTTGTCTAGTCTCCAGATGCTGAAATTTGCAGAACTGAAGTCTTTCTTGGTAAGAGCATCCTTTTGTTTTCCCTCATCAGTCTCGTGGGGGAAACGGCTATCACTTCACTATCTGTCTACCTATAACTCTGTGCTGCCCATCGAACTTCCTGCTTTGATTATCTGCCTGTCTTCACTGATGACTCGAAATCAGAATATGGAATCCATTTCAGTCTTTCCAAATAGTATGGTATCTGAAAAGATTCCCCATGATTGCAGTTATATACTGCAGAGTTCTGTGCTATAGAGCTAGCCTTGGGCTACATTAAGACTAATAATTATCAAAGGTGTATGGTATACATGGATTCTTTAAGTGTATTATGGGTTTTATTAATGATGGTCATAATCCATTCCTGTTCAGGGTTCAGCAGAAGTTGTATTCTCTTTACAAATCTACATTTGACATCCCCATCTGTTGAATCTCAAACCACACTGGGATCAGGGTAATGATCTGTCAGATGCTGCAGCCAGATTAGCATAGTCCCAAAGCAATCGCAGCTTACCGGTCCTTTATACAGACTACAGGCAAGTAATAAGAAATATGTTACATTGCCATTGGCAACAATTATGGCGCAGACAGGTCAAAAACAAGTTGTATCCAATTAAACCTGTAATCCAAACATGGCAGTCTAGTCTGTGCAAGAACCATAGAGAGGAAGTTGGTTTTGCTTGTCTTCACATAGGACATAGTCATTTTACACATTCATTCCTGCCAAGGCAGATGACTTCCTGTGTGTGTGTGTGTGTGTGTGTGTGTGTGTGTGTGTGTGTGTGTGTGTGTGTGAGTGAGTGAGTGAGTGAGTGACATTTTTAACTATATGAAAAATTTTTCCAAGTGTTCAAGTTATAGACATGAGTGTGTTTTATATTTTACTGCTTTTAGTGATCTGACTGAGCCCTTATGCACTCAGTCAGATTTTATCTGACAGTGACCATATGTCAGCCATTTTTAGTTATTTAAAATCATTAAACCATTTCACTCTTATTTAAATTATAACTTATGCCTTTTTTACATATTTTTATTTGTTATACAATTTGACATAGTGACCCAATTGGCTAGGTCATTGAAGTCTTAACTATTATCATTTATATAACCTTGTTGCGCCTCCATAGCCAGGTGGGCAGGAGCAGCAGTGCATAGCACACACTTCTTGATTAGACCGGGGTTCGAGCCTGTGACCACCAAATACGGAGGATGCGGAAAGGTCAGCGAATGAGCACCGCATATCCCCAGAGCAATATGGCCTTGGTTGCTAATGCTCCTAAAAGACCAAATAACATAAAATATAACCTTGTTTCGGCACATTATAGCTTAAGTTGTTAATGCCCCATTAAACCCCAAACCAACTAACCAGCATATACCTGCCTCCACTTCTTTTATGTCTCTTTCCTGTACACATTGTACTTAATCATATTCAAATTCTGTATATTCTATATCAGAAATTCCTTGTGTTTCTGATATTACTGTTATTTCAGCATTTGTCATTACTTATTCATCAATTTAGTATTGAATGTTAAAAAAAAACCATAAACAAAGCATAAAATAATCAGTTAAAACATGATCAATGCTAGTATCCATTGTATAGTTTATAAGTTCATTCCAACAAAGAAATAATGACAGCTTTAACAATGCAAATTTAAGTGTAGAAGTTTCTTTCATGCTTGAACTCTTTCATAAATATTCTTTTATTTATATACACATACCAAATTTCTTCATTACAATGTTTGAAATTCAGTTTAAGTTTTTTTCTGTGCATTCTTATACTCTTTTATTATTGTGTTATTGGGCATTATGCTTGACCTTAAATGATACCTGAGGTGATGATAAGTTCTTTTCTAGGTGGATATTGAGATAAATGGAGAACCAGTAAATATTCAGATGAAACTTGGAGATTCTGGGGAAGCATTCTTTGTACAAGAAGTGGAAGAAGAAGATAAGGTAATTTATGCACAAAATCTGTAAAGTTCCTTTTATGTTGAAATAACATATTTAAAGTGAAACATTTTAAATTCATTTTTATATCTAGGATGGCCCAAAAGTCAGGGGACACTTGAAATTAAGTATGTAGTAAAAATCACATTTATATCATGTAAATAATTTTAACAATTAGTTTATGAAGAATTTATAACCAAGAGGAAGCACTAAATTGCCCTGAATTTGTTAAATGATGTTTTAAGATTTTTGCTAGATCCTGTCATTCCAATTAATAGCCAAAAACAGTTCAACAGTTCCTTACTCTTGATTAAGTAAGTGTGATGACTAATTAGTAAGGAGCTTTTTTCAACTTGTTTATTGATCCAGCAGGAATATGGAAATATCACTTTTTATCAAATTTAATGTGTTTGGAACTTGTAGTAGGTTATAAGAACATGATAAAATAATTTTGAAAATTACTCATGTGGTACAAGAATTTTATTATGTACTTAATCTCATGGGTAATTACCATGTGACATCCTTCCCAAAATTACACACTTGAAGTTTTTATTTTATTTCATTTCATTTAAAAATGTGTACTTGCCAGGTTATTATGCATTTTGCTTTTTGGCAAGATGTATTGTCTTTAATAAATTTTGGCCGTTGCAGAAAGTACAGCACTGTGTACAACAGTGGTTATGAAACTTTAGTGATATAAGGAATCTCTTTTAGTGAGCTAATTTTTCTGTGCACCCACTTAAGCTTAAGAAAATTGTTTGTATATGGTAAACTCTTTTTGGGACCTCCTGGAGTATCTCTGAGGAATTTTAGGGGATCACTGGATCACAGTTTGGGATATGCTAGTGTAAAATGGTAAGATAAAATTTGAGTACAGTAAGACAATTCATTTATTCTCTCATTTACAAAAATCACCATTCCAGTGCCAACCATGAAATGCATCTCCACACCATACTTCACAATACAGTTCATAGAAGTATTCTCCTCTCTTTCACCATATCTCAATTCTTTCATCATACAGAAACAGCAGATACAAGTAAAAGATCAGAAAACTGGCAGCCTCAGGCCTTCGCAATTGCTACTTCTGGTTTTGGACAATAACTATGAAACACTATTTACCAGGGAAAAAATGAATGCTACATAGTTAAGGTAAATTCTTAGAAAGGTACATTATCGTTACCCCTATACTAAGATACCACAGCATTCAATTAAAATAAAACCATAAAATAAAAATAAAATGCAAAGCGATGCACACCCTCAGTAGTGCAAACACATGATTCCCTGCCCAAAGAGATGGACCCCCACAACCATTGAAGCATGAGTGCCATATACCTATAAAAAAAAAAACCCAAAGACAGGGAACTCACATGCACCACCTTTTGAAGGGAATAAGTGCTTGTAAACTCCAAAAAGGATTTTGTATTTCAGTTGTTGACTGCTATTAGCCAAATGACAGCAAATGTCCCTATATGATCACGAACAAACTCAAATCATAAACGTTCACAATGACTGCATGATCCTACACCAATGTTATAAACTTTTATTAAATAAAATAAAATAAATTACAGTTAAGATAATAATAATGAAATAAAATAAGTAAAATGAATAGTACAATTACACCAGATAAAACTGATAAAATAAGATACCTGTATGTACAATAAAAATAAAATAAAACAGTGTAGATAAAACACCGGATAAAAGCAATAAAACACCGAATCTTTGAGGCATCTGCCTCCTTTTTCAACAGCGAAGCTTAACATACAGTACATCCTTAAATATCAGCAGGCTCATGGTTCACAGCATGTGTTTCTACATGAGCATTGGCAGATTATTCTACATATGTGCATTGGAACCAGAAATGGTTCCAGTGCACATTGGGAGCATGCCAGGCAGAACCGTTCATCACGTCCAAGAACCAAAGCTTCGAAGAGGGGATGAATGCAGACTCCCGTCTCTATTAATAGTATTACTCTCAGGGGAGCAAATTCGCAAACTCGCGAGCCACTTGCGGTCCCAAAATCTGTGTGACCGGTCGATGATAACAGTTTCATCAGGAGAGATTTGATGGTTCTCCTGCCAAAAATGCTCCGCCACAACAGATCTCCCATAATCCGCGGTCTTTATCACACTGATATGCTCCTCCATATGATCTTTAAACCAACGCTTTGTTTCACCAACATAATGTTCCCCGCATACTGGGCATTTTATCTCATATACGACCCCACTTACACATTCCATTCAAATCATAAAGTATGCTATGGCCACTGTATAGATTAAATAAGGAAACCTAACTTTATTCTATAGTGCTTTCCAAAGCTTCTTGTCCAAATGGTAATTCAACATTCTGGTTATATTGCTGAAGCGATTGGCCAAAACTTCTGTCCATCTATACTCCCACCTCCATTAAAATCTTATGGTTCAGTTGCATCCTCAGCTAAAGATAAATCATCTGCTTTTTTTCTCACTCTTTTGTTGATTATCTTGTTAAATTGCCTCCTGCCATACCAAGCATACTACACTCAATGCCTCCCATGGTCTTCTGACAGAAGGACATTTGAAAAATTCTGAGCAATCTTTGATGCCAAGAAAGCTCCAGGTTGTGATTTGTATTTGAAAATATTGAGTAGTGAATTTTTTTTTTTTTTTACTTGACAATTTTTATTTCCCTTCGTTTTTGTTTGTTGTTTTCTACTCTATCAGAAGCTTATTTTGCATCTTTACTTAAGTTAAAACCAAGGTGTGGAGAATTGCATAAATTTTAAATAAATAATGTGCATTTCCATTGGTGGTGGTTTTTTTATTTTTATTTTTTTATTATTGAAGTACATGTTTATAATACTGAAGTGCCTTCACAAAATGAGATTGATGCTATTAGTAGCAGATTAACATACACACTGGGACTAACCTTTTCCTGTACAGTAATTTTCTATAGCTCCTGTGAGCCTTTACCCTAAATTCATTGAGGATTCATCAGATATTAAAAACCTTCAAATAAGGAAACCACTGTGGAGCAGTGATCATAATGTATTAATGAGTGATCTGTCTGAATAAGTGTGTCAAAGGAAAGGGGAAGGGTTTCTGTTTTCACAGGAGGATTGCAATGGTCTTCATTTCTCAAGCCATTTTCAGTGAGACTATATGGTATTTTAACAAATACAAATGCCAAATGAAGAATGTTCAAGGAAATTATCCTTGACGTTACTAAACTTTTTATACCAACAAAAAAGGTATTATTCGAGGTGTTTACCAAAAGTGGACATCAGAAGAACTGATGTGGTTAATGACAAAGGAGAAGGATGTATGAGATAATTATAAATTGGTCAGTTCTCAGAGTGGGGGATGGGAAACATGAAAAGAGGATTATATGAAGTTTTCAGCCAGGTCTTACTATTTCTAATACAGTAAAGCATCGTTTTTAACAAACTGTATATTGGGAATAAGGCCTGTGTGCTAAAGCTAGTTGTACATTAAACTCAAAAGAAATGTGAAAAATGTCTTACTATAAAATAAAAAATAAAATAAATGTCATAATGGAAATTTAATGTGTGGAGTAGAATAGCTTAAAATTTTGCTATGTTGTATAGTGGCAGTGGAAACTTAAGAGCCAGGAAAATCCTGGCTCTCTATCACTTGCTTTATTGTGAAAATATTTTAATTGATGATAAATAATGAATGGGTTGAGCATGCTGAATTCTGATGGGATCCTTCCACTTGTTCAGATTACGAACCTAAGGGGACATAAATTCAAATTAAGAAAGGACAGGTGTAGAATAGATGTGCGGAAATTTGCCTTTAGCCAGCGGGTGGTTAATTGCTGGAACAAACTTCCATCTGTCATTGTGGAAGTTGATAGGTTGAATAAATTTAAGGAGGAACTGGACAGGCATTTGGAGAGAATGGTGTGTTTTTTTTTTTTTTTGGCTGATGCTGCATGAGCTCATACACTTGTTTTCTTGCATCACATGCCACTACTACTAATACCAGCAGACTGAGGCAATTATGTCAGATTCCCATACAGATATAAAGCTTGGTTCATGGATGTTTATTTGTGAAGTCCATTAAATTGAGGTCCATTAAGACAAGGGTTTACTTATCTATTAAGGCTGATGATATAGGATTTCAAATTTAAAATCTAAGTCTGCTGATGACGTAAAGCAAGCAGGGCGGTTAATGATAGTAATCATGGTATGCTACTTCAACAAGACTTAAAGTATTTGGATGGACTGAGAAATGGTAGCTGTTGTTTAATACTGAAAAATTCAAGGTCTCTCTTGCATCTGGGTTAACAGTAATTGTAGAGTAATAATATCACTTAGGTGCCACCAAATTCAAGGTTTTGGATAATAAAAGGAACCTTGAGAATAACCGTATAATCAGATATGAAATTTTCTGAACAGTGTAAACAGGCTAATAGAAGACCAAGGAGTTTTGTTGGGGATTCGAAGAGACTTTGCTAATAGGGGAAGAAAGATGATTATTCCATCATATAAAGAAGTGGTCAGGTCATCTTGAATATTACATACAAACTTAAACTCCATTGTAGGAAAGATGTGGACCTGTTCGAAAGGGTACAGAGAACTTGTGTGTTTGCCACATGACTAATTTTAAATGGAGAGGGGATAATTTTAGATTAGTTGACTGAAATTTTTCCTTTAGTCAAAAGGTAATTGACTGTTGGAATAAACTCCCACCTATCTTGTGGAATTTGGAAGTTTTTATAAGTGAGGGAAGATGGCATAAATGTCAATTTAGTATTATTAACTTACATTAATTTGTTTATTAGTCTTATTTTTACTAGGTCTAAATTCCCAGTATTTAATTTTTTTGTTTCCCAGTGTTTATTCAGAAAATTCCTACTTCTGTCTTGTGATCATTTACTGTTTCCATATATACTTTATTGGACAGTTATAACACTTTGTATTCATGATGGATATGTTTAGTAACTTCTGATTTACAAAGGTCATGTGTTCCTGTGGAGTAATATCCCAATTTACAAACACCATATATTCTTGAGAAAAATGTACTACCATTTAAAAAAAAAAAAAAAAAAAAATCATCCAGCTCACTGCCAGAGTTCAACTCACCTCTGGCATTCCCCTCCTTGAATAACTCCTCATGGGTGAATGTAGATGCAAAATACTCATTTAGTTTGTTAGCCACCTGAGCAGGATCATCAACAGTTGAACCATCAATATCCAGTGGACCAATCTGATTCATCCCTTTCCTTCTAGAGTTTACATAGGTAAAGAACTCTTTGTTGTTTTTCTTTGCATCCTTTGCCAAGGATTTCTCATAATCTGCCTTTGCCTGCCTAATCTCCTTTGTGACTTGGTTACAGACCAGCTTATATCTATCATAGGCTTCCATGTCACCCATTAATGTATATGTATCCCATGCATTTTTCTTCTCTGCCACATGTCTCATTAGTTCATCTGATATCCATTTACGCCTAAACCTTGAACAATATTTCTTAGTTTGTACGTAAACCTAGTAGTTTTCAAGATAAATTCTTTGAATGCTTCCCATTTTGAATTTGCTGTTGGTAACATCATCAGTTGGCCCCACCGTATAGAATTTAAATACTGTCTCAGACCACCATAGTCACCTTTACAAAAGCAAAAATACTTCCCTTTACCCCTGATGGTAGTTACCTCTTTGAGTAAATCCCACTTCATCACACTGTGATCACTGCCACCTAGTTGTTCCTTTATCTGCAGATTCTTAATGCATGAAGAATCATTACTGATAATCAGATCAAGAGTATTACTCCCTGTAGTTGCCTCTTGAACATGCTGCTGTAGAAAACAATCATCCAATAAATCCACAAAAGCCTTGCTTGTGTGTGAGTGACTAACCCACAAATTCTAGTCTATATCTGGGAAGTTAAAATCCTTTGTTATAAGACCCTCTGATTTACTGGCTCACTATTTTTCTGTGTAATTGTTTTTGTACTCATCCGAGTCATTAGGCCTATAACAAACTCCAACCCTCATTTTTGCTTTCCCAGTGCTTATGTCACACCAAACTGACTCAACATTGCATTGTCCATCTATATCAACTGGATGTGTTTCTGAACTAACAGCATAACCCCCCCCCCTTCCTTTCCTGTCTATCCTTTTTGTATGCATTTTACTCATCAAATTCCAATTCTGCATTTCTTATATCTGTGTGACGCCACGTCTCTGATATCCCAACAGTATCTGCCTTGGATGTCTTAACCAGCACTTCACATTCATCAAATTTATTTACTATACTCGTAGCATTTGTGTACATGGACCTGTTCTTACTCTTAGGTACTCTAACACAGCCCATATATTTACTTGTTTCATGACTCCCAGAAATCCTTAAATCCCCAGCAGCTTGCTTTCTGGGCTGCTGCTCATTCCAATAGAAACAGTGTAAGAATCAATTCCACCTCTGCCTGTGGCTACTGTTAATATATTAGTCTGTGAATAACCCCAAGCTGGCAGTTTTCTGACTCACCTAATATTGCCTTAATAGCATCAGCAAATATTCTTGTACCCTTTCTGTTTAAGTGTATCCCATCCCTGTAGAAGCAATCTCTCCCTTTAACAAGCACAGACAGACCACCTGAAAAAAATTCTACCCCATGAGCCCTGCACAGTCTCTCCGAGGCCAAATTGATTGACAAGGTTCTCATCATATACTTCCTCCTATCTTGTCTGGGCAGGATTGCAGACACTTTCAAATTTTACCCCGACGTGCGGCTTTTTTTCAACATTGACCCGTACTTGCCGAGTAAATCCGTAGATCTCCTACACTTAATGTCATTAATGCCAATGTGTTCAATGATATCACCTTTTTTGCTCTTAAAAGATGATATCGCCCTACAATGTCATCTACTTTTGCCCCTGGCAGACATACCCTGGTCCTATTCCACCTATCCTTTTTTGCACCAATATATTTCCCGTTTCCCTGACAATTGAGTTGCCAACAATAACATGCTCCTCTGGGACCAGCACATTCTGCCCTGAAGATTGCTGTTGTGTTGCCTGGTGCACAAGAGTGAGCTCTGGCATTGAGTTGGGCAGCTGAGAGCTTGATGCCCCCTCCCCCATTTTAATTCCTTCGTGGGCATCTACCCGACTCTTCACTCTCATAGACACCCATCAGAACACTGAGTTGGTGCCTAATGTCTTCACATTCTCTGTACCTAGCACACACAAGACATCCTCCGTGGCTAGATCATGTCCCGTTCGAGAAAGATCTGCAAACATGTCACATTTTGCATATTTTTTTAGACTGATGTGTTGGAGAATCGCACTCTTCGGTTTACCTCCAAACCATAGCACTTTTGCCACTTTGCACACGTTGCTTTGCTGCTCTAGTCTGGGGCATAATTCCATTTAAATACAATTTAACAATAAAAATCAAAAAGATTTATAATTTGAATTGATTAATTGTCAATACTATACTAAGCTAACAGATTCCTACTACACCATTACGTATTATGCTATCTAGTTTTATGTTATACCTTACGCTATCAAGTTCGAGATATATTACGCTATTCTGTATTGATGCTACAACAATGGCAGCAAGTTTCGAACAGTACAAGTTTTACCACTACTAAGTAATAACCTACAAAATCTCTAAGTTCAAATTAAAGTAAGTATTGTAACTAGGACTATAAAGCTACTTCTAAAAAATAAATTAATATTCCAATTAAGTCAGTAAAATGGTAAAAATTTAAGAAAAACTTATATTAGCTGGAGCTATAAAAACTTTGCCCACACGGATCTAATCTCATTCCCATTAACATCTTTAGACTGAATCAAGGGCTGGGAGCAACTTTCCAATTAAAAACAGTTGATTGGACAAAATTTAAATTTATTAATCATTAAATCTGTAAGTCTTAGTTAAATTTTAACATCAAATTCAAAAAACTTCAGCCCAAATACAACAAAAAAGGCTTGGATGGCAAACAGCCTAAACTTAAAAATGAGTTAAATATATCCCTTCTATTATTTTATTATTAATGTGTAGGTAGTTTTGCTTGAAGTTGAATTCCTGATAATTTATTTTCTGTTACCATAGATGTAACGTATGACTTCTAAATATAGACTTCATGTCTTATATGTGAATGATTGAATACCCAAATATTGAATTTATAATTTGATTACCCTCAATGTTCGTTTTTCATTTTTAGGTGCCTTTTCACCTTGCTACGTCACCCATTCCTTCCATACAAGATCGTGAGAAGGAATTTCATAAAAACATTCAGGAATTGCATGTTGGCGAAGAAGAATCTTCCACCATTGAAAGTGTTAAAAATGAAATTGCATTCAGTGAAGTGTCAACCAATGAAGATAAAGTTGCTGAAAATAGTCTATTTTCTACACTTACCACCACTTCAAGTAGTGCAAAGGTCGTTATTGTTAAAAATGAAGGAGTGTTATGTAATGGTGAAATTTGTTCTAGTCCTGAAACACCAAACTTCATATCTATTCAGAGGATTTCAGAAAAAGATTCTATTGCTATACAAACTGAGCAGTTAGTTGCTGAACAAACAAGCAGTGAACAGTGTAACAATATAATAGATGTTAATGTTTATCAACATTCTCTGCCATTTGAGCAAGAAGAAACCAGCTTGAAGAAGAAGAGGAAACGATCTAGAATTAAGAAAAAAATTAAAAAGGATTCTCAAAATCTTGCATCTTTAAAGTTAGACAATGATTCAAGGGAAAATGTTTCCTCTGACCAAGAATTTTCTTCCAATCTAATTGATGAACCAATTCGAAAATTATTAGATGAGCAAGAAATATTCCAAATGGATGACTGTAATGATGTTGATGAAGGCTTTCCTGGTGGACTCAGTCGGTCTGTTAGTCTTCCGGTAACTGGGACTGATAGCTACGGTGACTGGAGACCTCGTATTCTATCAGTTAATTTCACAGAATTTCATCCTTTTAGCGATGGTGATGTTACTCCATTTTCTAGGTAAGCAACACAACCAAGCAATATCCTGCTGTTGTTTTTCATGCTAATACATTTAAGTTTAATGGTTATTAGTTTTTTATGAGCCTCACATTTTTTTTGTATAGCATTGTAAGCACTTGTAACAATATACAGTGATTCAGCTCTGTGAATTTTGTATAATTTAATTTTAATACAGTTAAGCTTCACTAAATCAGACTGCCTTATGTTTTTACATATACAGTAAGTGCCGGTTATAGTGATCACGTTTGCAAATTGAGTTTTTAAAGATATAAAGCACAAATTTACACTTTATTACTAATTAAATGATATGTGAAAATTGGAAGAATATTATCCACAGGTTACCAAAATAAAAATAAATTTATACTTAAGTACTAACTTAATTAATATACATATTAATTAAACATAACACTTTGTAATATGATTATAATTTAAAATTGGCACTTATTTTAGATTGCTTTAAATTATCACTACAAAGTCTATTTATAGATTTTTCAATATTGCTTAACAGTCTATATTCACGATCACTTGCACCAGTTTCTTCCGATGCTCTCCTCAGGATGGCTATAGCTTCACGAGTTTGTCGTTTTGTAAATGGAATTCGTTCAGGTTCATTTTCATTTTCCTCCTCCTCTTCCTTGGTGAAGTTATCAGTAACAGACTGGGCAATTTCTTTATCTGTTAAAGCTGTAGTAACTTGTAGATCACCATCTATGTCCACCCAATCATTCAACTCCTGTTCACCCATGTCTTCAGGCTTTTCAACGTGATCAGTATCGTGACTTAGTTGACCATCATGAATAATTAATCCACATTTTTTGAAACAGTTGCTAATGCAGGGTTTGGAAACTTCATTCCAGGCACTCACTGTCATATGAAGTGCATCTAGAACAGTTATCTGCTTTGCAATATCAGATGATGTTCCCAAACTATCATCTATAGACTGGATAATTCTTCGCATCATATCCAATCTATAAAAGGTCTTAAAGGATTTTATTATTCCCTGGTCGAGAGGCTGAATCAGTGACGTGGTATTCAAAGGTAGCAAAACTAATTCAATGTTTTTGAAAGTCAACTTTGAATGAGCTGGGCAGTTTTCCAAAACCAATGCAATTTTTTTTTTTTTTTTTTTTGTTTTTCTTGTCCAGTTGCAAATCCCATTTACAAAGATAATCTTCAAATAAAGAAGCTGTCCTCTGAGCTTTTGTGTTATTGGCATATTCAACAGGCAGCTGTTTTACTCCTTTAAAATTTACTCTTGCCTAGCCTATAACTAATGTGATTTACTCTTGCTTATAAGTAATAACTTCATTAGCATTAGTAGAGGCATATGATGCAAGAAAGCAAGCTTATGCAGCATCAGCCAAAAAAAAAAAAAAAAAACCCACTTCCACTTCACCCCTCTGTTCGTTCGAAATACCTGTCCAGCTGAGCCTTAAATTTATTTAGGCTATCAACTTCCACGACAATGTATGGAAGTCTGTTCCACCAACCAACTACCCGCTGGCTAAAGGCAAATTTCTGCACGTCTATCCTACATCTGTCTTTCCTCAATTTGAATTTATGCCCTCTCAGGTGATTATTCTGAGCTAGAGGAAAAATCCCATCAGCATTGAGCATGCTCAAACCATTCAAGGCTTTATACACCTCTATCAGATCACCTCACTGGTGCCTCGTCTCCAGACACTGTAATTTGCAAAACTTAAGCCTTTCTTCGTAAGAGCAACCCTTTGTTCCATTCACTAATCTTGTTGCCCTTCTCTGTACTCATTCAAACAGCTCTACATCCCTCTTGAAATGAGGCCTCCAGACCTGTATACAGTACTCATGGTGTGGCCTGACCATTGCCTTATACAAGAGAATAACACCTCCTTATCCCTGCTAGAAAAATTCCTATATATCATCGACAATACACCATGAGCTACTCTTGCAGCCCGTCTGCACTGCTCAAAAAAACTTCATATCTGCCTGCACAACCACCTCCAGGTCCCTTTCATTCTCTACCACTGTCAGTGTAGTACCACAGAGTTGATACGTTGCTCTGGGGTTGCTGTTTCCCATATGTAGTACTTTATATTTGTCAATGTTAAACTTCATTTGTCACCTCTCAGCCCATCTGCTCAGCCTTTCCAGATCCTGTTGCAGTAGCATAGTGTCAGTAGTGTCCTTGACAATCCTGCCAACCTTCGTATCATCATCTGCAAACTTGGACATTAAGCTTGATATACCATCATAAATATCATTTATAAATACAGAAAACAATAATGGACCCAGTACTGAACCCTGAGGGACTCCACTAATAACATTAGTCCACGATGAGCAGTGTCCATTGATTACCACTCTGTCTTCTCCCCCTCAACCACCCCTTTATCCATAGCAGCAATTTGCCTCCAATGTCACACTGCTCCAATTTGTGCAGCAGTCTTCCATGTGCAACAGTATAAAAAGCCTTTCTAAGATCCAAGTATATAATATCAAAGTTATTCCCTGCATCCAGTTCTTTTGTGACTGCATCATAGTATCCAATCAAATTGGTCAGGCAAGACTTCCCCTTAACAAAACCATGCTGTGTCCGAGCTATAACTGAAGTCTTGTCTAGATGATCCTGCAGTGCTTCTTTAACCAGTGCCTCCATTAATTTTCCTGGAACAGAAGTTAAGCTCACAGGTCTATAATTACTTGTGTCAGCCTTTGATCCTCCTTTGTGAATTGGGGTAACATTTGCACATCTCCAGTCTGTGGGCACCTCCCCTGAGTCCAAGGAAGATCTCATAATTATGGCTAAGGGTTTGCTTACTTATTTTGCTGCCTCCTTTAATATAACTGGATAGATCCCATCCACCCCAGGTGCCTTTCTTGTGTTTATCTTCAACAATTTCTCCTCCACTTTACTCTCAGTTATTACAAGATTCTCTAGATTACTGCCAGAGTTGAATACACCTCTGGCATTCCCCTCGCTGAATAACTCCTCGTCTGAATGTCGATGAAAAATATTCATTTAGTTTGTTAGCTACCTGAGCAGGATCATCAACAGTTGACCCATCGATATCAAGTGGACCAATCTGATTCATCCCCTTCCTTCTAGAGTTTACATAAGTAAAGAACTCTTTGCTGTTTTTCTTTGCATCCCTTGCCAAAGATTTCTCGTAATCTGCCTTTGCCTGCCTAACCTCCTTTTTTAACTTGGTTACAGATCAACTTGTAGCTATCATAGGCTTCTGTGTCAAGTGTTAATTTATATATATACCATGCATTTTTCTTCTCTGTCATATGTCTCATTAGTTCATCTGACATCCATTTAGGCCTAAACCTTGAACAGTATTTCTTAGTTGGTATGTAAAGTCTAGTAGCTTTTCCAAAGATTTCTCGTAATCTGCCTTTGCCTGCCTAACCTCCTTTTTTAACTTGGTTACAGATCAACTTGTAGCTATCATAGGCTTCTGTGTCAAGTGTTAATTTATATATATACCATGCATTTTTCTTCTCTGTCATATGTCTCATTAGTTCATCTGACATCCATTTAGGCCTAAACCTTGAACAGTATTTCTTAGTTGGTATGTAAAGTCTAGTAGCTTCCAAGATAAGTTCTTTGAATGTTTCCCATTTTGAATTTGCTGTTGGTAACATCTTTGGTTGGTTCCACTGTGTAGAATTTAAATACTGTCTCAGACAAGAGTTTTCAACCAGTTGTCAGCTGCAGAACCATCGGACTCCTGTTTTTCTCCGTGAAGTTTTCACCGAGAAAACGATCGTGTAGGTGGTGGTATCCATTGAAAATAAATAGCAGTAGTCTTCTCTATTAGAGAAGTGTTATTTATTCGAAGTAGTGCAATACCAGCTATCTCGTTGTGAAGGCAGCCACAATATGAGATACAATTAAAACAATATATCTACACCAATATTATATAGTTAATTACCAAAACCCATATGAAATTATGCCTTGTGCATTTCATTTTCTGATCATATATTACACACACACACACACACACACACACACACACACACACACACACACACACACACACACACACACACACACAGTAGTAGTAATATATAACAGTTAAGAAGCCAAATAAGCAGAAAAAGAAAAATAACAAAAAAAATAATAGTATGTCTAATGCTCCAAAACGTGCAGTGCAGTAGTAGAGGATGCAAAAGGATATATAAATAATGTGTGGTTTGTATAATAAATAAAGTGTCTGAGAAAATGGAAATGAAAAGTATACAAGGTGCCAGAACCAAGAGAAGTTTAAGGGATAGCAGAAAGTGGAAGTGAAGTAGTGGTTAAACAGGTGAAAGAATTTGAAAAACCTAGTGCAAAAATGAATGGAAGTTGGAAAAAAAAAAAAGGAATGTATAAGTAAATAAATAAATAACACTATATTCAGATATGGGAGGGCAATTTTAGCAAGTGGTCGAATCAGGGAATGGCAAATATGCAAAATCTGAATATAGTAGATGAAAATATGATACATAGCCAGAAAATTCATCAGGGGACTACTCCTGACCATGTATCTATAAAAACTCGGTGACTTATTATTGTTTCTCCCTTTTGCATCTTGGCTGTGTACGTCACTCCTCCGCTCTACTTGACCCAGGTAACTTTTAGTTTTGGTGTCGATTTCCCTTCTTCTCTACAAGCCTATGGTATTAACACCCATTTTTACTAACACTTGCTTATACCAGAACCCTTTCTTTAAGGTTGGGCCTTACACACCCAGTAAGTTCAGTATTTTTAATAACTTTTTCTACACTTTTTTCCTTTATACTGTCTTTCTATTTTTTTTCCTATTCATAAAACTATAAGTGCAATACAAGGGTGATATGAACACTCCATCTATCCTCAATCCTATCGCTATTTTTGCCTTCTTTTGAACATATTTTCTCCCCTTCCCTAGAATTTACCATTCCCTATACCATTTGCTTGTCTATATAGTTTTCCATTACCTTTCACCCCTTCCACGCTTCACATACATTTGTATTATATTCCACATTACACTTTTGTAAATTTGTATTTATTTTAATTTACATTTTTTACACTGCGTAGGGGACTACTTTGTCTACTAGTATTACGGCGCCTCCGTAGCCAGGTGGGAAAGAGAAGCAGTGCGTAGCACACGCTTCTTGATTAGACCGGGGTTCGAGCCCGTCACCACCAAATACGAGGATGAGGAAAGGTCAGGGAATGACCACCGCATTTCCCGGAGCATGGCCTTAGTTGCTAATGCTCCTAAAAAAAACCAAATAACAAACATCTACTAGTATTACGATAAAAGGCCGAATATTTGTCCCCCTTTTCCTAATACTACAGACAAGTTTGGAAACGCAGTGCCTGATACATGGTCAGTAGTCCCCTGATGAATTTCCTGGATATGTATCATATTTTCATCTACTATATTCAGATTTTGCATATTTGCCATCCCCTGATTCGACCACTTGCTAAAATTGTCCCCTCATATCTGAATATAGTGTTATTTATTTACTTATATATTCCTCCCCCCCTTCCATTCATTTTTGCACTAGGTTTTTCAAATTCTTTCACCTGTTTAACCACTACTTCACTTCCACATTCTACTATCCCTTAAACTTCTCTTAGTTCTGGCACCTTGTGTACTTTTCATTTCCATTTTCACATACACTTTATTTATTATACAAACCACACATTATTTATATATATATATATATATATATATAATAATAATAATAAAGTAATAGAAAAGATGTAGGAAAGCAGAAAGAGATAAGACAGAGTTATAATAGAATAAGTTATGGCTCAGGGACACTGCTATCGCAAAAAGTACCCTACAGCCATAATGTCTATAAAATAAATGAACAAATTTATTTAGTGCAGAATATAATATATGATAAAAGGTAGAAGCAAAGAAAGTACAGTGTACCCTGGTAGCGAAAGGCTGTGTGAACGAAGTAGGGGGGGGTGGAGTAAAGAATTCAGTAAGGGTAATAATTGAAAGAATATGTACCAAGTGAAAATTTGAACAAACGACCAAGGAGGAAATACATTGCCAAGTCTTTCTACCTTTTATCATATATTATATTCTGCACTAAATATGACCTCTGACGAAGACACAAAAATTATGAAAGACTTGGCAATGTATTTCCTCCTTGGTCGTTTGTTCAAATTTTCACTTGGTACATATTCTTTCAATTATTACCCTTACTGAATTCTTTACTCCACCCCCCCCTACTTCGTTCACACAGCCTTTCGCTACCAGGGTACACTGTACTTTCTTTGCTTCTACCTTTTATCATATATTATATTCTGCACTAAATAAATTTGTTCATTTATTTTATATATATATATATATATATATTCACAAACTGGAAGTTATTTCTGTTGGGTATATTTAATAATACATTTATTTTTTAAAAATCTTTTAATGTTGCTTTTTTTGAACATACATGAATTGCATGAAATTTTAAAAAAAATTAAAACAAGAAAATAATAAAAAAATTAACAATTATTTAAAAACAAAAAAATATATAATTATAACATTTTAATCAGTGAGACGGTTGGGTTTGATGGGAGGTGCACAGTTTTTAATACGACGATTTATTGTGGATAGGCTTACTCTCAGCTCCTCTTCTACCAACTTTAGTCTTTCTCTCTCTTTTTTTTTTTTTTTTTTTTGTTTAATCTCATTTAAAGCGGAAAAACCTGTTTTGCATAAGTAGGAAGTGGAAAACGGCAATAAAATTCTAATTGCCTTTTCCGAAATTCGTGAAAATTCATTTTGAATTTTGATCCAAAATTTGCTAATATTAGTGTTATTAAAGTGGATTTTCAGCAACTAGTCACTACGGATCTCAGCCAATTCTTTTTCCTCTTGCAAATTAAGTTCTGACGTTGGAAGGTTTCTTGTTGCAAATGGGTCTCTTACCCACAAATTATTTTTTGGTATCAAGGGATGGGAAGTAATGCTCAATTTTTGTCTTTAACAGCTCTTAGTGTTTCGCTTATTACTGGACTTGGTGCATTGTGGCCTTAGTCGCCCATGTGCCATAAAAACCAAACCAAATCACTTATTACATTATTTTAGTATTCATTTTGGCATTCAAGGGAAACATTTCTAAATTTTTTTCATTTACATATTTTTTCCATATACTCAACTTTTCTTTAAAGGCAAACAACTTGTCAGTAGAAGTGAGTAAATTTTCCCCTGAGCCTTGCATACTGATATTTAATTTATTTAGCTGAGCAAATAAATTTGCTAGAAAAGCTAATTTACAGGACCAAATTTCATCATATAAATAATCACGAAATTCTGATTGCTCCAATGAAAAAAATGAGCATTTCCTCACTCAACTCGTACATATGCATGTGTACATTTCCTTTCGTTAGCCACCAAACTTCAGCATGCATTAGTCAAGAAAATTGATCAGACTTCAGTTCCTTGCATAATTTTCCAAAAATACCTATTTTCTGTGGTCTAGTTTTGATATAATTGACCATTTTAACTGCTTGTTCAAGTACAAGTTTTAAATTGGGTACGACTCTTTTCGCTACTAGAACTTCTCTGTGTTCAAAATAACTTTTGTAATAATATTTGAATTGTGTCGTTTTACTAAGTTTACAAATCTTTTTAGTGCTTCTGTCGCTGGAGCACTGTCGTTACAAATGCCAATATGACTTCCACAAGATACCACACTTTTGTAAATAATTATTCATTACTTCAAAAATTCTTTGGCCGGTTGTCCCTTCAGTGAGTTCTTTACAAAAAAAAAAAAAGATTAATAATTGTGTCATTTTCGATAAACCTGGCAAATTTTATTAATTGGGTTTTCCCACTAATATCTGTAGAATCATCTACTTGCAATGCCAAACAGTCGCCCAAGATTAGTAATCTGTTGGACAACTTGTTCTTCAATATCATCAGACATTTCTTTTATACGCCTGTTAATTGTGCTGTTTGAAAGTGGTACTGTCATAATTTTTTCTTTTCTTTTTTTTTTCTCTGCTTCCTCTCCCAAAATACTTTTCACGATTTCCTGACTTGCTTGTAAAATCAGGTGTTTTTTTTTTTTTTTTGCCACCAGTTCGGTTACTAAATAGCTGGCTTCTTGCACTTTAAGTGATTTTAGTCATATAAAATTCTGTACCTTGTTTTCTAGTAGATCTGCAGTCGTTTAAAATACTCCATAGTTTGGACGATAAATTATCCTGTTTCGTAGAAAAATGACTCTTCAATTTACTCACACCATCGATTCATTCGACAATTTTAAACCACATACCACACATAAAGGTTGAAGACAATCTTGAGTACCAGTGTAAAAAAAATCCCATTGCCAAATAATTGTCATCATATTTACGACAACATATCTTCTTTATTGATGTTGATCGTTTTTGTCATTTTCTCCAAGCTCGTTGTTATCGAGTTGCCTCTTCTGATTTTCTTTCACTAAATATTTATCCATCGCTAATAATTCCTAAAAAAAAATTAGTTACTTCTAGAAACTAATACGGTTAATTGAAAATACCTGTACTTCTATACTGTAAATACTGTAATTCTATTCTGTAACTACTGTAATTCTATAGGAATTAACTGAATATGACGTTTTAGAGATAAAACACAAAAACATTTCTTACCATGCTGCTTACAAGTTGTACTTGCCGACCGTGCTAGCCGGGTGGGTAAAGTACCTGCCTGGCAACCCAAAGGTCGTGAGTTCGAATCCCACATCGGGCTTGGATCAAAGTACTGCAAAAACCTTGGGAGGTGTATTATGGCCACAGATGCCGATGTGCCAACAACTACTAAAAAAAAAAAAAAAAGTTGCACTTGTACAACTGCAAAATTCACTGTGGGGCCTGGGAAAGATTTAAGTGATACGAATGGCCGAATAAAGCTGACCAATTCTAGTACTAGGAATCAAAAGGTGAATAAAAGTGAACAGATTTAGTACAAAGAATCAAAAGATGAAAAAAATGAACAGATCTAGTACCAGGAATTAAACGTGATGTCACATTGACTGCCGGAAGGGACTCGGATCGGTGCAGCATAAATAAACAAATTTTTTATATGAATTAATTTTCATTATAAAACTTGGATTTATTAATTTTTTTTATTTGCATTTTCCACGGCACACGTGAAGCATACTTGCAGAACACCAATATGCTGCGGTACACAGATTGAGAAACACTGGCATTAATGTCTCTGTCTGTTGCACAAATGAATAAATCAAGATATTTCCAAAAAAAATAAAAATAAAGTTAATTCTGAGTATATTTTAGCAATGAAATAAATCAAATAAATATATTTGTTTAACACCTTTGCTGTCAGCTTGACCTGTTTGGGGAAGGCAGAGACATTTTCGGGCTTTCTTCTCATGGTTGCATATCTGGTTTTTCTTCCATCAAATCAGAAATAAATGGTTCTTAAAGATGGATTTTCTTTCAAGTGGGCTAAAAACTTCATGCACGTCTGCATCTACATGCAGCTAACATGATAAATAGACTTAAGTTATTTATCTCATTAATCATCATCTTTCATATTGACTAACTTACTTTCTATGTTACTTGTTTTAGAGTGTATTACTCCTTTTCTTAGCTTAAGTAAAAGACATTTTCAAAAGTTATCTTTAGTACATATGAAGAAGGTTAGAGACTGTCTCTTTTTAGGTCATGTATTAAACTTTCAGTCTCATTTTGATGCAAACTTTATCCTTAGAAAACATTATAGGTTGCCCACAAGTTCGCTGCATTAATCTTCAGCACTGTTAGTTTGAATACATATTAGCATTAGTAGAGGCATTTGATGCAAGAAAGCAAGCTTATGCAGCATCAGCCAAAAAAAAAAAAAAATAAAATAAATAAATAAAAAAATAACCACTTCCACTTCACCCCTCTGTTCGTTCGAAATACCTGTCCAGCTGAGCCTTGAACTTATTCAGGCTATCAACCTCCACGACAAGGGATGGAAGTCTGTTCCACCCGCTGGCTAAAGGCAAATTTCCTCACGTCTATCCTACATCTGTCTTTCTTCAATTTGAATTTATGCTCTCTCAGGTGATTATTCTGAGCAAGAGGAAGAATCCCATCAGCATTGAGCATGCTCAAACCATTCAAGGCTTTATACACCTCTATCAGATCACCTCGCTGGTGCCTAGTCTCCAGACACTGTAATTTGCAAAACTTAAGCCTTTCTTCGTAAGAGCACCCCTTTGTTCCATTCACTAATCTTGTTGCCCTTCTCTCTACTCGTTCCAGCATCTCTACATCCTTCTTGAAATGAGACCTCCAGACCTGTATACAGTACTCTAGGTGTGGCCTGACCATTGCCTTATACAAGGGAATAATCACCTCCTTATCCCTGCTAGAAAAATTCCTATATATCATCGACAATACACCATGAGCTACTCTTGCAGCCCGTCTGCACTGCTCAAAAAAACTTCATATCTGCCTGCACAACCACCTCCAGGTCCCTTTCATTCTCTACCACTGTCAGTGTAGTACCACAGAGTTGATACGTTGCTCTGGGGTTGCTGTTTCCCATATGTAGTACTTTATATTTGTCAATGTTAAACTTCATTTGTCACCTCTCAGCCCATCTGCTCAGCCTTTCCAGATCCTGTTGCAGTAGCGTAGTGTCCTTGACAACCCTGCCAACCTTCGTATCATCATCTGCAAACTTGGACATTAAGCTTGATATACCATCATAAATATCATTTATAAATACAGAAAACAATAATGGACCCAATACTGAACCCTGAGGGACTCCACTAATAACATTAGTCCACGATGAGCAGTGTCCATTGATTACCACTCTGTCTTCTCCCCCTCAACCACCCCTTTATCCATAGCAGCAATTTGCCTCCAATGTTACACTGCTCCAATTTGTGCAGCAGTCTTCCATGTGTAACAGTATAAAAAGCCTTTCTAAGATCCAAGTATATAATACCAAAGTTATTCCCTGCATCCAGTTCTTTTGTGACTGCATCATAGTATACAATCAAATTGGTCAGGCAAGACTTCCCCTTAACAAAACCATGCTGTGTCTGAGCTATAACTGAAGTCTTGTCTAGATGATCCTGCAGTGCTTCTTTAACCAGTTCCTCCATTAATTTTCCGGGAACAGAAGTTAAACTAACAGGTCTATAATTACTTGTCGCCCTTTGATCCTCCTTTGTGAATTGGGGTCACATTTGCACATCTCCAGTCCATGGGTACTTCCCCTGAGTCCAAGGAAGCTCTCATAATTATAGCTAAGGGGTTTGCTTACTTCCTTTGCTGCCTCCTTTAATATAACTGGATAGGTCCCATCCACCCCAGGTGCCTTTCTTGTATTTTTCTTCAACAATTTCTCCTCCAATTTACTCTTAGTTATTACAAGATTCTCTAGCTTACTGCCAGAGTTGAATACACCTCTGGCATTCCCCTCGCTGAATAACTCCTCATGTCTGAATGTCGATGCAAAATATTCATTTAGTTTGTTAGCTACCTGAGCAGGATCAACAGTTGACCCATCGATATCAAGTGGACCAATCTGATTCATCCCCTTCCTTCTAGAGTTTACATAAGTAAAGAACTCTTTGCTGTTTTTCTTTGCATCCCTTGCCAAAGATTTCTTGTAGTCTGCCTTCGCCTGCCTAACCTCCTTTGTAACTTGGTTACAGATCAACTTGTCTCTATCATAGGCTTCTGTGTCAAGTGTTAATTTGTATGTATCCCATGCATTTTTCTTCTCTGCCATATGTCTCATTAGTTCATCTGACATCCACTTTGGCCTAAACCTTGAACAATATTTCTTAGTTGGTATGTAAAGTCTAGTAGCTTCCAAGATAAGTTCTTTGAATGTTTCCCATTTTGAATTTGCTGTTGATAACATCATCAGTTGGTCCCACTGTATAGAATTTAAATACTGTCTCAGTCCATCGTAGTCGCCTTTACGAAAGCAATAACCCTTCCCTTTACCCCTAATGATAGTTACCTCTCTGGGTAAATCCCACTTCAGCACACTGTGATCACTGCCACCTAGTGGTTCATTTACCTGCAGATTCTTAATGCAAGAAGAATCACTACCGATAATCAAATCAAGAGTATTACTCCCTCTAGTTGCCTCCCGAACATGCTGATGTAGAAAATAATCATCCAATAAATCCACAAAAGCCTTGCTAGTGTGTGAGTGACCAGCCCCCAAATTCCAGTCAATATCTGGGAAATTAAAATCCCCCATTATAAGACTGATTTACTGGCCCACTATATTTCCCTGTACAATTTCTTATTATACTCATCAGAGTCATTAGGCCTATAGCACACTCCTACTCAATTTTGATCTCCCAATGCTTATGTCACACCAAATTGACTCGACACTGCTCTGTCCAGCAATGTCGACTGGCTTCACTTCCTTGGATTTTATGTATTTCTTACCTAATAGCATAACCCCCACCTCCCTTCCTATCCTGTCTATCCCTTCTGTAGACATTGTACTCCCCAAATTCCAGTTCTGCATTCCTTATATCTGTGTGACACCACGTCTCTGAAATCCCCACAATATCTGCCTTTGATGTTTTGAGCAATACCTCAAATTCATCAAATTTATTTCCTAAACTCCTAGCATTGGTGTATATGCAAGTATACATGCACCTGTTCTTTTTCTTAGCTACCCTAACACAACCCATGTGTTTACTTGTACCCCAATGATTCCCAGCAGTCTCTGAAATATCCTGCATCTTATTTTCCAGGCTGCGGCTCATTCCAATAGAAGCAGTGGAAGAAACACTTTCACCTCTGCCAGTGGCTACTGTTAATCTATTAGTCCTTGTATCCCCCCAATCTAGCAGTTTTCCGACCCACCTAACACTGCCTCGATAGCATTAGCAAACATTCTTGCACCCTTTCTATTTAAGTGTATCCCATCTCTGTAGAAGCAGTCTCTCCTGTTAACAAGTACAGACCAGGCTGAAAAAAAATTCTACCCCTTGAGCCTTGCACAATCTTTCCAGGGCCGAATTGATCGACAGGGCTCTCATCATATACTCCCTGCTATCGTGTCTGGGCAGAATTGCAGACACTTTCAAATTCAACCCTAATTCACGGCTTTTTTTCAACAGTGACCTGTACTTGTTAAGTAATTCCGCCTGTCTCCTCTTAATATCATTAGTGCCAACGTGTACAACTATATCACCTTTTGTGCCCTTGAAAGATGATATCCGCTCTACAACGTCATCAACCTTTGCCCCTGGCAGACATACCCTGGTCCTGTTCCACCTATCCTTTTTACAAAGCATGTTTCCCATTTCCCTGACAATAGAGTCACCAACAACTACTAGTTCCTTTGGAACCAGCGCATTGTGCCTTGGGGGCAGCCGCTATTTAAAACTTGCTGCCATTTGTGCTAAATTAGAATGATGAGCAATTTTCAAAAATGACAATTCCTACCTTGGAATTCAAATGCTGCAAAGCAAACTGATCATTTACTAGAATGCTTTTTATTAGAAAAATTATCTAATTGAGTTCTTTCATCCATAAAGAGTTATCCATTTTTGTTTATTGGTTTCCATTATGATTCTAAGCATGTGACTAATAAACATAAATTAATCATGCTCAGATTACATTTGAAGCATTCCATAAGCAAAGAACAGTTTTTCACTCAGATTACTTTCTTTAGTTGTCATTATCTCAAAAAAAAGTAAACCAAATGAACTAAAATAAATTTTATACAATAACGAAAAGCCCTGCCTTCTTCAGAAGGCAGGGTCCGCTGAAGAAGAAGGCAGGAGTCTTCGAAAGCTACGGTCGGTATTATCGCCCTTAACCTGGTATTTTAATGTATTTTATTTGATATATATATATATATATATATATATATTTTAAATATTTTTTGTATTTTATCTTTTTTAGTTGTAAAGTTATTTTAATTGTAAATATAGTAGTAAACACAGTTTTTTAAAATTCTAGTTTCCGTGTCTTATTTTAATACGTGGTTGGTGAGAAACATTTAAAATCACAATATGAATTTACCCAACCCCAGAGGCCTGTTTGAAGAATAAGTACTGTAAGTTAAAATGATATAGTAATAGTATTTGCCATATAGTGCAAGTAAGTCACAGGCTTTTGCTGCACTGATTACAAAAAAAAAAAAAAAAACCCAGTCAAGTAGATTAGAAAATACAAATTATATGCTTTCCTCCTCGCACAGATAAGTATCCAGTTGACCTTTGAATTTATTCAAACTCAGCCTCAATGACCTGTGAGGGCAACTTGTTACAGCTATCAACAACTTGCTGTCTGAAAGAAAACTTCCTACAATTATGACCCCTAGTTCTGGAATTCTTTAGAACAGTGAGAATTCCACCTTCACTCATTTTGCTAATCCTTCTCAGAGCCTTAAAAAACCTCAATCAGGTCACCTTCTTTTCTGTAACACTAAAAAGTTTCACATGGAATTGTCTTCTACATTTAATCAGCAAACTGGAAATATTGAAACTGCAGATACTCAGGTGACTAATGACACCACAGAAGTCTATATTAGTATTTGCATTTCCAAATGACAGCACACATTTATAATCCCTCCTAGTATACTGTTATCCAGAATAATAGGAGTTATTAGATAACTATAATTTGCTTATACATGTTGAATTTATTCAGCTAGTCTCAAAGCAATGGAAGGCAGTTATGCCTTTGTAACAGAGGTTTGTATTCCATGATGTAAACTATCTGGACTGTATGTTGGGTGAGCAAATATTTCCTATTTAAAATGGGAGAATTTCTGTGGAGTCATCAATGAAGGGGTATGCTTTTAAATGCAAAATAATTGCTTCCTTACATAGCTGTTTCCAACTTTTTCACCACAATGGACTCCTTTTACCATTATCTTGCATCTACTAGTCTATGAGTTTCTTTCTATGGAGCAATATATTCAATGTAACTTCTCTGTGTAATATTTTCTGCTGCCATTTTGTATGAGGTCCTCATGGGTAGCACAGTTCATACAATCAGCATTCTCACCATACAGTGGAAAAACCAGAGTTCGGAAAAAAAACCCCTCTTAGGTGCCTGGTTGCCAAGCTCTGTAGCCCACATAATCTTAGTCTTTCCTTATATGGTTGTCCTTCTGCTGATCTCATCATTTGAGTTGCCCATCTTTGGACCCTTTCAAGAAGCTCAATGTCTTTTTTTCAGATGAGGTCACCGTTCTAGAACGCAGTATTCCAAATGTGGTCTTACAATGTCATGAACTTTTGCCCCTAGCAGACATACCCCGGTCCTATTCCACCTATCCTTTTTGCACAATATATTTCCTGTCTCCCTAACAATTGAGCAGTTGCCTTATACAATGGGATTATGACCTCCCTATCTCTACAGGATAGCGTTCAATAAATCATCGATAGAACACCATGGGCTTTCTTGGCTGCCTGTATTGTAACTCCCAGATCCCTTTTCTTCTCCACTGTTTTTAATTCATACCCATGAAGTGTATAATTTATTTGTGGGTTGCTATTCCTCAAGTGTAGGACCCTGCATTTAATAGCATTAAAACATAGTGGCCACTTCTCTGACCATCTTTGAATTCAAGTCATCCTGAAGGAGTGCTGCTTGTTACTGATCACCAATGATTCTGCCAATCTTTGTCTTCTGCAAATTTTGACATCACACTTTGTATCCCTTCGTCAATGTCATTTATGAAAATGAGAAACAAAAGTGGCCCAAGAACCGATCCTTGAGGAACCCCACTCCTCGTGTTACACCAATCTGAAGAATATCCATTAATCACAACCCTCTGCCTGCAGCCACCCAGCAATCCAGCTTAAAATCTTATCAATAATCCCAACCTGTTCAAACTTATACAGTAACCTCTAATGAGGAATTGTCAAATGCTTTGCTAAAATCCAGATAAACTTTGTCGAAATTATTCCCAAAATCCAGTTCATGAGTAATGTCAAAATAGCCTACCAAGTTTGTTAAGCGTGATTTACCATTAACAAAGCCATGTTGTGTGTCCTTCAGAATGCCATATCTATCTAAACATCCCTGGATTACACTCTTAATCACTGCCTTTTAGATTTTATCTACCATTGAAGTCAGACTAACCGGTGTGTAGTTACCAACTTCACTCTTAGAACTGCTTTTATTATTAGCAATACGTTGGCACTTCTTCAATCCAAAGGAATCTCCCCTGAGTCCAAAGATCCCCCCCCCTCGACGTGGGCACCTGTACGTGGTGAGGGGACCTCCCAGTGACGCTGCCGGATTTCCAGACTAGCATCACTGGGATCCAACGCCCACAGCCCAGGTTCCAGGCTTACATCAATGGAATCCGGCGTGTTTGCCGTGCGCTGCGACCGTGGAAATTCGGAAAGGGGGATCCTGGTGGTTGAGGGGCCCAGCTTCAATACACCACTTTGGCCCCTGCTTCAACAAGACGGGTGGTCCTGGAAGGCCCGGCTAGGATCAATCGGCTAGTAGGCTCGCCTGCGAGGGTCAACCGTGTCAATGCCACGCCCCTACCCTCATGGTCCGAGGGACAGGATTCAGGCTGGCGGCGGTGCGGGTATAGTGTCTGGGTAGCCCTGGCGTTCCACTCCCGAGCGCATTTATTGCATGCCGGGTAGTGGGTGTCCCTTTGGGCTCCGTGTTGGGTGGGGAGCCCAGGCACTGACCCACTTCAAAACTTCATGAATCCTGATAAACATATTCCTTCAGGGGCCCCAACCCAGTCCCTATCTGAAAATATTGACGGAGAGGCAGATAGCATTATTGCTACAAAGAGGCAGCGAACCGAACTACCATCAGGGCCTGTCCCAAGGTTCTTAATAATGCATTCCACCAACGAAACACCGATTGGTAAAATGTCACCCTTGTTTATACAAAAAGGGTTGGATGGGTTAGCAGGTACACCCAAGTCAGTTAAGTGGCTCCGTTCTGGGGACCTCTTGATTGAAACAAAAAATGACAGGCAGTCTGAACATCTACTCCGAATAACATCAATCGGAGGAATACCCATAACAGTGACACCACACAGAACACTAAATTCATCGAGAGGTGTCATTTCGGAGTGGGACCTTCTCAACGTTACCGAGGAGGAAATCTGCTCTGAATTAAAACCACAGGGAGTTATTGCCGTCAAGAGAATCACTGCGCGAAGGGATGGAAAAATTGTTAAAACCAGGAGTGTTATCCTGACTTTTAACTCTCCCAAACCTCCTGATGAGATTAAAGCTGGCTACATCAACTGTCCAGTGCGTCCATATGTTCCAAACCCTTTACGGTGTTTTAAATGCCAGAAATATGGACATTCTCAAATGGCCTGCCGTGGAGTCCTTGCATGCGCTCGATGTGGTGCAAAGGACCACGAAACAACAGCATGTTCAGCCACGAAACCCACCTGCATTAACTGTGAGGGAGAACATCCAGCCTATTCACGAGCATGTCAGAGGTGGAAAGAAGAAAAAAATTCAACGGCTGAAGACAGAGCTAAACATATCGTACCAGGAGGCAAGGAAAGCAGTGAAACCTCTCAACATCAAAAAACCTACCTACGCCCAGAAGGTAGCAGGGAGGTGTTCGATTGGGACTCAGACGGACATGTCCGTCCCTCCAAAAGAATCATTTACTCCCATCGCACGTTATCTTTTAAGCTCCCAAAAACCTGCACAGAAGGACCAATCAGCTGCCACTCCTATATCGGTACCTCCTAATGTTCCAAAAATAACAAAAGCAAATGCAAAAGAAAAGAATAAAGGTGAAATACCACCTAGTACCCAAGAAAACATGGATGTCGAGCAGAAGGAAGTACAAGAAGACTCAGTTTTGGAGCTCTTTGCTGGGGAGGATATGGACACTGGACAGTGTCTATACTTCCCCAGGAAGGAGAAAGCCAGAACTGAAAAAGGTAAGCCCTCAGCACCTCGGAAGCTGCCTGATGGACCCACCAAGCCAAAATAATGGCTAAATTCCTACAGTGGAACTGTTGTGGATTCCGGCAAAATACTGATGACATCAAGGCACTCCTGCCAAAGCACAAACCAGCTTGCTTTTGCATACAGGAGACTTATTTAAAGGCAAATGATGATCCCACTATGCATAACATTACCATCATTCGTAAGGATAGAACTGTGGATGGTCCTGCTCACGGAGGAGTCACAATCCTCATCGGCAACCAGATCCCATTTCAGCCTTTGCAGCTTACAACTAGCATTGAGGCTGTAGCAATTCGCCTTTCAGTGGGGGTTCTTATTAACTGTCTGCTCCGTTTATTTGCGACCTGGGATTGACATCCCCCAGAAAGGCCTCGATGATCTTATCATGCAATTGCCTTCCCCTTGTTTAATTCTTGGGGATTTCAATGGACATAATTCTCTGTGGGGTGGTGCTAACATCAATCGAAGGGGCGAGTCATAGAGCGTATGCTCACTGACAATGACCTCTCCCTCTTAAATGTGGGAACAAACACCTTCTTCCACATGCCTATCTGTACATTCTCTGCCATTGATCTTTCTATCTGCTCCCCTTCTCTCCTTCCTTCACTTACTTGGGAGATAGAAGAAAATCCATATGGAAGCGATCACTTTTCCATGATAACAACCCTAACTAGTGGTAGACCCTGTCTGCCATTTAGTTTACCACGGTGGAAGATTGATCAGGCTGACTTGAATGCCTTTCAATATCTGGCAAACTTTGACATTGCTACAGTCAGTCAGGAGCCAATCAATGAAGCAGTCATGTATGTCACAGAAACGATTTTCCAAGCAGCTGCAATTGCAATCCCAAAATCATCCAGCTAGTTCCCACTATTTCCCAAACCTTGGTGGAATTCAGAATGCACGGCAGCAAAAAAAGCACAAAACAAAGCGTGGGGGATATTCCGCCGATATCCCACGACTGAAAATTTAATATCATTCAAACGCGTACGTGCGAAAGCGCGTTATGTACGACGTCAGAGCCAAAGGAAATCTTGGATTCGTTTTACATCTTCCATAACTCAGGCTGCTAGCTCAAAAGTAGTCTGGGATAAGATCCGGAAAATGAAGGGAAAATATTCATCATGCCCTTCAGTGATCCTCAAGCACAACGGATGTCCAATTGCAGATCGAACTGCAGTTGCAAATACTTTAGGGGAAACATTTGCAAAAATCTCTGCAACAACATCTTTTCCCGCAGAGTTTTTGGCCCTGAAAAAGAAAATTGAGAAAAACCCACCGAACTTCTCTTCAAAAGGGCTTGAATCATATAACAAGCCCTTTTTACAGGAAGAGTTAAATGCAGCACTCTCTCTCACGCATGCAAGTGCTGTGGGGCCCGATGACATCCACTACGAAATGCTAAAACACCTCTCACCACAATCTAAGGATCACCTTTTAATTCTGTTTAACAGAATTTTTATTCACAAACAATTTCCGGATTCCTGGCAAAGGGCTATTGTCCTTGCTTTCCTAAAACCAGGAAAAGATCCTAGCAATCCAAGTAACTATCATCCTATTGCTCTGACAAGCTGTTTGTGCAAAGTCCTGGAAAGAATGGTTAATGCACGACTGGTATGGTATTTAGAAACAAACGGTCTGCTTTCCAGGACACAGTGTGGCTTCCGAAGAAATAGGTCCACTCTGGACCATTTAATCCGATTGGAAACGACCATTCGTGATGCTTTTATTAAATCCGAGCATTTGGTAGCAGTTTTCTTTGATATTGAAAAAGCATACGACACAGCCTGGCGATTTGGAATTTTAAAAGACTTCTATAACCTTGGTCTTAGAGGTAACCTTCCTGTTTTTATTAAAAACTTTCTTTCGAATCGCCAATTTCAAGTCCGTTTAGGATCTACCCTCTCTCGAGTTTTCTCTCAGGAAGAGGGAGTCCCACAAGGATCCGTTCTAAGTGTCACGCTTTTCGCAATCAAAATAAACTCTATCGCAGAACAACTTCCACCCACTGTAAACAATGCCCTCTATGTAGATGACTTTGCTATATTTTGTCATTCATGCAATATGAGGGTCATTGAAAGGCAACTGCAGAAAACCATTGATCATCTTACAGCTTGGTCTTTGGCTAATGGGTTCAGATTTTCATCACAGAAGACTGTGTGCACTTCTGTCGCAAACGTAATCTTCATCCTGACCCAGAATTAAGGCTTGGGCAAAATAACATCCCAGTTGTAGCAGAATTCAAATTCCTTGGACTTATTTTCGACCAAAAGCTGACATTTTTACAACATATTCGTCAGCTGAGGACAAGATGTGTCAAAGGGCTTAACATCCTTCGTGCCCTTTCGTCAACCTCATGGGGCGCAGATCGTGCTACCCTTCTTCGTCTCTACCGGGCAATTGTCCGTTCCAAACTCGACTATGGGTCTCAGGTCTATGGTTCTGCTAGAGATAGTGCACTTCGGTGGTTAGATCCAATCCACCATCAAGCCATCCGGACAGCCACTGGAGCATTTCGCACATCTCCTGTCCAAAGCCTTTACGTTGAAGCAAATGAACCATCTCTGTCTCTTCGACGTAAGCAGTTGTCCTTACAGTACTCCTTCAAATTAAAATCCCTGCCTGATCATCCCATGTGGCCATCCGTTTTTGAGCCGCGCTGGGAAAACCTGTACAACACCCGTCGGACTGCCAACAAACCTTTTGGTATTCGCATTCAAGGGCTGCTGAATGAGCTAAACTTGACGGTAGACAACGTTGCCCAGTCACCAAGGCAATTCTTTCCACCCTGGCATGCTTATTTTCCAATTTGCGACTTCTCCCTTAAGATCTGGGAGAAGGCTACTACACCGCCATCTGTCTACCAGCAACTCTTTGCATCACATAGACTGCAGTATTCTGACTTTTTGCCAATCTATACAGATGGCTCAAAGTTAGAATGTCATGTGGGATCTGCTGTTGTGTTCCCTCACAAAACATTATCCTATAAGATCCCACAAGAAACTAGCATATATACTGCAGAGTTGCATGCAATACAATCAGCCCTAGATCACATTAAAAATCGCGACTACCAGAGGTATATGATTCATTGTGATTCATTGAGCGTATTACAGGCTCTAGTATCGGTGAGGTATAACCCTCATCCGATCCTGTCCAGGATCCGGAAGATTCTTTTTTCTCTCGTGGAATTAGAATTTGATATTCGCTTTTGCTGGATCCCAAGCCACATTGGGATTCGGGGAAATGAATCAGCTGATACCGCTCCCAAATCAGCCATTTCCCTGGATAATCATTGCCTGTCAGTCCCCTATACAGACTACAGGCAAATAATACGTTCTATTTTACTCTCCCAATGGCAAGATTCTTGGCACAGACAGGCCACAAATAAATTACATCGCATTAAGCCTGTAATTACGCAATGTCAGTCCAGTCTACACAGGGTCCGAAGAGAGGAAGTTGTTCTTGCTTGGCTCCGCATAGGTCATTGTCATCTAACCCATTCCTACTTGCTGAGGACGGATAACCCACCTATGTGTGAGATATGTAATGTTATTTTAACCGTTAGTCATATTTTAATAGAATGTCCTGTTTTTATAGAAGCACGACGCTTGTATTTTACCGCTTTTAATAATGTGACTGAGCCATTTACACTCAGTCAGATTATAGGTGACAGAGACAATATGTCCAACGTTTTTAACTTTTTACAATCTATTAATTTTTATACAAGAATCTAAGGTTTATACTTTTTATACTTTTACTTTGTATCTTTTGACAATAATTAATTGCTTGACGTGGTAGCTTTAGCTACCAAAATGTTTAGTAGCGTTTTTAAATTTTGACTTGGCGCAATATGGCCTTATGGCCTTAGCTGCCAATGCTCCATAAAAAATCAAATCAAATCAAAAACCAAAGATTCCCTCATAATTAACCTGAATGGTTCAGTATACTCCCTCGAGCTCTCCCTCATAAACTCAGAGCCTTACTTAATTAATTTTATGCTCAGAAGTTTTTCTAATAAACAGTCATCTGTAATTATGACATCACTAATTTCATATGGCTCAGCCTCAGTTGCACTGCCTCTTCTCAGTATAAAGAGTCTTTCATCAGCAAAGACAGTTACAAAGTACATGTTCAGTTCATCTGCAGTATCAGATGGATTGTCTAAGACTTTCCCACACAAGGTGCACAGGGTTTCAATCTGATTTGATTTTTTCTTCCTTTTTTTTTTTTTTTTTAAAGAAAACCCCAAACGTTGAGAGGTATTACAACCTATAGTACTTAGTACAGTGCTTGGGTTGCAGGTTGAGAAGACGAAAGAAGATATTTGTTGACATTAGATTTGAACATATGTGGACTAATTTTCAGGAAATACATATGAAGAAAGGTTGTTCCAGAAAACGACAGTTGAATGATTAAACAAGGAAGATGAAAAGCTGGTTCTTTGAGTTTGAAGTTGGACAGTAAATGGATGTTGACTGGTGGCAGCACGTGTTCAGACTGTTTTGAAAGAGAGAGCGGGAAATAAAGAAGAACAGTGCTAATGGAAGTATCTGTAGAAAAGGCATGCAGCAGAAACAGTATGTCTATGAGACAGCGAGTGGAGAGACTCTGTTAGAGATGAGTCATTAATTAAACTAACTGCTCTCTTCTGAATGGAATCTCGAAGCCTGAGAGAGGTTTTGGGGGCACTGCCCCAGTTGTGGGAACAATATTCCATGGTAGGGCAGATTTGTAATTTGTACAGAGTGAACAGCTGTTTGGAAGAAAAGTAATGCAGAGAGTGAATGAGTAAACCAAGTTTTTTTTTAGATGCAGAGGAAGCAATATTTGTAATGTGCTTATGCCAAGAGAGATAAAAAGTCAGGGTAATCCCCAAAAAGAGATATATCATCTTGCCTAGAAATCGGAGTGTCACTAAAGATAGGAGCAGAAGAATCCTTTTTGCAAGATATAAGACAAGACTGAATTTTGGAAGGATTGAAATCATCTAAGTTGTCTATGCCCCACTGGAGAATTACGTGGAGATCGGCATTTAAGGAATTGGTAGTGGATATTTGAGAAGTTGAAGCTGATTGAGCAGGGCAAGGTTTCTCAAAGTGGAAAGTGGAATGCAGTGTTCTATCATTGGCAAAACTATAGATAGGATTTCCAGTCAATGGAAGAAGGTCATTAATATACAAGAGGAAAAGAGTGGGGGAAAGAACTGAACCTTGGAGAACACCGGCATTTGTGGAGAAGTTAGAAGACAGAGCTATCTACCATCACCCTCAGTGAGTAATCAGAGAAAACTCGATAACCAATTACAAAAAAGAGTTGGCAAACCATAAGATGGAAGCTTGTTTAGAAGACCTTTATGTCAAACACGATCGAAAGCCTTTGAAATGTCAAGAGCAACTGCTTGTGTTTCACTGAACTTTTCCATTGAATTTGTTCTTAAATGGGTAACATAAGCCGGAATACCACCAGTGGATTGACACTAATGGAATCCATACTGGGAATCGTTGATCTGATCGAAAGTTTCTAGGTAGTTTAAGAGTTCGCAATTAATTGATTTTTCCATTACTTTAGAAAGAGTAGAAGTAATTGCAATTGGATGGGAGGGATTTGTCACCCTTTTTAGGAACTGGCTGGATATGAGGAAATTTCCAAGCAGAAGGAAAAACACCTTTGGAATAAGAAAGTGAAAAACGGCGGCAAAGAACAGGAGTAAGTTCAGGAGCACAGGTTTTGAGAATAAGTGGAGAAATACCATCAGTACCTGGAGCTTTCCTAGCATCAAGATTTATCAAAATCCTTTTGACAGAAGACCACAGGAGGCATCGAATGGCATGTGTTGGGAATGGTCGGAGGTGTTTTACCAAGTTCATTAATACATGAGTTGGAAGAAGAATGGGATGCTAGCAGGTCAGCTTTATCCTTGGCTGAAGGGACAACAGAACTATCTGGTTTTGACAGAGGTAGGAGCAGAGAAGGGCAAAAGTTGCAGCCAATAGCGTTGGCAAGAGACCGGAATGCTCACCTGCCATAAGGACAAGAAGCAAGTTTTTTCTACTCTTAGCCTGCTCAAAATCTAGTTTAGACTGATTAATAACTGCTTTACAATTATTGTGAACTTTTGTGTAGGCAGAAAATGGAACTGAAGAATTGGAAACAAGCCAATTACGATATGCAACGTTCTTCTGTTGAACAGCCTTAACACATTTATTGGAAAACCAAGGTTTAGATAAAGAACAAGATTTTAAAGTGGAGTGTGGAATAAAAGATTTGATTCCTACTAGAATAATTTCACTGACACGATTGCGCCTCCGTAGCCAGGTGGGCTGGAGCAGCAGTGCGTAGCACACGCTTCTTGGTTAGACCAGGGTTCGAGCCCGTGACCACCAAATACGGAGGATGTAGAAAGGTCGGAATGACCACCGCATATCCCCGGAGCAATATGGCCTTAGTTGCTAATGCTCCTAAAAACCAAATAACAAACAAACAAACAACAAATGACACGAACTGAGTAAACGTTGACATCAGAAGTTTTGAAACAGTAATCAGACCAAGGAAAAGAAGAAAAGAAATCTCGCAGGTCATCCCATTTTGCATTCTTGTAATGCCAAACAATACGAGGTTGGGAATAGCGATGAGATAAAGGCTCCATTGGAGAAGAGACAATCACCAAGTTGTGATCTGAGGTGTCTAAAGGACCACTCACTTCGACCGTGTACTTAGAGGGGTTGTTTGTGAGAAAAAGATCAAGCGTGTTGGCTGTATGGTTAGGATTGTCCGGTATTCTTGTAGGTAAATGAACAATATGTGCAAGGTCGTTAGTAATTGCAAAAGCCTCAGCATCTCGACCAACTGGGTCGGTGTGATTAGAAAACGGAAGCCAGCTGGGGTTGTGAACATTAAATCACTAAGGAAAATTACCTCAATGTTAGGAAAGAAAGTCAAGTTGCAAAGAGAGGAAGTCAAGTGATTAGTGGAGTTCGGAGAACGGTAGAGACAACAGATGAATTTGACACAATGTGAGGTTGAGAGATTTTAAGCCAGAGAAGATTGAAAAGATTAGATTCCAAATTACCAAGTCTGACAGGGAATATCAGAACAGACATATGCACAAGTACCATCTTTGAGGAATCATACTGCGAATAATTTGGGCATTTGAGGTGAGCAGTAGTTGAATCAACCGATAACTGAGATTCTGTGTGAAAAAGTACATGGCGGAATGAACTAGGAAGTGTTTCGGAGGTTTTGATCTTTTTGCAGATAAGCTTACTCTATTAGTTTGACAATTCATCATGTATTCAATAGTAAGAAAAAGTGAGGGGGGGCTGTGTGAAGTAATGAAATTTTTGGATATGGCATACACATGGTAAGAATATACCCCTTGTATTCACATATATGAAAAATTTCCTCTCCATTCTTTGATCTCTTAGACAATGCTTTCTCTGATCTTATTTGTGGTACTGTTACCGATCAACTTGTACTTGTTGTAGGCTTCAGTACTTTTTATTGTTCTGACTGTCCCATGCTATCCTTTTCTACTCTATTTGACCAGTCAGCTCTGCCGTCATCCATTTCGGCATCCTCCTATAATATTTTCTTAAAGGCATGTATGCATTCATAGCTTTTCTGATTTTTGCTTTAAAAGTATTCCATAATTCAAATGTATTTGCCATCCCTCGGCAATCAGCCCAGTTCACAGATGCCATGTAGTGCCTTAAATTGCATCTGTATGGAATCTGTGAACTGATGCCATATAATTCCTTAAATTGTCAAAGTTTCCTCTTCTGAAGTTAAAACCCATGCCTTTAACTACTGCAACATCTTTCTTCATCTTCCAGCTGATGATTGCACGATCACTTCCTAACAATGGTTTCTGTACTTAAGCCATGGGATGTCATCTGAATCGTTAGTAATGATGAGGTCAAGAATATTCTCACATCTAGTACTTTCTCCAAATGTTGATACAAATAATAATCTAGTTTATTTAAAAAATTTTCCCTCATCATGAATTTCTCTCCCACTTATTCCTAGGCGCCTCGATAGCCAGGTGGGAAGGAGCAGCAGTGCGTAGCACACGCTTCTTGATTAGACCGGGGTTCGAGCCCGTCACCACCAAATATGGAGGATGCTGAAAGGTCAGGGAATGACCACCGCATATTCCGGAGCAATATGGCCTTAGTTGCTAATGCTCCTAAAAAAAAAAAACCAAATAACAAAAAAAATAAAAAAATAACCCACTTATTCCAATCAATCTGGGGCAGACTAAAGTCACTCATAATAAGACAAAATATTTTGTTAACAAAATATTTTATATAAATGTAAAATATTTTGCTATAAATATATAAATAATTTATGTTAACAAAGTATCGCGGAAATTGAACTGTTGACAGAATTTGAATTCCTAAAGAAGTAATTTAAGCTACCGAACAAAAGTTACGAAATTCCTGTCAAAATATCGATAACAAAGGCTATCTGAATATTAAGTTGTAGGTTTCCAAATACTTTACAAAATTAAACTTCCAATATGGATACAATACTTTTAAGCTACCCAATGAAAGTTATCAAGTTCCCGCCAAAATATTGTTAGCAAAGGCTATCTGAAGTATTTGGAAAGCTGTAGCTTTCCAAATACTTATCGAAATACGAAAATAAACTAACCTACGTGACTATAATTCAAACTATATATTAACTACAGTTTAGTATATTAAAATAAAAAATCCTCAAAATTATTTCAAAAACTAACCTGCAATTAAGAGCTTCGAAAATACATCCAAAAATGTAAGGGAAAGCATGTACCCCACGTTACAGAAGAACAATTTAGTATGATGTTAGTTTGCAAAAAAGTAACTCATTATAAATAAACAAAAATCCAGATATTTCTCCTGGAACATTCTGCCAACTCTCCTTACTGGAGTTTGTACTCTACTAAAGAGACAAAAACAGAGGGCCTTGTTTTTGTTTCTTTAGTAGAGTACTAGCTTGTTTCTTTAGTTAATTATAAGAATCTGCAGCCTATAGGGACTTCACCTGAATCTAAGGTGCTCTCATTGCATAGCTAGAGATTTGCTTTCCTCTTTTTGCTTTATCTTTCAGTATAAGTAGATTGTTTCCATCAGCTCCTTTTGTTCACTTTTAATTTCAATAACTTTGCTTGTAGTCCATTATCAACTATAAAATCATTTAATTCCCATTAACATTAGCAAGGCCACTGATATCTGAAGATTAGAAACTTCCTTATTTTTGAATGTGGGTGCTAAATATATGGATGCGGTTTATTTGTAATGCATGCAATACACTGCTGTACTAGACCAAGCTGATGTCTCCAAACTAAGACAACAAACCACATAACATCCTCCTCCAGCTGATTAACTATAGAAATTAACTTGCATTTAGTGAAAAAGCATCATATGCAGTGCTTTTTTTTGACATGGTATGGTGTACCGGCACCTTTATTAACAGTGACGTGTGATATTTGGATGCAACGCACTTCAAAATTTGTTATATTCCGTAAATTTTTTTCGCATGCTTACCTACTATTCAAATAAGCTTAAAATTATTTAACTAAATTTGCATTTTTTAGTGTCTATTTTTAATATTTTCTATATGAAATTGTAAACCATTTTTATAATTCTAAATTACTTAGTCTGGCCTCTGTTTAACGAAGTCCTTTTATAGCGAATTATTTTGAATTCCCCTTGGAAGTTACATTTAAAATAGTTTCTGTTGAGCGAAGAAAATTTTCATATAAAGAACGGATTAGGAGAGAATTAACTCTGTACGCACTGTTCACATTTCTGGCCTTCAGGCAATTTGTGCTTCTGTGCAAATTAAGAGAGCTAAAGCATTCTACAACTTAGTCGTACCTGCTGAAAACTGTCCGACCACCTGTCCCACATACGGAGGAGTTGCACTCGTCAAGAGTGAGCAGATCAAGGTGTATTCCCAATGGGATCTGGCCCGCCTACTGCAGTGGTGGTGTCCAACCTTTTCCCGTATAGTGGCCATATTCAAAAAAATTCAAAGTTCTTTAATGTGTTACATTTTCCATCCCTTGTTGCATGTAAAAGTAAAATTGAAAATATTTGAAAATTTTATTAAGTACAATACACAATTACATTTACTGAACAAAACATTTAATGAGAATTTTTTTGATAATTAACAAAATTTAAAATGCTGTTTTAGTTCACTTTCCTTGCAGGCCGTAGGTTGGACACCGCTGTGAATCAACTGTAAGAGAAGAAAAATGCATGGGATGCATATAAATTATCAAGCGACTCAGAAGCCTATGGCAGATATAAGCTATTCTGTAATCAGGTCACAAAGGAGGTTAGGCAGGCGAAGGTAGATTACGAGAAATCCTTGGCAAAAGATGCTAAGAAAAACAGCAAGGATTTCTTTACTTATATAAACTCTAAATGGAAGGGGATGAATCTGATTGGTCCACTTGACATCGATGGTTCGACTGTTGATGATCCTGCTCAGATAGCAAACAAACTGAATGAGTATTTTGCATCTACATTCACACATGAGGAATTATTAAGGTTTGAAAATGGCAGAAGGTTATCAAATTGTAGCAGGGTGCTTAATGATTTTGTAATAACTGAGAGCAAAGTAGAGGAGAAATAAGAAAAGTACCTGGGGTGGATGGGATCTATCCAGTTATATTAAAGGAGGCGGCAAAGCAACTAAGCAAACTCTTAGCCATAATTATGAGAGCATCCTTGGACTTGGGGAAGGTTCCCACAGACTGGAGATGTGCAAATGTATCCCCAATTCACAAAGGGGGATCGAAGGGTGACATGAGTAATTACAGACCAGTTAGTTTAACTTCTGTTCCGTGTAAAATAATGGAGTCACTGGTTAAAGATGCATTGCAGGATCATCTATACAAGACTGCAGCAACAATTCAGACACAGCAAGGGTTTGTTAAGGGAAAGTCTTGTCTGACAAATTTGATAGGATATTATGATGTGGTTACAAAGGAACTGGATGCAAAAAATAATTTTGATATCATATATTTGGATTTCAGGAAAGCTTTTGACACTGTTGCGCATGGAAGACTATTGTACAAATTGGAGCAGAATGGTATTAAGAGTAAGTTGCTACAATGGATAAAAGGATGGTTAAGTGGAAGAAGACAGAGGGTAGTAATCAACGGGTGCTGCTCTTTGTGGACTAATGTTATTAGTGGAGTCCCACAGGGTTTGATGTTGGGTCCACTGTTGTTTTGTATATTTATCAATGATATTGATGAAGGTATATCAGGCTTAGTGCGAAGTTTTCAGATGATATAAAGGTTGGCAGGGTTGTTAATGACAGTAATGGCAGTGTGCTACTGCAACAGGATCTAGATAATTTGGGCAGATGGGCAAAGAAGTGGCAACTGAAGTTTAACCTTGACAAATGCAAAGTACTACATATGGGTAGAAGTAACCCCAGAGAAAGGTACCAACTGTGTGGTACTACACTTAAGGTGGTAGAAAATGAAAAAGACCTGGGAGTAATTGTGCAGTCAGATATGAAGTTTTCTGAGCATTGCAGACAGGCTGCCAGGGCAGGTCATGGGATTTTATAGGAATTTGTATATAGGAATTTTCGTAGCAGGGAAAAGGAGGTGATTTGAGTACGCCTTGAGTACTTTGTACAGGTCTGGAGGCCTAATTTTAGGAAGGAGATTTGCTTGAGCGTGTACAGAGAAGGGCAACAAGATTTGGTGAGGGGAATGAAGGGATCCTCTTACCAAGAGAGGCTTAAGTTCTGCAAATTGCAGTGGCTGGAGATTAGGCACCTGCACGGTGATCTGATTGAGGTGTAAAGGCCTTGAATGGGTTGTGCAACCTGAATTCTGATGGGATCCTTCCACTTGTTCAGGATAACGAACCTAAGGGGGCATAAATTCAAATTAAGAAGGGACAGATGTAGAATAGATGTGCGGAAATTTGCCTTTAGCCAGCGGGTGGTTAATTGCTGGAACAAACTTCCATCTGTCGTTGTGGAAGTTGATAGGTTGAATAAATTTAAGGAGGAACTGGACAGGCATTTGGAGGGAATGGTGTGATGACTTTTTTTTTTTTTTTTGGCTGATGCTGCCTAAGCTCATACACTTGCTTTCTTGCATCACATGCCACTACTACTACTACCCCGTTTGAGAATTAGAAATGTGATTTTTTTCTTTTACCCCTTGGCATTTGGTGAAAGTGAAGTTAGAAAATTGTCAATTAGGTTACAGTTAAATGAAAGAGATGCAATTTGTGGATTTCGGGATACCTAATTGAAAAGAACTGAAGCATTTGATGGATGCTCTGAGTATGATACCAATTTTATCGAGTGAATGTGAATGACGATTTTCACAAATGAATCTGATCGTCAGCCCAACCAGCTTCGTTGATGACAAAAAGTTTCTTCACTAGAATTTCTTAAAATTGTATGCCCACCGCTGACCCGCTTCGATCCAGCAAAATATGTCGATTTGTGGCTGCTTCGGAAACGTCATTCAGCAACCGACACACAAAGAGGAAGAAAAGAAGTCGGCATAGGACAGGGGTTGGCAATCTGTTGCTCGCGAGCTGCATGCAGCTCTTTTAACACATAACTGAGGTTAACTTTACAGCTCATGTGAAGCCCAGTTTTAAATGGAGTTAAGAGGACTTAAAAATCAAGGACATGTGGAGGCAAGACTAAAATTCCTTAAAACTGAAATTGAGGATTTGGAGATTCAAAAGGCTGCCCTTGCAATTCTACACAAATGGACAGCGATAGATGAGTTGAAAATGCAAGACCAACTTGCGTTGGATGTGTGGAGTAACTTACTGGACACATACATAAATTTGAAATATATTTGCATTTGGACTTCTCTCAGTTTTTGGTTCAACTTATTTCAGCGAGCAAATATTTTTGAACGTTAACTATATTAAAAATAAATCAAGAAACCGTCTGAATAATACGAGCATGTTTAAAGCTCATGTTTAATTACAACATACTCGCATGATGGTGAGAGGCTCGCTCAAGAAGTTCATCAGCAAAAGTCACATTAATTTGTATCTAATTGGATGTTTGTTATGTTTTTTCAGTATTAATAAATAATATTTCAAAATATATTTTTTAATAAACATCTTCCCACTCTATTCCATCACCCCCCTCCCAGCTTGAGCTGAGATGTGGCTCTTCGGATTCTCTCTCTTAATTAGATTAAAAATGGCTCTTCACTCAAAAAAAAAAAAAAAAAGGTTGCTGACCCTTGGCATAGGGTGTCGGATGAGAACTTAATAAAAATTTGGAATATTCTACAAAAACTTTATTGTGAAATTATTTTTACTTATGTTATTATTTTTTACTTACTTTATTATTTTTTACTTTATTATTTTTTACTTACTTTATTATTTTTTACTTACTTTACTCACATTTTACTTATTTTTTTATATACTCGAATAATAAATTTATGCTTAATAAACTGTGTGTTAATACACTTAATTTGTTGTTCTTATTCTAAAAACAGTACTACTAAAGTAACAATATCAGAAAAAAAATCGTTTTTTTTTTCCATATCCTTTTAATTTTAAATTTTTTTTGATAGCAAAGAATGAGTACCGGCACCTATTAATATTTTTTTTTTTTTTTTTTTTTTTTTTACAAAAAAAACACCGATTATATGTAACTGAGAAAAACAGTTTGCTACAAATTCTTCACATCTCAGATGAAGAAAATCAACATATGTCTGTTTTACCCAAATAAACAGCACTCACCTCAAAGGAGAAGTATACTGCTGTTTATTTGTAATGGATGTAATATGTATGTGATAAAAATATTTTACATTTCACATGTGGTAATTCATACTTTTGTATTAAACTTATGTTAATTTTATGTAGTCCTTGTAGCTCTAATTACTTGAGTTTGAGTTAGTACTAATTATTGCAAACATAATAAATCAGAAATATTTTTATTATATTTTTTTTAAGAATGACTAGTAATAAATAATATTATTATTTTTCCATTAGTCCATCTGGTTCTAGACCTCCTAGTCCAAAATCTGATACAGAGTATGAAATAAATAAGAATGATGCCACAAGCCAAACAGATATTGATGAAGTGAGTTGGGGATGGGGCCAACTTCCAGTTCTCCCACAAGAAAGAAAGCCTTCTCTGAACAAAACTGAAGTTCTGTCATCGGATGATGAAGATTCAACTGACAAAACACAGAAAGGTGAAGAAGAATACATTTAATTTATGCTGCACACTGTCTTGCCAAATTTCGGTATTGTGTATGGCTTCATTATGCCTGAATTATAGTTGAAATTAGTATTGGGAGTGGCAAATGCTGCAACAAGGCTTCCAGACCTGTATACAGTACTTAAGATGTGGCCTAACTATTATATTGTATGATGGGATAATCACCTCATTATCTCTGCTTGGAAAGTTCCTGTATATCATTTACAAAATCCTGAGCTCTTCTGGAAGCCTGACTACATTCCCCAGAGAATTTCATATCTGACTGCACAATTACCCATAGCTCTTTTTCATTTTCCACTGACCCGAGTGTAGTACCACATAGTTGGCATGTTGATCTGGGATTACTGCTACCCACATGCATTACTTTGCATTTCTTAATGTAAAACTTAAACTACCATTTCTAATTTTTATAGATTTTGTTGCAGTAGCTTATCTTTATTATCATTAACCACTCTACCAACCTTTTTACTATCTGTAAACTTAGACATTAAGCCTGATATACCTTCATCAATAAATACAGAAAACAACACTAAGCCCAGCACTGAACCCTGGAGGACTCCTCTGATAACATTAGTCCACAATGAGCAGTGTCCATGAATAACCACTGTTTTATCCCACTCAACCAACCCTTTACCCATACCAGCAACTTGTCCTTAATGCCATACTGTTCTAATTTGTACAGCAGTCCTTTATGTGCAACAGTAATCAAAAGCTTTCCTGAAATCTAAGTATATAATATCAAAATTATTTTTTGCATTAGATTCCTTTGTTGCTGCATCATAAAAAAAAAAAAAAAAAAAAAGTAAAGTGCAGCCATTATCAACCCACTGCAGGATGGAAGCCTCCTCAACAATTCATGCTGAGGGAAATGGACCATAATCTGCCACGCTGGTCCAGTGCGGGTTGGTAGATCGACCGTATTCAGCAGTCAGGGGCTTGAACCCCGGTCTGCTCAAAGAGCGTGTGCTACTGCACTCCCGCTCCTGCCCACTCGGCTACATAGTATCCAATAAAATTGGTCAGACAAGATCACCCCTTAACAAATCCATGCTGTGACTGCAGTATAATTGCATACCTGTCTAGATGATCCTGCATTTTCTTCGTTAACCAGTGATTCATTTTCCCTGAAAAGAAGTTAACCTAGTAGGTCTGTAATTACTCCTGTCACTCTTTGATCTCCCTTTGTGAATTGGTAGTACATTTGCACATCTCCAGTCTCTAGGGACCACCCTTAAAGCCAAAGATGCTCTCATAATTATGGCTTTGCCCTTGCTGTTTCTCTTAATATAAATGGACAGATCCCATGCATCCTGGGTGCTCTTTATGTTTAGCTTCAACAATTTCTCTTCCATTTTCCTCTCAGTTATCACAAAACCATTTAACTCCTTGTTAAAATTTGATAAACTTCTGTCATCCCATTCCCTAAAGAATTTCTCATGTGTGAATATAGATGAAAAATACCTATTCAGTTTATCAACCACCTGAGTGGGAACATCAAGAGTTAAACCATCAACGTTAAGTTTATTGATGTGATTCAACCTCTTTCTTTTACTTTAACATAAATAAAGAAATCTTTGCTGCTTTTCTTTTCATTCTTTACCAACGGCTTCTCGCAGTCTACTGTAGCTTGCTTAATCTCTCTTCTGACTTGATTACACACAACATTTTTTATCTACCATAGGTTTCTGATAGTTTATATGCATCCCATGCACTTTTTTTTTTCTCTACCACATGTCTCATTAGTTCATCTGACATCCATCTGCATCTAAACCTTGAACAGTATTTCTTATTTGGTATGAAAACTAGTATCTTCTACAATTACTCTCCTGAATGCTTCCTGTCTAGAATTTGCTGTTGGTAACACAATCAGTTGGTCCCACTGCATAGTTTTAAATTCTATCTGAGACCACTGTAGGCACTCTTGCAAAAGCCCTTCTCTTTACCATTGATACTACTTTTTCTTTAAGTAAATCCCACATCAATACACTGTGATTACTGTCACCCGGTGGGTCTTTTAACTGCATGTTCTTAATGCATGAAGAATTATTTCTTATAATCAGATTAAGAGTATTACTTCCTCTTGTTGCCTCTCAACATACTGCTGTAGAAAACAGTCCAATAAATCCACAAAAGTCTTGCTAGTGTGTAAGTGAACAACGTACAAGTTGCAGTTAATATCTGGAAAGTTAAAATCCCCCATTATAACATATTTTAATTTACTGTCTGACTCTGTATAGTTGTTTGCTATGCCCATCACAGTCATTATGCCTGTAACACACTCCTACTCTTCTTTTCATTTTCCCAGTACTTATTTCACACCAAACTGACTCAGCATTGCACTGGCAACACATGTTGACCAGGTGCACTGCCTTAAATTTGATGTGCTTCCCTATCCTGTTCTGTCTGTCTGGCCTTTCTGTGCACATTGTACTCCCCATATTAAAATTCTACATTCTTATGGCTGTGTAACACCATGTCTGATATCGTACAATGTCCACATTTGATGACTTAATCAGTACTGCTGATTCATCAAATTTATTTACTATGCTCCTGGCATTAGTTTACATGCAAGCATACATACACCTGTTCTTACTTTTAGTTATCCTAACACAACCCATGTATTTACTTGTTTCATGATGATCCATAGGAGGTTTTGGAATCCCTGACACCCTTCTTTCCAGGCTGCTGCATGCTGAAATAGAAGCAGTGCAAGAATCACTTTCACATCTGTCTGTGGTTCTAGTTAACTATTAGTCTGTGTATCCCTCCCTCCCAAGCTAACAGTTTTCCAACCCACTTTGATATCTGCCTGCAATGTCATCTACTTTTGCCCCTGGTAGATATACATTGTCCTATTCCACCTGTTTTCTTTCTTTCTTTTTTTTTTTTCATGTATGAGACGTATACATAATGCACTCTCATACACAATATATTGTATATGAGCAGTATACACACTTTTTTTTTTTTTTTTTTTTGTCTCGCCTTTTCCCATTATTATTTGGGGTCAGCGTTTTTATTGTTTTGGCATGCAATTTTTTACGGCCGGATGCCCTTCCTGACGCCAACCCTCACCCTTTATTCGGGCTGGGGATATGCAGTGGTCATTCCCTGACCTTCTGCATCCTCCGTATTTGGTGGTCACAGGCTTGAACCCCAGTTTAATCAAGATGCGTGTGCTACGCACTACTGCTCCTGCCCACCTGGCTACGGAGGCACCATGAGAAGTATACACAATATACTTTTTATATTCCTAACAATAGAGTCACTGACAATAACTACCTCCTTTGTGACCAGCACAATTCTGCCTTGGGCAGACTTGTGCCACTGTTGCCTGATGCACAGGTGTAATCTCTGGCATTGAGTTGGACAGCTGAGAGCTTGATGGGCCCCTCATTAATTCTTCCAAGCACATTCACCTTTTTCTTCAAACTCTCATGAACACCATCAGAATGTGATTTTGCACCTAATTTCATCACACTCTGTGCAACAAGCACACATGAATTCATCACCTTGGTTGTATAATGTCCCATTCCAGAAAGATTTACAAACCACACAAGTAGCACATTTTGTAAGACCATGATCTGTAGGAGAATTTCTCCCTTCAGTTCTGCCCCAAGCCATGGCACTACCACTACTTTGAACCCGTTGCTTTGCTGCTCTGTTCCATTTAAATTCAATTTAATTTTAGATCACTATGCAAACTAATAGATACCTGAATGCAATAATATGTATTATTATGTACTGTTACATTATAATAATAATAATAAAATTCTTTATTCACAAAATTTTACAAGGATATCATTCCCATTACTGGCATCCAGAGGAATCTAACAATCTAATTGGAGACATATTTACTTACATATAAACTGCTAAAACATAGAAAAACTGCAAAGAATACTTAGAACATTCATATAATACACAGAAAATACATAGATAACAGCAGATACATCACTTTCTCTAACATAAAATGAACCTAAAAAACTTTGAGTTATAGATAATTACATTTGAAATGGTTCTTCTGAGATACCATGATATAGGGCCATACCGTAGAGTACGATCTAGACCAGTCTGGTCATCTTTCACTTGGAGTCAGTATTAGTTTTAATGACAGTTGCAGGAATGCTGATGTCACGTTAATATGGATTTCCTCTTTTTTTTCCCCTGTAGCTGAATCACTGAACCACAGATCAAAATCAATGTCGGCAGAGCTCAGTGTGCCAATGGTGCTGTTGGGAAAGTACTTCTTGAAGGTCAAGAGCTTCTGCAGGTTTGAGCAGAGCACTGGAGGGTTTCTGAGAACTCTACCTGGGATTTTCCAGCCCATGAATTATCTTAGAAATGAAAATTCTTAGAAAACAAAAGAAATTCAGGCCTACCTACTTGATTAGAACTGTCAAGCTACTTATTTACACAATCAAACCCTACAATTTCTCTTTGTGCACTACACTACCCTGCTAGTTACAAGATGCAGTATTCATGCCAAATCACCTATACAAAGCCCTAGGAATATCAAGTTATAACTTACAAAATTGTTAGTTAAATTTAAAAATAAACTAGCAAACATGACTAGGACTATTAAACTATTTATTGAACACAATTTAATATGTTAATTCAAGAAAAGGCAAAATTTTCCAAAAAAACTTGTTCATTTCCAAGAGCTCAAAATTCTTTGACCTCATAGTCATAGGTCATAGTCTCGATCCAAATTGTTGCAATATAGAGTCATCTGATGGTTGAAAGATATTTAATGTTGTTTGAAATTTTTGCTGTATTAATAATTCCTGTAATTCTTTTAGTGATTAAGATAGGGTGCTGGGCTTCCATTTTCAGTATTATAATGTGTTCCACAAAATTTCAGTGTAATTAACAATGGGAGAATGGGGAAGGGGAGAGGTGTCATCATGTTCCTTGACCACTCATACAGATCCAGCATGGTAAATAGTTGCATTATTATTTTGAAAGCTGCATTCATTTTTTATAAAGATGAAACTGGGTACATTTAACAGAATTTCTCATTTTTCATTGTTTTTTGACAATGGACTTAATCCATGCCATCAGAATATTCTTCACAGATTCTGCAGTAGGAGTGACTCATGATGAGCCATCATCTCATGTAATTGCTTCTGCATTATAGCCTGTGTTGTCTGTACAAAAGTGCAACTTGGGATTCCTGCCATTCATTTCAATTACATCAACTTGAACACTACTGGAGTCTCTCTCTCTATCCTCCACAGCTATTCCTGAATGCATGCAGATTCCTGTCTTCCTTCCACTCTATAAATTATACACATTATAGTCTTATCCAGTCCTCTAATTTCCATAGGTCTTGTTATTATCACCTTTGCTTCTTGTACATCATGGGCTCTTTGGACATCAATTACACCATGCCTGCAATTTATCCATCTGACACTAAGTTTTGGTTGTTGACTATGTTAATGATATTTATGCACCAAGGATGAAATGGGAGTTCATTCAAAACTATTCTGTTTACCCATGTATAGTGCCCCCACCATTTGCTTTCTAAATTAATTGTTTTTGCACTGGTTTCTCTATTAAAGTCTGATAAATCTTTCTTGAATAGGGTCCAAATTACCCTCAAATTGGCCTTATTGGTCCAGATGTGTATTCATGATTTTCTCATTCAACTATTTTAGTGAAATTTGTGCACATTACAGTTTTTGCAGATTGGCCTTTTTTAGACTGATTTGTGAATCTTGCAATTTCTGTATTTAAGCTTACTGAATATTTAAGCCTTTGTCAGTTTTGTTATAAATACATGCAAATAAATGGTTAATTGTAAATAGTTAAATATTGATGAGAACTCAGTGATACTTACTAGTGAATAGATTCTTGCTTGTTAGGGTGAAGCCTAATCAAGAAGTGTAACCAGCATAATATACAGGTGTAACTGTTGTATAAGCACAAAGCAGGTGGGTACCACTACTAAAAGGGTGATATTGTTGAAACCAGTTGACATCTACAAAATTTACAGTATGTGTTTGTTCATTTGGAGAAAAGCTCACTTTATTTCCTATTACTATCTCAGGGAGTTTGTGTTTATTCTTATGTTTTTTTCTTGTCCATTACAAATAAGTCCCCAGTTCACACAGTTTAATTGCATAGATTACATATACAAATATGAGTATATAAAAGTATATGTTCCCCTTTACCAGTTTAGGTATTTCGACTCCTATGATCATTACTATCAGACATACAGAATTCATATATCACAGCAATGTATATTATAATATGATATATTATATTATGTTAATACTCTCCTGAATGCTTCCTGTATTTTTATTATTCCAAATATTTTTATTGTTCATGTATTTATGTTGTTATTATTATTATTAGTACTAGTAGTAGTGGTGGTAAATAATGTAAGGAAGCAAGCTCATACAGCATCAGAAAAAAACAAAACAGAAACACCCACCTCATCTGTCTATGCCCTCTAATATTGTCTAATTCTTACTTAAATTTATTCAAACTACCCGCATCCACAATACCAGATTGTAGTTTGTTCCAACAATAAATTATTCTCTGTTGAAAGTAAAGTTGCACATATCTAACCTGTAATTTTTGATATAAGTTTATGAACCCCTTGTGTGTTGTCCGAGAAAGAATACGAATACCATCATGATTGTGTGTATTCAATCCATTTCAAGCTTTAAACACATCAATTAGATCTCTTCACAAGTGCCTAGCTTTGAAGCACTGCGATTTGCAGAACAGAAATCTTTTGTGAGAAGAGTACTCTTTTATGTTCATGACTAATCTGGTTGCTCTTCTCTACATCTGTTCTAAGAATATCACATCTTTCTTAAAATGAAGCTTCAAGACCTGTGTGCAGTACTCAAGTTGCAGCCTAACCATTGCCTTATACAGTGGTATAATCATCTCCCTGTCCATCCTAGCAAAGTTCTTGTATATCATTGACAGAACACAATGAGCTGTTCTAGCAACTTGTCTGCAGTGGTCAAAGACCTTCATGTTGGACTGTACAGTTATCCTGACGTTTCTTTCATTCTCCACCACCTTGAGTGTGGTACCAACTAATTGGTATGTTATTCTGTTCCCCATTTGTCTAATTTTCCTAGATCTTGCTGCAGTAGTATATCTTGATTCCTTTATTAACCACCCTGCCAACCTTTATCATATGCAGACTTATACAATAAGCATGATATGATTTCAGTATCATTAATAAATATTGTAAACAATAATGGGCCCAGCACTGTTATCTGAGGGACTCCACTAATGACAATAGTCAAAGAAGAGCAGTGCCCTCTTATAGCCATCCCTTTATCCATAGTAGTAACTTTCTCTGCTCCTAATGCTGCACTGCTCCAATTTGTATAGTATCTTTCATATGGAATAAAAGTTTTGCTGAAATATACATATATGATGTCAGAATTATTGTTTACATCAAAAAAAAAAAAAAAAAAATGCTTTTTTTGCTGAATCATAGTAGTTAATCAGATTGGTCAGACAGGAAACATTGCTTAATAAATCCATGCTGTGATTTCCATATAATTCCATTTCTGTTACGATGATCCTGTTATATCATGTTTATATTGAGATTGCACTCCACATAATTCTGTGTCAATCCCTTCATGGTTATCCTCTGAGCACAAGTTATATCTTGTTGCTGTATTTGCATACTGCTGCTGATCATAAAGATAAATCTCATCATTTCTGAGTAACATAAATGTCAAACCTTTAGAAAATAAGAAGAGGCACATTATAATTATGGAAGTTAAAGTAGAAATCATTATAAAAATGTGAAACATTTGCAGACATTGTGCATGCTTATGGAATGAATGAGTTGACAATTAGAACAATTATAAGAGATGAAGATCAAATTATGTAGCAGGTACAAAGTTCTGTGCCAATGCACTCCACAGTTCTTTCTAATGCATTATAGCCAAAGTAGCTTATGCACCATAAAACCCCCATATCAACAACAACAAGTTCTTTCTAAGAAAAGAGGCATATTAGCCTTTTAGGTTCTGTTCTCAGTTATAATCAGACACCACATTTGTTACTAATAGCCTGCACTCAACTATACATGAGGCACAATTCAAGAGGCTGCTATGTACTCTGATCATGTAGTGTCGAGCTAATAAAACTACAGATAGGTACTGCCATCTTTTAGCTTTCAGATAAACCAATTACAAATATCTGATGTCGGAAATGTAAGGTCTTCTTTATAAACAATGAATATATCATGTGGCTCTAAAGCTTTACTGTGGAGCAACGTATAAGTAATTGACAATGATGGCTCAGGCAGCTTTCAGTTTTATTCTTGCTAAAATGTATTGTCTGATGAAATAGAGGTTAGGAGTGATGAGCAACTCCAATATGATACAGTAAGTTCCAGTTCTTATAGAGAAATCAGGCAGCCTATAAAGAAGCAGCAGCTGCAAACAACTGAAATGAAATAGCATAGGAATAAATTCCTAAAATATATCAGTTTAGTGAAAGTAATTCAGGAGTTAGGAAAGCACTGTTTCCTGATGACTGTAGCAATATAAAAGAAGTTCACTATTTTTAGAAAATGCTTACAGAAAAAGCTGCCGAATTAGTAGTTGAAGAGACAAACCCTTATACTATTAACATAATTGAAAATGCAACCAAAATTTTTCAGTTATTAGGACAATGGGAAGAAATGTTTGTCTCAAAAATTTGTTTTATTGATACATTTGTTTATGATGTGTAATAAGAAACTGTTGCATCATCATCTTCAGCCATTTTCAATCTACTGCAGGATAAAGGCCTCTCCAGCAACTTTCCAGTTCCTTCTGTTTTGTGCAATGGCCATCCATTGCACAAAACAGAAATGACCATACTACCCACAAACTCATGAATTTCATCTATTCATCTCCGCCGTTGTCTTCCAGGTTTTCTTCTAGCTCCTCTTGAATACCATTCTGTTATTTTCTTAGTCCATCTGTCATCATGTCTTCGAGCTATGTGTTCTGCCCAAGACCATTTTAGTTCTTTAGTTTTGATAAGAATGTCCTTTACTTGAGTTTGCTGCCTAATCCATGTGTTCCTCTTCTTATCTAACAGTCTAATTCCTAATATAATTCATTCCATCCTTCGCTGTGTAGTTCCCAGCTTCTCTTCCATTCTTTTGGTGAGTGCCCAAGTTTCACTTCCATGTCATGGTTGGAAGTATACATTGGTTTATTATTTTACGTTTCAGACAAACTGGGATATTGCTCTTCAGTATGTGACTATATTTCCTGAATGCTATCCATCCAAAATTTATTCTTCTCTTGACTTCCAGCCATTTATCATTATTACAGCTAATAACTTGCCCCAGATAAGTATATGACTGCACCTTTTCAATTACTGCTCCTTCAATCATTATGTCCCTTTCTGTGGCATACTTGTTCATCGTTACTTTTGTTTTAACCATATTCATCTTTAGTCCAAAATCCTTACTAACTCTGCATAACTGATTAAAATTTTCCTCTAATTCTTTGGGATCGTGGTTTATGACCACAGTGTCATCTTTAAATTGTAAATGGTTTAGGTACTCTCCATTCACATTGACTCCTTTCTGCGACCAGTCTAATCTTCTGAAAGCTTCCTCAAGGGCAGCAGTAAACAGCTTCAGAGATATTGTGTCTCCTTGTCGAACTCCTTTCTCGATTTTAAATTTGCTACTGTCTTTGCCTAGTCTAATAAAGGAGGTATCATTCTCATATATTTTCTTCAAAATCATAATATATGGGGTATCTATGCCTTGTCTTTCCAGTGCCCGAAACATTGCCTTATGCTGTATGGAGTCAAATGCTTTTCATAATCCACAAATGCCAGGCATAATGGTGTTTTATATTCATTTGCTTTCTCCATTAGCTGTGATATTACGTGAAAGTGATCCATAGTTGAGAATCCTGTCCTAAAGCCAGTTTGCTCTTTCGGTTGATTCTCATCTTTTTAATCTGTTAGTAATGACCCTTTTGAACAACTTGTATATGTGGGATAACAAGCTAATTGGTCTATAATTTCCAATTTCTGATTTATCTCCTTTCTTATGCAGCAAAACTATGATTGCATTATTCCACTGCTTAGACGTCACACCTTTTCTAATGCATTTTGTGAAGAGCCTTGCCAGTTTTTGTGTTATGTCTCTTCCTCCCAATTTTAACAACTCTACAGTAATTTCATCTTCCCCCGGGGATTTCTGATTCTTCATTTTCTTCAGTGCATGTTCTACCTCATCAGGAAGAATATCGGCTATGTCGTATGTATTGCTCATTTGCGATCCATCTTCCCCACTGCTGGTATCATTCCATCGCTCCTTGTATAATTCTCTATAGTAGTCTTGCTGAAGTAATACTGGTAAATAATTGTCTTCTTTTGGAATCCCTAGCTTTCCCTGAGACTGTGACAAGTGATAGGTTTTTCTTTTTTCTTACAATGATGCATTTTGGTCATAATAAGAAACAGAAAAAAGACAATTATATGCACAAGCTGAGATCTATGTTAAATATTAAAAAAAAAAGAAAAAAAGTTGCCTTTTATCTCTTTGAAAACCTGTGCATCACCAAGAGCCTACTTCTGTTCAAAGAACAACTAACTTTGTATAAAACAGTACATTTGCACTAAATGGTTTGGTGTAAAACTTATCTGCTGTAAAGACTTGGCATATATCTTTGACTTAATAGTTTACACTATTAGATATCTACAACAGAATAAATATTATCTTTATTGTAAGCAAAGGTACATGTAGATACCTTGACTTTACAAACCCCTTCACGGCACTATAATACTGGATATGTACAATACCTTTAATGTGATTAAATTTAAAGAAAAATTATGTATAACTAACGTAAAGCAGATTATATTAACTTAAAAAATATATACTAAAATAAAAATACTAAAATACTAATAATAATAATAATACATCAAATTAAAAAGTAATAAAATAAATTAAAGTAACACATGAAAATTTTCTTGAGTTTCTGTGAAATTCTTGCTGAGCCAGAGCAAGCTTACATTAGTTTATGGTTGTGGAATACATGTGCAGATTTAAGATGAGATGCCTATACTTGTCATCTACGATTTTACACACGTTGGCATTCAAGGATTGGGCTAGATGAAGATTTTGGTAAGTGTGGAAGTGATCTTGAAGATATAACCTCGAAAGAAGAGCAAGAAGCTTAGGTATGGAGCAGAGAGCTGGTTGGGGGATCCACCAACACGTGGTGTCCCACAGGTTGGGTGCTGAGATTCTTCCAGCAATCATTTTTATGGTGAAGATGAGTCGTCTTTCATGCATTAATGCTGAAAATCTGGTTAAATTCAGTGCTTTAGCCATAGGTGTTGTGTGCTGCTGCTGCTGCTGTATTGGGAGATGACACTTCCAGGTCGCCCACTTCAGGTTCGAACACCGGAGATTGTTACAAAGGTTAGAAAAAATTGTGACAGAAGACAGATCAATTTCAACAAGGTTGCCTGCTGAGATGATTGGTAGCAATAAGGAATCTATGAGAAATTCTAAAAGAAGATCTGGGCAAGAGAAAAATTTGTTCCCATTTTGTACCGCATTTGTTGAAATTTCGAGCAGTGAGAAAAGAGTCGAGTGTTGCATCAATTTAATGGCATGTGTTGGCAACAGCCCAACATTTTTGAGTGGAATCGTTACTGGTGATGAGTTGGGTATTTCAATATGAACCTGAGACAAAATGTCGGAGTTCAGAATGGTGTTCGCTGTTCTCTTCCTGTCAGAAAAAAGTGTGGTTAGAAAAATCACGAGTGAAAACCATGTTGATCGTCTCCTTTGATATCAAAGGCATTATCCATTGAGGATTTGTGCCTCAAGGGACAACAGTCACGAAAAGGTTCTATGAGGAGGTGTTGAAGAGGTGGTGGGATCAGATTCATTGGGTGAGACGCGAAATGTTCAACCCCAAAAATTGGTTGTTGTTGCATGACAATGCACCCACACATTCTGCCGTCAACATCAAGCAATTTTTGGCAAGAAAATCGATTCCAGTCATCAAACACTCCCCTAGCTCACCGGATTTGGCTCCTGCAGATTATTTTATGTTCCTCAAAATGAAAACAGCCATGAAAGGAACGTGATACGGGACAATAGAGGACATCCAGGCTACAGTGACCAATCAGCTTAAAGTGGTATCAGAAGAGGAGTTCCAGAAATGTGTTCAAAACTTATATAAAAGATGTAAACAGTGTGTACACATCGGAGGTGATTACTTCGAAAATATATAACACTTACTTGCCGTTACTGTTATTCTTTTTTTGTAGTAGCATCAGTCTCGTTATTTAATTGGCACACTGTGTATAGCAACTTTGTCCCAGTGGACAGATTTTGATGAAATTTTACTTTAGGTCTTTTAAAAAGATTTTTTGAGGCATTCCAAATTTTATTAAAATTGGACCAATAGAAATTTCAGTACATTATAGATGTTGAGCATTTCTCTACAAGGAAGAGTGAAATTGGCACCAAGTTTTCAGATTGTGCTCTCTTAGCTCTTCTGAAAGTTTTAGGATTGATTTCAAATTTATATTTCCCACTAGTTTCCCACTCCTGAAAATACATCTTACCATACAGAAGAAGAGGTACAAAGGATTCATTAGACACATATGTTATGTTATGTTTGTGTGGTAAATATTTAAGCTCCAAGATTAAAATAACAGTTTAATGGTTAATGTGTTCGAAGAATACAGAAGATTACGCAGCGGTTAATGCTATATGAAAGGAGTGTAAATTTTAAATACAGGAACAAATATTTTAAAACATAAGGAATGTATTTATTAGAGGTTAGGACTATGCGAATCAGCATGAAAATATGTTTATGGTAAGGAAACATTGCATGCTTTGTGGTTTGGGAGAAAATTATTTTAAAATATATTCAACATAATTAATTGGAAATATTGGACATTAATTAAACATCGAAGAAGGAAGAAGAAGGATAATAGTGTCACCTTATGAATAAATTCATTGACTGAAGATATAATAACTACTTGTGCGAATCTAATAAATAATATATATCTGTTTATATACATAGACTACCTCTGGAAACCAGTTGTAATTAGTCTTCTGCACTAAGTGGGGCTCTGCTGTAGTCACCTTTCCTCTTCAAGAGCATCTCGTGGGATGCATGATGACTCTTCCTATGATTAAAGCTGGCCCCTTTCAAAATCAGCCATGTTGTAGGCAATGGCATACCACCACATTATCTGATGCCACAGAGACCATAACAAAGCCAACTCCAAAACTGCTGCTGCAACTAGGTGGAAGGATGGGATCAGTGAACTTTTGGGTGTGACATTTTGTGATGCTGCTCGTATAGCATATGATCGATGCAGTTGGAGGAATTTTTTGGTGGCCACAACAGCTCCTCAGGGAACTATGTGACTGGAAGAAGATGTTAACTTATATGCAGGGAGTACTGCTAATTTGTTAACACGAGGCTCACTTGAAAAATTTAGGACTCTATGTAAATTATCAAATATTTCCATGAAATACAAAATACTTTTAAAATTTACTCAGTGATCATTTATTTACAAAGCAGTCTCACGAATAGGAATAGAAAATTAGAAAATACTAACAGTTGCATTTTGAAATTAATGAATTACATATTTTTTGTCAAGGTTCCACGCACCAGAATTGTACAATTCTATCTGAACTTTCCTGAGAGCCAATGAGGGGCAAATGGGTGGCACTATTGTCTCAACAGAAGGGCGAACATTGCAAATTTTAAGAATTTCAGCTAAGGGTTATCCCCAGTTAAAATTATCTCTTAAATTTTATCAGACTAATTTTTCACATGGGAGTAACTTGCATCTGTGGATTGACAAAAATTGGCATGAAAATGTGACACGAAATGATTCATTTCCCCACCGTTGTACTACTCTATACAATGGCCACAAGTGATGTGCCGCTGTATGTAGCAGCAATGCACTATGCAGTCAGTACCCCTACAACGTGGTGACGGTGTAACTTGAATGCATGTTTTTAATCGCTATATCACAACTTCTAGCAGTCCGATTTTAAAAATTTAAAAACCAAAATATTTTTTTCTCCATTTTCTACCATATTTCATAAATTTCGACAGAAAAAAATTATAATTCAACATGCCGAAAACTAATAGTGAGCATTGTAAGGCATATAGAGCACATATATGTGCAATGCGACCACCTTCATTGGATACAAAGGAGAGATCTGTAAAAACTTTTTGTAATAAACTTGTAAAACAATTGTAAAATATTAAACCGCTGTAACATTGAAATAATAAATGTTTCAAAAGATTCTAAAGAAGCTTCACTTAACACTATATGTATGCTTGGCACACCCACAATATTTTTTTAAATATAAAACGAGAGGACTTTTCCCCCTGCTTGATTTGTTTGCCAACCCTACACGCACGCACGCACGCGCGCGCGCACACACACACACACACACACACACACACACACACACACACACACACACACACACACATTTCTATGTAAAATGTAGAGGTATAATGGAGTAAGTCAAATCTTTTCTGCATAAAAGACACCCCTGTCGAAATGCACTGATTGATATCTAAATAGTAAATGACCTACATAATTATTTACACGTGCATTTATAGTGACGTAATTGCCCCGCCCACTTGTATCCATGACCAGCATCTCCCTTTTCCCATTGGCTACCCCACCACACAGCATTCTCAAGGTTGAATAAATAACACTATGTAATTATTTTCCTGTGCTTACATAGGTCACTTAGGAAAAGGCCTTTTGCTTTGGTTTCCATAATGCACGAGGAATATTGTTGCATCCAAAAGAGGACTAAAATATTTACAAACTGCACATTATGGAGGTGGTTGTCTCGCAATACAACGAATGTTGGCATATGTCCCACGTACGTGCTCTACATTGTCAACAGCAAGTGTCTGATTCTGCCCAGTAACCCATTTCTGTTCCATCCATTTAACATTCACCAACCTCATGCCCATGCTTCACTGTCTAATACATGACCATACCCAGCATCATTTGATGTTCCACTGCAACATTTTTTGTATATTGTCAGCTAATGAAGGGACCCATTGTCCAGATATAGTAGAGGTATGGTCATGTATTGTAGATAGATTGTAGATAGTTTGGTATTTTGTAAATATTTTAGTTTTATTATTTGTATAATAATAATAACATTATGCTAATATATTAACTTTATAATGCATTGATCGAAATCTAATCATGAAATGACCTATGTAATTATTTACCTGCGCATTTGTCAGTGACTTATTGCCCCACCCTCTTCTTCCATTGGCTCGAATAAATATCACCAGGAGGAAAAATTTGATGTATAGATAGATGTGTATTTTACCTCTGAATTTTATTTCTAGTGCAGTGTGGACTTAAAAATACCTTCTGCTTTTTCTGAAAAATCTGTTTTTTTTATTCTTTTTTTAGGAAGCATTCCTGCTTTTTGTAAAAAATTCCTGTTTTTTTTTTTTTTTTTTTTGCATGCTTTGGCCCAAAACCTGTTTTCTTCAACTTCTTACAAATGCCTCATCTCCAGTTTTTTGAAAAAAGTTGGCAGCTACTCTAAGATATTTGATTATAGAATTTATTTGATTATGCTCATCACAAGTTAACTGCATTGTAGGAAGAGAGAGTTGCAGAGAGATGTTAATTACTGGAATAAATTGCTGCCATAGGTAGTTGAGGCTGACAGCTTGGGGAAATTCAGAAGTCAGCTGGCTCTTTGTATGGATGAAGCATATAGTTAGTAATTTGTTTTTCTTATTTTTTTATTTTATTTATATTTTTGGCTGGCGCAGCAGAAGCCTTTGGCTTCCTTGCTCCACATATCTAATATTAAAAGGGAATTTACTTATATCCCATCTACAGCTACCCTTCCTTTTTAAAATTTTATCCAGTTCTACATTCAGTTTATCTTTTGGAAACATTTTTATTAAAGTATTAATATCACCTGTTATCTGATTGAGAGAACAGTAAATGTCCAAACAGGTATTGTGTGATGGTGCTTCAAGTTTTAAATATTGGATTCACATTTTTGGTGATGCTGTTTATGTTAAAACAATTTATTCAAGTTTTGTAAAGGGAGTAAAGTCACCAGCAGCCAGGTTTAGTGAATATGAGGAGTGATGGAGGATTTCATCCTTGTATCCGTGATGTTGTGTATTTCAACAGTGGACTTGGTGTGGCTGTTTTAGTGCACAAGGAATCATAGCATCCTTATGGAAAAGGATGCTATGATGCAGCTTTCCTCACTTGTTTCATCTTGGTAAATTTTTTATTATTTATTATTAACTCTGCATAATGCTGGGCTGTAATTATGGCTGCATGCTGAACATAACAAATACTACTTCCTGAATATCTCAAAAAATAGAGGCTGTCACCTTGTCTGCTGATCAGGCAACATAAATTTTGTGGGTACCAGATGATATGTTTCCGGGCCATCCTTTGATCCTTGAATGCTGGAATTAAGTAGTGTACCCACATCTCATTCATAGTCATGAACCAGAAAAGAAGGTTCTTGGGATTCTGCCTACATCTCTCTAATTGGCATTTTGATGTCTTTGCACTGTAGGCTTTGTGGTCACTTGTTAATATTCATGGAACCCATCATGTAGAAACTTTTCTCTTTTAGTAAGCAGTTACTATATTATATGCACTGAATTTAAATTGCTAACATACTCAACAATCTAACCAATAATCCCACAGCCTTTCATTACTGTTTCTTCTGCCGTTGCTATTATTTTTGAATCAACAAGTGTTACAGGCATCCTGAATAGCCCTGGTATGGACTTCCATGTAGATGTTGCCCTTCAGACAAAGAAACTTGATAACAGTACAAAGTTGAGATTTCTTTATTTTGATGTTTTCATCAGACATGGCATAAGAATATCCTTGGTGGGGGAAGAGAAACTGTTGTTAGTAGGATATTGTTAAGAATACATCTGTTGAATGAGAGTTCCTGCACAAAAATTTCAGGATTATTCAAATAATGCTCTAGAGTCATTCTGCAAACTTTTGAACTATCCTTGTATATATGTTAGAATGCAGTGGAATAGTTCTCTATTGTATCCTGACATATTTGTTTTATTCTGTTGGAACACCATAGTTTTGCATTCCAGAATGACACTGAATTCAAGTACTTTTTTGTAGGAAACTTAATGGGAATTTTGATATGTAATTTCTGGGGACCTTAAGAGACCATGGTGGAAATCATTTTACAGATGATTTTCTACTTGCATTAGTTATAGGATTTATATAAAACTGCACAGAATTTAATATTGTTGTATATTGCATTTTTGGTAATTGTGTTATTTTGATTTGGTAATTTTAACAGATGAACATCGTTCAATGATAGGTGGAATGCTGAGCTTCATGCGTTCAACTAAGAAATTGCGGCATAAGCCAGATGGTGGTGAAGGAATCTACTTGGATCAAATTAATTCCACAGATCCTGAACTTGCAGCTTTGTATTTCCCTCCACCCAGATATACGTATGGATATTTTATTTTATAGACTTAGACTGGGAATACTTGTTTAATCCTTTTTGGTGGGTTTTTTTTTTTTTTTTTTACTTTGGCATTCAAGAGCTGTACTGTTCCAGTACCATTTAATACCAGTACAAAAATATGCTTTTGTTTGCAAAGACACAAACAAGATCAATAAATAAATTTTGCTATTCTTTAGATATGGACTGTAAATCTACTGTTGCTAGAAATACTGTGCCTTTATTTTAAACTTTCATTTCTTCAAAAAAAAAAAAAAAAAATATATATATATATATATATATATATATATATATTAATAAATAAATAAATAATTAGCAATGAATAGGTTAAGAACTTTTTGATTTTTTTTTAATGATTAGTAAATATTATAGATTATGATAGAATATATTATGCGGTAGAATTTTATTATTGTTTTTTAATTTTTTACTTTCATAATTGGAAAACTTAATATATGTTATGTACAATTTGTATGACATATTGAAAACTTGCAAAGAAATAGATTACAGATTTTATGGGCATTACTGCATTGGACTAGTCCAGCGGTTCCAAACCGGTGGTTTGTGAACCCCCAAAGGTTCGTGAAAGTGTTCCAGGGGGTTTGCACTAAAAATTTTGTAATGGAGTCTGCTTAGATTTACATGGGTATATTTTTATAAACTACAAAATAGTTTATATTCAGTTTATATACAGTTTGGTTCAAAATTTATATTTGTTTTTTGGGTTGTGCACCCTTATATAGTGAGCATGTGCGACAGGATGTTAGTGGGGGAGATTGGGTGTGAGCATGCCAATATGTAATGCACCGGTCAGTCACATATCAGACAAACTTCGGTGGTTCGCGATATAAATATTATGTTGAAAGGGGTTCGTGAGTCAAAAAAAGGTTGGGAACTGCTGGACTAGACAATAAGGAACATTCTGTTCCCTCCAAAGATCAGTTAATCTTGGTCTTATGGTCTTATATATTGACTTAAAGACAAAAATCATTATTCACAGTTCAGCTTAAGTCGCTAATATCATTTTAAATTTCATAGCATCACATAATAGGCAAATACGTTAATCATTTAAAAATCTGAGACACTACCAGAACAGTTGTTTAGTCTCTTACCGGCTTATCATCTGGTAGGTGGACCCTATTAGTGAACCCATTCTGAACAAGTTAGATTTGCCTATTGGGTGATGCGCTGTGATTTAAAAAGATATTAGCAACTTAGGCTGAATCATGCATAACTGTTTTTGTCTCTAAGTGGATATACGAACAAGCTTGATTAATCTTTGGAGGTAACAGAATGTTCCCCATGATTGGCCTAACACAGTAATGCACTTAAAATGTCTATTTAATTTTCTGCATTAATATCCCTTGTAATCCTATATAATAATAGATAACTTTCTTTTCTATTGCTATTTAAGACCAATAACTTTGCCATTAGTGGTGTGCAGTTATGAGGGTGGATTATTTAATTCATAAATAAAATAATAGCACCACTGCTCTGCACATAGGTTTATCTAAATCCCCCTAGAATGAACTGAAGTGTTATGTCTAAGAAGAATACCATAAAACATTTACATGTTTTGTCAGTCATAATTATTGATTTTATTATTTTTTCTTATATAAATGGAAGATTTAGAGATTGAATTATAGTCCTTGAGGCTGTCACAGGCATTCTCTTTCTCTCTCAGGTATGACAAGTTGCATTGGACTTACTACATGGAAGTCGAAACGCTAATGGAACTGATATTCGGGTGACACCCGAGTCATGTGGACTGAATTTCAGCAAAGTCTTATCGTTCAACCAAATCCTCTGCTTGCGCATTCACCTGGGTATAACCCCTGTGTGCAAGTCCTGAAATATGGCACCTAGTACACTGCAAGTGTACTAGGTATGAACCAACATAAACATGGGTCGAGGTGTGGCGTCCACACGCCACGTGGAGAAATGCCATGCCTCTGTGTTACCAGGCAGTATTAGTTGATAGATGACTCTAATCAACTGGTGCAATACCAACTCCACCTTTCTTATTGAAGGCTTGAATTGGTAGAACCTATGTTTAGTCTTCAGAGTAAAGCTCCAGCTACCCCCTCCCCCATTTCTTCCGTCATGTAGTATGATTGATGTCTTTTGAGGTTACAATGGGCATGGCAAGACCTAATCTTCCTTACATTTTGAGGGTACAAGCTCTAAAATGCTGTTTGCAGGCTGGCTGCTACATATTCCACCAGACCAAACCTATATGTAATTAATGTATAATCTCGCTGTCTCCCCTTCAACCAGACGAGTGATTGTACTTCTCTCTCTCTCTCTCTCTCTCTCTCTCTCTCTCTCTCTCTCTCTCTCTCTCTCTCTCTCTCTCTCAACCCCCTCACACTTCCTGTCTTCCCACTACTACCTTCAATCCTTTATTTTTTTATTAGACTCTCCCTATCTGTGTGTAGTCTTGGCTACCACAGGGTTTATCTGGCCCGCCTCTAATGGTATTGGATAGTAAACTAGAGTTTTTGTGTGAAAACATAGGCCCCTAAGCTAAGAAGCTGGATGAGCAACATTACCCACACTAACACTCACTGACCTACATAAAATCTAGCCTTTACAGAGTTTTGTATTCATTGCATTGCCTAATGCAGAGTTGGTGGTGGGGGGAGAATCCTTGGAGCCACATTACAATTAACACTATACACTACAGATGGTGTATAGTGTTAATTTCCAGATGGTGACTGAAGGTAGTCAGAGTAGTGTGTATGCGAGGGCACTGTAAAGGCCAAGTTATATCGAGGAACTGGGTATGTTCTTGCCATGTGTATGCAATATCCAAAAATTTCAGTACTTGATACATGTCCTCCCCACCTTTTCTTACTACTGAATACGTCATGATTGGTCAAAGTAATAGAAACAAGCTTATCTGCAAAAAGAACTAAACCTCCTAAACACTTCCTTGTTCATTTCACAAATATGTTGTTTTGGTTACAATCTCAATGATATCCATTTTCATTAACAGTCTGCCAAGTTCCACATACCTTTTCTAACAGAAAGCCAATTGTCAGTTGATTCACTATTGCTCATCTCAATTGTTCTAATTATTTGTTGTATGATTCTTTTCGTTTCATAGGTGACTTGTACATGTCTGTTCTGATATTTCCTATCAGACTTTGTAATTTGGAATCTCTTCTTTTCGATCTTCTCTGGCTTAAAATCTCTCTCTCTCTCTACCCCATTCTGTCAAATTCACCTTTTGCCTTCATTCTTCCAGCTCCACTAATCACTTGGAACTCTTTGACTTCCTCTATTTGAAATTTGATTTTCTCCAGTCCAACTTTCTGGACAAATTCAGTGGAAACATTTGGTGAAACTTAAGCAGTTGCTCTTGACATTTGGGGTAAAGGTCTTTGAAATAAGCTTCCATCTTATTGTTTGACAGCTGTTTTTTTATAATTGGCTATCCGTTTTCTCTCTGACTGCTCACTGTGGTGGTGGTAGATGGTTCTTTGTCTTCTAATTTTTCCACTACTGCTGGTGTTCTCCAAGGTTCAGTTCTTTCTCCCACTCTTTTCCTTTTGTATATTAATGACCTTCTTCCATTGACCGGAATTCCTAACCATAGTTTTGCTGATGATAGCACATTGTATTCAACCTTTCACTTTGAGAAACCTTTCCCTGTACAAACAGCTTCAACTTCTCAATTATCCACTACAATACCTTAAATTCTGATCTCCAGTGGGGCAAAGATAATTTAGTTTATTTCTATCCTTCTAAACTCAGTCCTGTCATCTGTCTCCCAAAAAGGATTCTAATGCACCTATGCTTATCTTCGATGACACTCAGATTCCTACACATCATCACATAACTCTATTAGGGATTACCCTGATTTCTAATCTCTATTGGCATAAGCACATAAATATTGTTTCCTCTGCATCTAAAAACCTGGGTTTTTTTTTTTTTCTCTCTTGGTGTTACTTTTTTTCCAAACAGCTCTTCACTCTGTACAAATCTCAAATCTTCCCTTCCATTGCATATTGTTCCAACATCAGGGGTGGTGCTCCCAAAACTTCTCAAGCTTCTAGACTTCATTCAGAAGAGGACAGTTAGGTTAATTAATGACACCTATCTCTAATAAAGCCTCTCCACTCTGTCTCATAAATATTCTGTTTCTGTTGCATGCCTTTTGTTTTCTTTTCACAGGTGCTGTCTCTCTGAGTTGATTTCTATAATTCATGCTCTCTTCCAAACCAGTCCAAATATGTGCTGCAGCCAGTCAGCATCCTTTTACTGTTCAAGCTCAAGCTCACAGAACCAACTTTTCATTTTTCTCATTTATTCCTTCAACAATCTTCCTTCATAAGTATTTACTGGAAATTACAATCTACAGAAATTAAAGTTTAATGTCAACAAATATCTTCTTTCATCTTCTCAACCTTGAACCTGCACATGGTACTAAATACTATAGTGTTCTGATAACAGTTGTGCTTGGGGTTATCATTAAAAAAAAAAGAAAAAAGTTCCTCATCGTTGTATGTCTAGTGAGATTGGAGTTGTGTGGATACCATAAAAGAAATAATAGAAGAATTAACAGAAGTGTTTGAAATAGCTGCAATTTTAAAATGGCATGTACGTTTCCAGTAAGGGCAGGAATCATTGGCTGATAACTTTGTCTGGGAAAACAACCACCTCCAGAGTAAATTATGTAAGACTAGGAAATTTTGAGTGAAGACTGCAAATAAGTTTGTTAATTAAAATGTGAAATGTCTATATCAATTGACAGTGCTCATAGAATAATGGAAGAACACCTGAGTGATCTGTGCTCACATAAGTAGTACTGATTCTCAACATTTTCAGGCAGTCAAGAGTTGTACTATTCTAGTATGATTTAACACAAGAACAAAAATATGTAGTGGTTTGTGAAGATGTAAAACAAGGTCAAGCTTGGTGAATGTTTTGAGAAGGTAGATTTCTTAGTCCCATCAATGTGGGGCTAAGAAATTTCTGAGTGTCACCAATGTGAGACTAAGAAATCTTCATAGATTTACCATTGACATGAATTTACCATTAAAATCAAGAAACCAAGCAGCATCTATTGGGTAGAAATGTTTAGTTCACTGCATCTCAAAAAAGTTTACTAGCATTCATTGTGCTGCAGACCAGATAGCACAGTTTATTGTTTTAAAGGGTATTTTTGTGCACTCCTTGCTACCTAATTCAACTTTGAATAAGGTAGTATATAGCTGATATTTGTGGGAAGCTCTGCTGTACTGGTTGCAAAATACATCCTGAGCTTCAATATGAAAAATATTTTTTTGTGCCACAACACAGCTGTACACTACCAGTGTTCTTCAAACTCTGATCTGAAGTGTTAGTGCAGAGATTCTGTTACAACCTTGTTCCTCCAGCTCATGACATTTTCCAGCTGTGATCAAAAAAAGAATCAAAGGGTCACAAAGTGGCTTGCAGAAGATGTTTAATGATTGGGTAAGTATATACAGTTTTACAGTGAGATTTTTAAAAGGAAAAGCAGCTACAAACCTCAGCAAATACATTTATTATATGGTAATTTTTATACAGAATAAATTATCAGCTCTTGTAAATAGTAAGTGAATATTCCAAAATCAGCAACTGTCATCACACTATAGATACTAAGGTCTTTTATACATAAACTTGTCACTTCATTTATTTCCACAGTACCAAAATTATTTTCGCAGATAACTAGATCCAGTGCAAATATTTCAAAGAAGCCTTATGTTCATCCAAAAGATGAATGAGAAGCCATTTCAATGGCTGCCAATCAAATGGGTTTGGCAGGAAGCATTTTCACATAATTTTGACCAGTAGGCTCACAGTTATATCAGTATCATAGAAAGTAAGTCGACCAACCAAGTAGGAGTATGAATTTTTCCACTCAACAATATCTTCTTATCTCTCTCTCTCCCTCCCTCCCTCTGTGTTTTCTAAGGAGAAAACATGGTGACACACACATGTGCACGCACACAATCTGTGAACTGATTGTCCTCGCACCTAACATTTGTAGGTACTGGCCATCATCAAAGTAGAGAAAGAGGTTAGCACAATATGTGGAGGGGGACAGGGGTTGCAAGCTGACATATGCTCAGACATCTGTGGCCATGGCCACAGTTGTCTGAGCAAAACTACTGCAATATAAAGATGGATTCTCTTAGGAAAAATCTCCAGTCAAACTTCAACTGAATGAGCCACCAACAGACCTCTAGACACCAACAGACATAAACTTTGGACCAGCAACTTCCCAATCTCCATCATTTTATTCACCAGTAACTTATAATATCTTGGTAGTCCAAATGAGGTGGAAATTCTTATATGGTCCCAGAAATGGCAACTAAAGTTTAATACTTCAAAAGATAAGTAAGGTTATGCATTTGAGGAATGGAAATCCTGGAGTAATGTATAAGCTTTGGAGGAATGGAAATCCTGGAGTAATGTATAAGCTTTGGAGGAGAGGAGCTGAGTGGTTAACACTAAAAAGGACTGTGTTATGGTTCAATCTGATATGAAATTTTCAATGCAGTGTAAACGGTTTGCTGGGAGGGCATATGGTATTCTGTCAGTGATTTATAGGACCTTTGCCAGTAAGGAGAAAGATGCCATTATTCCTCTATACAATATTATGGTTAGATTGTAGCTTGAATATTGTATTCAGGTTTGGAGACTACACATAAAACAGACACAATGCTTCAGGAGAGGGTTGAAAGAAGTCGATCATATTGGTAATAATTGGTAATAAAATGGGAATAGTATGCATTTTTTGTTTTATTTTATTTATTTTTTATTTTTGGCTGATGCAGAAAATCTCTGCTCCCTTGCATCGTGTGGCTTTACTAATATTAATACTAAGCTACAATATCAAAATGCAGCTTGTGTTGCTGTAATAATCTGCACTTAAGTTCTGAAAAAAATGGTGCATAGTAGAAGTGTGTACTAGAGAATGAACAGTTTCATATATAGGATATTTTCCATAAAAGCTATAAATTGTCACCACTTATCCAATTTTCAAATTTATTTTTATCAATACATATTAGGCTATAATTGGGCTTTGTCTTATGTTCTTTGTCATATTAGACTTTGTGGCTTCGAGTGCCAAGCATTCCCATGGCCAAGTGATCATTGTGCATATATCAAGCGTTTTTCTACCCAACGACTGAGTTTTCCTTTGTTTTCTCTTGCACTTATTAAAATTTTCTGTTAAGTAGCTCTAGTTTCTTAAAAGAAATAAGAAGAGAGCCCAGAAGAAAGAAAGCACCTTTTTCTTTAATTTAGATAGCCTTACTAACTGTACTAACTCTACATTTGGCCACAAAGTGGCATTGCTCCTGCCTCCTCGTGGCGGGGTTGGTAACCTGGGTGGTAAGGAGAAACCCGTAGGGCCAAAAGGAGCCATTATGAATAAAAATAATTATCCACCGTTAGAGCCTTCGAGCTCCAGAACAGACACCTATATTAACCATGACTCCAATCACGACTTAGGAAATGATCATCCAAAGAGACAGAAGACTAATCAGATGGAGCAACCCTGCCCATCATTTTTAATTTTCCGCTCCCTCACTAGTCAGCCAATGAGCAAACTGTCTCCCTTTGTAATACAAAAACATCTGGAAGATATTGTAGGATCTCCTAAGGCTGTAAAGAGATTGCAATCAGGAGACCTGCTAGTGGAAACTACGAACCACAGGCATTTGGAGAAACTTTTACAGCTAAACTTTGCTGGCATTCCAGTAAAAATATCTTCTCATGCAACCCTAAATTCATCTAAGGGTGTCATATCCTGTTGGGGACCTTTTAAATATCACAGAGGAAGAAATAACCCAAGAGCTGCAGGGACAAAATGTAATTCAAGCAAAACGTGTAATGACTAAAAAAGATAATCAACTTATGCCTACCAGAAATATTATTCTCACGTTCAATACGCTCAACTTGCCTTCCTCTGTCAAAGCAGGTTATTTACTTTGCCGTATCCGCCTGTACATTCCCAATCCTTTAAGATGTTATAAATGCCAAAAGTATGGCCGCTTACAACTGTATGTAGAGGAGTTCCTATCTGCCCCAACTGTGGTTCCTCAAATCACATACAAAGTGACGGTATGACTACAAAAATGACCTGTCCAAATTGCAAAGGTGATCATCCTGCATATTCCAGAACTTGTGAAAAATGGAAAACTGAGAAAAAAAATAGTAAAATACAAAGTTGAGAACAAAGTCAGTTACCAAGAAGCGAGAAGACTAGTTGGACCTACTATGAACAAAAATATTTCTTATGCTAATGCAGTAAAAAAAAATACCAAACAGTCTCTACTCAAACTGATGTCACAGTTCCTACTAATAAATCAATTTCTGATTGGGCTAAGAACTATGTTCTGAGGAACAACCAAATTTACGTAAACAACAATCCAAACTCTCAGACCAAGCAAATAATACTCCTCTGACAATACCAGCGGCATCTCCTCCAATGAGTGCTACCACACCACGTATTACAAACTCAAATATAATGAAAAATATTCAGGACACAACCATGGACACAGATGGCACATCTATACAGGAAGATCCAATTTTAGAAATTCATGCCGAAGAAGAAGAAATGGACACTGGTCGGCCAGTTTTCCTAAAAAAAGACAAACAAAAATTGGAACGTCATAAGCCAGTCACCTTCAAAAGCAGTCAGATACAGCTCCAACAATTAAACACAAATAATGGCCTACATTGTACAATGAAACTGCAGAGGCTTTCGTTGCAACATCTATGATATACATGATCTAATCTAATTAACATGATCTAATTAAGTGGTATTCTCCAGTTGTTCTTTGTCTTCGAGAAACTTGCCTAACCTCACAAATTTCTCCTTTGATAAAGAACTATTGCCTTTATCGAAGAGATTGCAATACAGCAAATGCTGCCCATGATGGTGTAGCAATTTTAATAAATTCAAAGATCCCAACTAAGCATATCCCACTTCAACTGAAATAGAAGCTGTTGCTGTTCGTATAACTCTCCATATTGCAATAACACTAGTCTCAATCTGCTTACAGCCAAACCATACTTATGTTTAAAAGAACTTGAAGATCTCTTCATACAGATACCTCCACTTCTCTGTATATTAGGGGATTTTAACAGGCGCCATCCTTTATGGGGTGCTACTAAATTAGATACAGGGCCAACTCATTGAAAGCTTTTTAGAGGTATTAACTTCTCCATACTGAATACTGGCGTGCACACTCACATTCAGCTCCCAACTGGACATACTTCAGCAATAGATCTCTCCATTTGTTCTCCAGTATTGGTCCCGACCATAGAGTGGTATGTTATAAATGACCCTATGGGCAGTGATCACTTCCCAATCGTATGCAAGGTATTGACAGCACAGGCTCCTTTAACTAAACCCTGTGGGAAATGGAAATTTGCCTGAGCAAACCGGGCAAAATTTCAGTCATCAATCTCTTTCGATGAGAAAAAATCAGTCTCCAGCTTATTGATGATGTGACAGATTACATTACATCACATCGCATCTCCTAAATGCAGCCAAAGATACAATACCATTATCAAATCCCCTGGGCCGAAAGCATTATAATTATTGGTGGAATAAGGAATGCACAAAAGCAAAAAATAAAGCCTGGAATTTGTTTCAGCAATATCCAATCACAGCCAATCTGATAAATTATAAGAAATTAAGTGCAAAAGCACCTTTCATGCAAAGGCAAGCCAAAAAATAATCCTGGACCCGTTTTTGCATCAACAATTAACAGAAACACTGATAGCAAAATAATTTGGAAAAATTAGACAGCTTTTTGGTAAGTTTCCAACCATACCTTCTCCAGTCCTCTCCTGGAATGGGTGAGATTTATCTAGTCCCTCAAATATAGCTAATGCTTTGGGCAATACTTTTTGCTGAAATCTCAGCAACATCAGCTTATACTACATTTTTCCAGTGAATTAAAAACAGTAGACAACAACATTCTATTAACTTCTAAACTGCCCACATTCTACCATATAACAAACCTCTACAATATTCCGAACTTTTGTATGCCATTAAAGCAGCTCATAATGGTGCTGCTGGGCCAGATGGGATCTATTATGTCATGCTGCAACTTCTTGATAACAAAGCTTTGCACCTCCTCCTGGTCTTTTACAACTATATTTTTTTAGAAAATGTTTGTCCAGCTTCTTGGCACCAGTCTATTATTTTGGCGTTCCTGAAGCCTGGAAAAGATCCATCCAACCCCCATAGCTATAGACCAATATCTCTGTCAAGCTGCCTCAGCAAAATCCTTGAAAAAACTGTCCACAGTAGACTCGTCTGGATCATTGAGTCACAACATCTAATGAACCAAAGTCAACATGGCTTTCGACAAAACAGGTCATGCTTGGATCTCATGATCAAGTCTGAATTTGCCATTCGCAATGCCTTCGTTAAACACAAACATCTAGTAATGGTTTCTATAGATATAGAAAAGGCTTTTGATACCACATGGTGGCATGGCATACTTAATGATCTTCATTCTCTCGGTCTACGGAGCAACCTTCCCATGTTTGTTCAGAACTTTCTACATACTAATCATTTCAAGTAAGATACCAAAATTCTCTCGTTTCAACTTTCATTCAGGAAGAAGATGTTCCTCAGGGATCAGTACTGAGTGCCACTCTTTCTGCTCTTAGAATCAATTCCATCACAAAACAGCTTCCAAACACAGTTCAGACGTACCTTTACGTGGATGACCTTTCCATTCCCAAAACATGATCTATTGAAAGGCAGCTTCAGATATCACTTAATAAAATACAACAATGGGCCAGCCTTAACGGCTATTGACTCTCCCAACAGAAAAGTTGCTATCCATTTTTGTAGACAATGCAAACTTCATCTGGATCCTGAACTTCAAATTTCCAATGTCTCCATCCCAGTCACTACTAACATCAGATTTTTAGGATTAATCCTTGACAACAAATTAAATTTCTTAGACCATATTAAAAATGTATGTACTTCCTGTTTAAAAAAGTTAAACATACTCAGAACTTTATCCTCCCTAACATGGGGTACAGATCACACTTCCCTGCTTCGGTTATACAAGGCATTAATCAGATCACGTCTTGATTATGGTGCTCCTGTGTATGATTCTGCCAGAGCAAGTGCTTTGCGCTGGCTTGATCCAGTTCAGCACAGTGCCTTGAGGATTGCACTTGAGGCTTTCAGAACATCACCAGCACATAGCTTCTACATTGACACTCATGAGCCCTGCTAACTCTACGTAGGAAAACACTGCTACTGAACTATGCTGTCAAAATACAAAGTTGTGTGTCGCATCCAATTCATACTTATTCAATCCACCATTAGAAAACCTCTACAGAAATAAGCCTAGTATAGTAAAACCAGCTGGTCTTCACCTTCTTGAACTGATGCAGGTTTGGAATGGTTACATTCATTCTGTACAACAGGTAGTAATGTGCACTCAACCACCATGGACTCTTCCTCCTCTACCGACCTGTGACACATTTGCCAGTGGGGAAAAAATATTCTTCAAGCATCAAATGTGAAACAACTTCATGCAGTTCACACTCACAGATATATTGATTTTTCTCCAATTTATACAGATGGCTCTAAATCTAATTCAAACGTTGGAGCAGCAGCAGTGTTACTAAATACCAATATTTCAGCATCCCTTCCACCTGAATTCAGTATCTTCTCAGCAGAATTAAATGCAATTAAACTAGCCTTAGAAAATCTCTGTTCTGCTGCTCATTAAAATTTATTTACACTGATTCTCTAGCTCAATTATGGCATTATGTAACTCCTCAGATAAAGTTCACCCTGTTTTAAATGAAATTAGAAGATTATTACTGCAGATTGAAGAGCGCCACCAACTGATCACCTTCTGCTGGATTCCGGCACATTCCAGAATTTCTGGTAATGAACTGGCTGATAAAGCTGCAAAAAATCCAACCACCTTAGATTTAACCAGTATTCCTGTTCCAGCATCAGACTATCCACAAATGATTCATGGTGCATGCCTAACAGAATGGACAGCACCCTGGCACTCTCAAACAAATAATAAACTTTTTTAATTTAAACAGGATCCTAAAACTTGATGTTCCAGTGTCCATACAGCAAGATGAGAAGAAATAGTCCTTTCAAGAGCAAGAATAGGTCATACTCATTTGACTCATCTTCATTTACTCACAGGAGATGATCCACCACAGTGTCCACATTGTTCTATAAATCTGACTGTTAAACACATTCTCACTGAATGCCCATACTATAAACAAGACAGAAATGCAATCCTGCTGTCATTAGTTAACCTTCGGAAACCAATAACTCTAGAGAATGTCATTGGTGACAATGCAAGTATTCCTGAATTTTTCAACTTTCTGAAGCAAACTGGAGTTTTTAGTCATTTCTGATTTTAGGCTTTTCTGACGTTAAAAGAATTTCTCATATATTATTACAATAAATGAATAGGAGCATTATAGCCAAAGCAGCTTATGCGCCATAAAACCCTCACAACAACAAGATATTAGGCTTTGTATATATATATATATATTTTTATTTGATACTAGAGTTATTAAGTGCTTGATATTTCCTATATTCTATTATATTATGAATCAACAGGGCTTACCTTTATTTTAGATATAGGAAGCTTCTTTTCCAACTCTCCTTGTCCAACTCGCTAATAATTCATGGGGAAGGCGAAATCAATTTTGCAAGACATTGTCATAAAGTTAGATTTTGGAGGTCTAAACTGCTAATAATTATTAGATCCCTAAATTTAACTCAAAAAAATTCCTGCCACAGCACCAAAAAGAAAAAATCGATCCTTAATTATTAGCCAGTTTAGACTTCCAAAATCTAACTTTATGACAATGTCTTGCAAAATTGATATCGCCTTCCCCATGAATTATTAGCGAGTTGGACAAGGAGAGTTGGAAAAGAAGCTTCCTGTATCTAAAATAAAGGTAAGCCCTGTTGATTCATAATATTTTTTTATATAAAACTTACATAGAACAAATCAAGAGAAAACTCAGTCAGAGTAAAAGAACACAACGACATTTAAAAAGGAAGAGTAACAAATTCAGACCCAACTTTCCATACATGGACAGAGGACCACAAATGGGCCTCTGAAACATCAATACTGGTCATAGATAGATACCATAACCATAGACTCTATAGAGAAGCCTTTTTAATAGGAGCCATGGATAATATTAATTTCAACAAAGGAATTCGGATTTAAAACAGCCACATACACATTTTCAAGAATAGAGTCCTAACCTAAATTAAAAGTAAGTTTAAACTTAACTGCAGTCAACCCTCCAACAAACAAGCCCCCTCTCCAACTAAGCAGTACATTATGACCTTGGTCAATTCTTACCAACCATCCTAAAAACAAACTTACATCTGTCGTTGTAGAAGTTGACAGCTTAAATAAATTCAAGGCAGAACTAGACAAACATTTCGAGTTAATGGATGGGTGAAATGGGAAGGGTTTTTTTTTTTTTTTTTTTGTCTGATGCTATATAATATAAGTTTTTGCTTTCTTGCATCATATGCCTCTACTAATGTTAATGCTAACACATTTTTAAGTGACTTTGAGCATGGCATGATATTTGGAACCAGATATGCCAGTATGAGTATATCAGAAACTGCACCCCCAGTGTGGTCTTCATGTATGACTATGTCTTGGGTGCATTGAGAATAATTAGTCCAATAACCAAATGACATCCAGCAAATGGCAATTCTGTGATCAAAAACAGCTCATTAAAGTGAGAAACCAGCAGAGGCTGACAAAACTTGTGCAGAACGGCTGCAGACAGTTGAACAGCAACTCACTGCAACACTGGTAACCTGAGAGGCATTTTGGAACACAATTCATGGTAGATTGTCACAAATGGTATTTTGCACCCAGTGATGAATGGGAGTTCTACTCTTGTCAGGAAAAAAAATACCAAAATTTGCTTCAACTGTGTGCAGAAACACCAACACACTGGACTGTAGAGAAACAGATAATATTACCTGGTCTGATGAATCCTGTTTCATGCTTTAGGGAGGGTGCTATAGAATATGGCAAGTCCATGAACTCATCCTGCCAGGCATCAGCAGTGCTAAGGTAGTTATGCTCTACACCAGCATTTCCCAAACTAGGGTCCATAGACCAGTTCCAGGGGTCCACGAAACAGTGGTTAACCATATATATGCATGCATGCATTGTTATATATAGGGGTCCACAAACTTTTTTTTTTTTTTTTTTGATTTTTGAAAGGGTCTGTAGATCTCAGTAGTTTGGGAACCACTGCTCTACACCATTATCACTGCCACATTTGCTAGTGGAGCAACATTTGAATGCCACAGATTATCTGTGGCATTCAAATTGTTTCTGGGCTGGTGAATCTCTTTGTAGCTGCAGTGTCTGTCTGCAAATGGGTTCTGTACCACTTTCACAAGCCAGAACTGGTTTTCAGCCTAATGGCAATGGCCTACCCAATCACCGGCTCTAATCCAATGGAGCACTAGTGGGATGAGGTAGAACAAGCTCTTCAAAGAGATTAACAACCATTGTTATCTATTTTAAAGTGGCCACTGAAAAATTAATCCTGAAGACTACCTTTTATAACAAAGATTCTCAAAGCAGAAAATTTCTGAATATTAACAAAAGCATTGTTAACATTTGTAGTGTTTTGGCCTTAAATTTCTTAATTTTCTGACAGTTTTTATTTTTCTCTGTTATTTTTAAAATGCATGTGAAACTTACCGTTAGTAAACATTTCTTAGAAGTGCCTCCGTAACTGAGTGGTCAGCAGTGGGAGTGCAGTAGCACACGCTCTGAGTAGACTGGGGTTCAAGCTCCTGACTGCTAAATACAGTCGATCTGCCAACCCGCACTCTACCAGTGTGGCAGATTGTGGTGCATTTCCCTCAACGTGAATTGTTGAGGGGCCTTCCATCCTGCAGTGAATTGATAATGGCTGCAGTTTAACTTTTTTTTTCTTCTTCTTATGCCACCAGTAATTTCTTTACTTTAAATTTGGAATCTAAATTCATGTTAAGAAATAGAAGAGTATGTAAGAGATTGCTTACACATTCTTCCTGTACTAACACAGAGATCTGTATTAATACAGGATACAAATCATCTTCACAACCTCTGTAAAAACTATTTAAAAAACCAAAAATACTGAAATACTTCAGCTGCAATTTGTAGAAATTGATCCATTTCTTCTGTTTTCCCCAAAAATTCTCTTTTGAATGCTCTTAGTGCAAGTAGTTAAATGAACTGCTGTTCATTTAACTGTTTTCACTTTAAAAAATAAATTCTCCAGCAAGCAAAATTATAGTATCTGCAGTGCTAAACAGTAGTCCATAATATCCAAACTCCCCTTTGGTTTAACTGGACATGTTTAAAATTGCTTGTGAAACTCAGCTTTAATAGCCATTAAAAAAAAAAAAAAAAACACTTTCCTCTAAAACAAACATGGAAATTAACATTTACATTAACAGCCAATTCTACCACTTAACCATTCTCTTAACTCTTTTTCATGCATTCAGACTTCTATCTTTAAGCATGCAGTGCTATCAACAGTATAGTGGCTAACACGTGTGAGCATTTATATTGCTCAATTTTGAGAGTTCTTTAGTGTAATGAAATAGATGTGGTAAAACAGGGGCAGATTAAGTAAATGATAAAACTAAACATGGATAAAAGTGCTAATATGGAAACAAGTTCTTTGGAAATAAAGGCAGGTGAAACTATGATTCTTTCAAGTGAAATAATGGTATAGTATCATTAGTGAATAACAGGACAATCTTACCTCTGAAAAAATATGACATTTAGAGAAGTCATTGAATTTAAAAAAATGATAGGTAAATGCAGACACAATAAAATAGTCTTTTAGCCTTATTTACCCTGAAAGTTCTCTACCGAGAAAGCAAAGTCTGTACAATATAATGTTTAATTTTTCCAGTGTCTAAATGGTAATACAGTAGTGCGTTGACCGAACGTCAATAAAGCGGAACGAGCCAGCATATTTTTTTTATGCTGGTGCCATAAAACAGTTACAGTAAGGGCCTATTTTTGTGATCACGTTTGAGAGTTGAATTTTGATTCTATTAAACACCAAATTCTAATAAGCGAAAATCAGATGAATATTATCCACAGGCTATAAAAATGAAGATCATCATCAGCCATTTTCAATCCACTGCAGAATGAAGGCCTCTCCAGCAACTTTCCATTTCCTTCTGTTTTGTGCAATGGCCATCCATTTACAACTCACAAACTCATGAATTTCATCTATCCATCTCCACTGTTGGCTTCCAGGTTTTCTTCTAGCTCCTTTTGGGTACCATTTTGTTATTTTCTTAGTCCATCTGTCATCATGTCTTCGAGCTATGTGTCCTGCCCAAGACCATTTTAGTTCTTTAGTTTTGATAAGAATGTCCTTTACTTGAGTTTGCTGCCTAATCCATGTGTTTCTCTTCTTATCTCTGATCCCAATATAATTCGTTCCATTCTTTGCTGTGTAGTTCTCAGCTTTTCTTCCTTTCTTTTAGTGAGTGCCCAAGTTTCACTTCCATAAGTCATGTTGGGGAGTATACATTGGTTCATTATTTTACATTTCAGACAAACTGGGATATTGCTCTTCAGTATGCGACTATATTTCCTGAATGCTATCCATCCAAAATTTATTCTTCTCTTGACTTCCAGCCATTTATCATTATTACAGCTAATAACTTGTCCCAGATAAGTATATGACTGCACCTTTTCAATTACTGCTCCTTCAATCATTGTCCCTTTCTGTGGCATACTTGTTCATCATTACTTTTGTTTTAGCCATATTCATCTTTAGTCCAAAATCCTTACTAACTGTGCATAACTGATTAAGATTTTCCTCTAATTCTTTGGGATTGTGGCTTATGACCACAATGTCATCTGCAAATCGTAAATGGTTTAGGTACTCTTCATTCACATTGACTCCTTTCTTCGACCAGTCTAATCTTCTGAAAGCTTCCTCAAGGGCAGCAGTAAACAGTAAACAGCAAGGAGATATTGTCTCCTTGTCAAACTCCCTTCTCAATTTTAAATTTGCTACCGTCTTTGTCTAGTCTAATAAAGGAGGTAGCGTTCTCATATATGTTCTTCAAAATCATAATATATGGGGTATCTATGCCTTGTCTTTCCAGTGCCCGAAACATTGCCTTATGCTGTATGGAGTCAAATGCTTTTCATAATCCACAAATGCCGGCCATAGTGGTTTTATATTCATTTGCTTTCTCCATTAGCTGTGATATTATGTGAAGGTGATCCATAGTTAAGAATCCTGTCCTAAAGCCAGCTTGCTCTTTCGCTTGATTCTCATCAATTATTCTTTCTAATCTGTTAGTAATGACCCTTGTGAACAACTTGTATATGTGGGATAACAAGCTAATTGGTCTATAATTTCCAATTTCTGATTTATCTCCTTTCTTATGCAGCAAAACTATGATTGCATTATTCCACTGCTTAGACGTCACACCTTTTCTAATGCATTTTGTGAAGAGCCTTGCCAGTTTTTGTGTTATGTCTCTTCCTCCCAATTTTAACAACTCTACAGTAATTTCATCTTCCCCCGGGGATTTCTGATTCTTCATTTTCTTCAGTGCATGTTCTACCTCATCAGGAAGAATATCGGGTATGTTTTATGTGTTGCTAATTTGCAATTCATCTTTACCACTGCTGGCATCATTCCCTCGCTCCTTATATAATTCTCTATATTATAAATCAACAGGGATTACCTTTATTTTAGATATAGGAAGCTTCTTTTCCAACTCTCCTAGTCCAACTCACTAATAATTCTTGAGGATGGCAATATCTATTTTGTAAAGCAGGTGGGACATCTTCCCCACTGTCAGAACCGTAGTGTTCAGACCGTGCGGTCTCAACAATGAGCACTCATGACTGCTGTCTACAAACACCATACTTCTGGCAGCATGGAAACCATTACTTGCATTGGCATAAAATTAGAATTTTTGAGGTCTAAACTGTTTAATAAATATGGACCGATTATTTCTTTCGATCCTATAGCTGGACTTTAGGGGTCTAATAAAATTGGAAAAAGGGGGGGGGGGGGATTATTCTCTACATTCCTTAAGTTGGACTAGAACTTTTCGGGCGTCATGTTCACAGGAACGGAGCAACTCACAATTAATCCGAAACTTTTTTCTTATGTTGTAGTGTTTGTTCTTCACGCATGCGTATAAGTGACCAATCGTTGGACAATAGGAATGGCCTACGGATATTGATTGTAGTTTCATCTCTAAGGTTTCTGCAATAAGTAGTTTATGATAGTTGTGTTGAATATTTATAATTTTTGTTTCATTAAAGCTGAATGAATTTCGTTCGTTTATTGCATGGAACGAAAGTTCTGATGCATTTGAACGACCCGCCCACACAGAAGCTTCGTGTTGTTTTGCTCGAAGCTGTGCCACTCCCATGGTAGATCCTACATAAACAGCATTGCAATTTTTGCATGGGATGCTGTATACGAGGTCATGCTGTGATTGGAATGTGGTGTTTGAAGGTCGATTTCTGAAGAATGTGTATAATTTGTTCATGGGTTTTGCTATGATTTTCATGTCGGTTCCCTTGTATATTTGATTAAGTTTATTTTACCAGTACTCGACATATGGAATGGTGATGAAATGTATTTTGGTCTTGTCAGATTTTTGTGCAATGTTTGTTGCCAGGTTGTTGTTATTTATTTTCTCACGGCTATTGTTTTGACTTTGTTTATATAGGTTAGCGGGTAACCCCTATTTGAGAATCTTGTACTTAATTCATTTATTTCAGTGGTTAGAGAAATTTGGGTGGAAGAATATTTAAAGGCATTAAGAAATTTAAATATTTAAATGAAGTTCTAGTTCAACTTAAGGAATGTAGAGAATAATCCCCCCCCATATCCGATTTTATTAGACCCCTAAATTTAACTCTAAAGTCCAGCTATAGGATCGAAAGAAATAATCGGTCCATATTTATTAAACAGTTTAGACCTCAAAAAATCTAATTTTATGCCAATGCAAGTAATGGTTTCCATGCTGCCAGAAGTATGGTGTTTGTAGACAGCAGTCATGAGAGTGCTCATTGTTAAGACTGCACGGTCTGAACACTACGGTTCTGACAGTGGGGAAGATGTCCCACCTGCTTTACAAAATAGAAATCGCTATCCTCAAGAATTATTAGCAAGTTGGACTAGGAGAGTTGGAAAAGAAGCTTCCTATATCTAAAATAAAGGTAATCCCTGTTGATTTATAATAGAATATAGGAATTATCGAGCACTTAATAGCTCTCAATTATCTAATAATTCTCTATAGTAGTCTTCTGCTATTTGAATTATGCCTTCTCTGCTATTTATAAGTACACCATCACTGTTCTTCCGTTTCAGTATCATTTGTCTTTCTGTATTACTGCTCATGGCTGCTAATTTAAGTTCTTTGTTTTTCCTTAATGCTTGTTCTACTTTTCTTGTGTTAAATCTTCTAAATCTTCTTATGTCCTCTCTGAGCCTCTTTCTAATGGCTTTGCATAATTTAGTATACTCAATTTTCTCCTTGTAAGTGTTTATCTTGCTCTTCATTTGTCACCTTCGGTTCATCATAACAAGTGTTTCTTGGCTTTATCACTTTCAGAGAGTTGTAATATTCCTCATCGATATCTTGGTTCTGAGCAGTCTGCAGAAGCTCAAACTTGTTCTTAAGTTCCAGTGCATACTGCTCTTTCTCCTCTTCTGTTATCTCAAAGACCTTTGTATTATTTATTGTATTATTATTGTGCATCTTACCATCCTGTGATCATTTAATATCTATATCAAGTGTACATGTTACCATTCTGTGATCATTTCCAACATTTACCTTATTCAGCACGGTAACATCATTCACGATATATCTTCTGTTAGTGAGGATGAAGTAGATATCATTAGTTGTTAATCTATTTGGACTCTTCCATGTCCACTTTCTGTTCATCCTTTTCTTGAAAAAAGTGTTCATTACTGACAATCCTTGAGATTCTGCAAATTCCACAAGTCTTTCACCTCTTTCATTTCTTTCACCAATTCCAAAATTTCCTATAGTTCTCCTTTCTGCGTGGTTTTGTCTTTTTCCAACCTTAGCATTGATGTTCCCCATAATAATAGTATAGTGGGTTTTCTGCTCATCTAGAAGACTCAGTTTCGGTGTACATTTCTTCAACCTCTTAGAAATCTTGAGTATTAGTCAAGTACATCACCCTTGGTGATGTACTTTTGAATTCCAAAATGTTTTTTATATCTTTATGGACCAGAAGCCCAACTCCACCTTTGCTCCTTTCACTGTTTCCATTGGTGTACAGCAGATTTCCACTTGATAAACATAAGTGATTCATTTCTTTTTCTTGTTTCAGCCAAACCGATGATATCCCAATTCACATTTTCTAGTTCCTTTTCCAGCTCTGATATCTTGTCTTCACCAATGAGCGATCTTGCGTTGTAACAGGCCAAGTTCAGTTTCCGTGCATGGCAGCCTTGTCGTACCCAGAGATTCTTAGCACCCTCTGCTTCCACTCTGATCCTCTTACTGCCGTAAGAGGGGGGGGAGTGAAAGCTGCTGGGGACTGAGGGCCATTTGTTTCGTCGTGCTGTCATATGCTGGAGGGTTTGGTCTTTTCCTCTTCACGCTGACCAGGCGTCTTGAAGAGAACCACTCTACACGTTCGTTGCCACCTAAGTGACGTAACAGGGCTTCCCATCAAGAAGGTGTGCATGAGTGGATTTTAGGGAGGCAGGCCAACCAGACTTCTCCTAAATCTTCTGTAATAGAAAGATATTAGATCAATCAGTGTTTTAGACTGAGTGTCTGATAACACACAGAATACCTGTTCCACTCAAAGCCCCTAAAAATGAAGATATAAAGTACAAATTTACACTTTTATTAGCTTACCAATTAACAAAATTGAATTATACATGAAAATTAACAAACAAACTGAATGCTGAATCGTCAAGTGATCAACAAACTGAACTACTCTTTCTGAAAAGAGTGAGATCTGGCAGCAAAGCAATGAAGTTCGAAAAAGATGTGGCAAAAAAATAAGTAATTATTTTAATTTTTTTTAAAAGCCTATACATATGTTATTGTGGCTGAAAGTTCCATTTCTTTGTTACCTATGAATAAAAATACATAAGCACAACTTAGTGTTTTTATTTCTAAATTTACTGAACTTTTTTTTTTTTTTTTTTTTTTTTTTTTGTCTCCAGAACAGTATTTTTGATAAGTTTGAAAGTCTGAACTACTCTTGGTGCCAGTTAATTTGGATTATTGATGCCGTACCGTACTTTGTTTAATTTTAACATTAATCTCAAATATTTCCACCGAAAGACAAAAATTGACAAATAGCCAAAACATAAAAATAAGCAAGTAATCCCCCCCCCATACCTTTTAATTGAAATTCCCTGTATATGGTATCTGTACTTAAATCTCTCTTGGCCATTCTGAGTCTTGTATTGTTTGGCATTATGAGAATGCAAATGGGATGATCAACATGATCTCTCTTCCCCTTTTCCATGGTTTGATTACCAGTTTAAACCTTTTAATACTAATATTTGCTCAGGTTGTATCAATGAAATTATTCTCATAAGGATTAATCCTTTCATTCTTCAGTCCATGTGTTGAATATCCAGCTCTCTCTCTGTGAGTAATTGCTAGATGGCTCTCTAATCTTTTAACTTCTCAACTAATGTTGCTGTAACTGAAGGTTCAGTTCTTTCTTCCACTTTTTCTCTTGTGTATTAAAGACTTTTTTTTTCTGTTGCCTGGAAATCCTATCCATAGTTTTGCTGATAATAGCACACCACATTATACCTTCTAGCACAAAGAGCTTCAACTTCTCAAACACCCTCCACCATTTCCTTAAATGCTGATCTCCAGTTAATTCTGTGAGTTGGGTGAAGAAAGTTAACTTCAATTATCCTAAAACTCAGTCCTGCCATATTTCTTGTAAAAAAAAAAAAAAAAAGTCTTTTCCCCAGTCTCATCTTTGATAACACTCAAATTACTATAGAAGATCCATTATTGTGGATTACTCTGACTTGTAATCTTTCTTGGCATAAGCACATCACAAATATTGTTTCCTCAGTGTCAAAGTGGGTTTTCTTTTTTGCTATCACCGTTACTTTTGTAAACAGCTACTGATTCTGTACAAATTTTAAATCCCTCTTACCATGGAATCTTGTTCCCACATCTGGTGTCACCTCTATCCCACCCAAAACTTTCCTCAAGCTCATAGATTCTGTTCAGAAGATGGCAGTCAGGTTAATTAGTAACCTGTCTTTTATGAGCTCCCTCCACTCTATTTTATAGCCATTTGCTTTCTTCTGCATGCTTTTTTTTGTGGATACTTTCATGGGCACTGTTCTTTTAAATTGACATCTAATCTATCACTATCTTCAGACTCAAATGGTCATCATCCATTCACTGTCCAACTCCAAAACTCACAAAACTAGCTTTCTCTCTGCCTTCCTTATCTTATCTTATACTTATCTCTTCCTTACTTCTGCTTCTGTTTGAATAAACTTTCCTTTCACATGTATTTGCTGAAAGTTAAAAGGTTGGTGTATAAGTAATGCTTCTTTGGCCATAAAAGTATAAAAACAGCAGATAGAAAATTGAAATTTATATTATTTATGAAACAAAAACTGGGAAGCATGTGTGTATATATATATATATATATATATATATATTATTATGTATCCACTTTGTTTTTCAATACATTTTTTCCCATTAGTCTTTACATCTCATGTATGCACTTTGGTAAAAGGATGGATCCCAATGTTGATATCATCCCGTCACTGTATTTTTCAGCATTCATAAAAACGTTTTTCATGACGATATTTCTTCATATGTCCAAATATAAAAAAAATCAGTGGAGCATTCCAAACTATATGCAGGGTAAAAGCAAATTTTCATCTGAGTCATATTGGCAGTATATGGCTTGGAATTACATAGTGTAATGCATTTGATGGCCTGTTAGAGCCTTCTGTTTCTGTTTTAAAGCCCTATTTTATCTCATCAAGTGTTTAGCAGTATCTTTCCTCATTAATAATCTGATCTTTCTCTAAAAAAATCAACCAAATTTGGATCTTATTTGCCCCAAAACACTGTGGCCATAATTTTTTGTGATGACGTGGCATTTTGAGATTTTTTGTTCCCACTGGATGTGACAGATGTGGTCATTCTGTAGACTGGCATTTAGAATAAGAGTCATAACGAAAGATCCAGGTCTCACCTGTTATCAGGCCTTTTAAAAAAATCTCCTTAAAAGTTGTTGCAGTCCTGCAATAACTTTCAAGTTTTGGCAGACCCTCCTGCCTTGAGAATTTCATTTCTCTTGTTAACAGCTTGTGTACCCATTTGTAGCATATTTTCGTATGATCTATGTCTAAAATGGAACAATTTCATGCTTGCGTCATTGCATATGCATTTATTGTCCTTTTATTTCATCCCAAATCTTAGTATTATCTTCAATGCACACAGACTCCTGTTCTGTGTTGCTTTTTTTCGCTTTCTTATTCCAAAGGTGTTTTTCCTTCCACTTGGAAATTTGCTCATATCCAGCCAGTTCCTAAAAAGGATGACAAATCCCTCCCATCCAATTATCATCCTATTGCACTTCTACTTTTTCTAATATAATGGAAAAATCAATTAACTGCCAACTCTTAAACTATCTAGAAACCTTCCGACTGATCAACAATTGCCAGTAGTATGAATTCAGTCAGCGTCGACCCACTTGTGATATTTTGGCTTATGTTACCCATCTGTGGACAAATTCAATGGAAAAGTTTGGTGAAACTCAAGCAGTTGCTCTTGACATTTCAAAGGATAATGTTTAGCATAAAGGTCTTCTAAATAAGCTTCCATCATATGGTTTGTTAACTGTTTTTTTGTAATTGGGTATCCGGTTTTCTCTCTGACCTCACTGCAGGTCATGGTAGATGGCTCTCTGTCCTCTAACTTCTCCACTAATGCTGGTGTTCCTGAAGGTTAAGTTCTTTCTCCCACTCTGTTCCTCTTATACGTTATTGATCTTCCATTGACTGGAAATCCTATCTGTAGTTTTGCTGATGATAGCACATTGCATTCTAGTTTCCAGTTTGAGAAACCTTGCTTGCCCCAACAGCTTCAACTTCTTGAATATCCACTACCAATACCTTCAATACTGATCTCCAGGTAATTCTCCAGCATGGCAAAGATAATTGATTTCAAGCCTTCTAAAACTCAGTTCTCTCTTATATCTTGCAAAAAGGATTCTTCTGCCCCTATGTTTATCTTTATACATAGGAGCAGAAGTGTCACTGTGATTTCTAGGCAAGGTGATATATCGCTTGGGGATTACCCTGACTTCTAATTTCTATTGGCTTAAGCACAATAAATATTGCTTCATCTGCATCTAAAAAAACTGGGTTTCTCTTTTGCTCTCCAAGTTACTTTTCTTCCAAGCAGCTGTTCACTCAGTACAAATTGCAAATCCGCCCTATCATGGAATATTGTTCCCACATCTGGGGCAGTGCCCCAAAACCTTTCAGGCTTCTAGATTCCATTCAGAAGAGGGAAGCTAGGTTAATTGGTGACTCATCTCTAATATAGTCTCTCCACTCTGTCTCACAGATGTTCTGTTTCTGCTGCATGCATTTTCTATTTAGTATAATAAGAGCTATTATCTGCTCAATATCTCCTATATTTTTTGTTACTTTTAGTAAATAATATAGGGATTATCTTGATCTGTTTATAGGAAGGCTTCTTATCCAACTCTCCTAGTCCATGTAAATTAATTAAAATACAATGAATTTAGTAAACTACATTTTAATGTGTTCCATAACGATAGCTACGACACTGACTTAACCCAGAATCACCGTTGAGGCCTCAACCCAACTCCAAAACCATCAACCATGACGCAACCATCAGTATAGGAAACATTTATGTCAAATTTACTCACAGTAGAAAGAACAACTAAATAAGAAATATGTGAAATACTAAATAAGAAATACTCAGAGATTCACGGAATGAAACTGAGTTTCATTCCATCCTGTGAACACGAAATATCGAAAAGTTTCCGTCTAACTTAGGGAGGAAGAAATCTGTCTTCGTGTATTTCTATTTAGTTGTGCTTTCTACTATGAGTAAATTTGACAATGTTTTCCTATACAGCAGGCCCCCGTTATAACATGGTTCGCTTTACGCTGTTCTTATATTATAACCCGTATCTGACTATAACGCTGTCACAGATCACTATAACGCTCTTTTACAGATTGCATTTTTGGAATATTTAACGAAATCGTTTCATTTGATGGAGTCGACAGCTTGAAAATGAATAGCAAAACAGCATTACAACATTTCCCATGCAGACTTGAGAAATTTTCTCACGCTCAGTGAAATTTTCTCACACGCTAATTTAATTGCAGTACAGTGACTTGTTACGTAGTTCCGAGATCTAACATTTTAAAAAAGGATCAAGTATATTGCTTGTAATATTTGCGTTATATGCATTTATCTGAAGTCCAGTCATCACTCAGTACCGTATTAGACATTGTGCGAAACGGACAGTTTACTTGAACATTGTATCATAATTAATGCAACCAACGCAGTTATATTTTTGAAGAGTTAATAATGGCCGATAAGAATGAAAAAGCAACAACGTCTGAGTGCAGTACAAAGACTATAGATGTAAGAAAAAGACTGAATTTGAAAATTAAATTAGACGTTTCGAAGCGAATCGATTCCGGTCAAAGACAAGAGGATGTGTGCCATAATTTAGGACTTGCAAGTTTAACTGTAAGAACAATTATAAAAAAAAAAATAAAGAATTAATTTTAGCAGCTGGAAAGATAGCTGTTCCAAGCAGCTAGCAACTGCAAGCAACTAGAGCTAGGCTGGCTATTAGGATTGAAATGGAAAGACTTTAACTAATTTTATTGAAGATAATATCGAATTCAGTTAAGTTAAATGTTATTAAAAAAAGGAGAGAGAGATTAGCCAATGTGATGATCTGAAGAAAACTCACCTAAAAAATAAAAAAAGAAGATGTGGAACCATTTAAAACTGGTAAGGGCTGGTTGAATAGATTTAAAATCCAGGGAGAAGCCGCAAGTGCAGAAGGAGCCGAAACTTTCAAAAAAAGAACTTGTTAAAATTATTGAAGAGGGATATTATGTGTTATACTTCTCAGCAAGTTTTTAACATAGATGAAGCAGGACTTTTGTGGAAACGAATGCCTAAAAGAAGTTTCATATTGAAAGAAGAAAAAAAAGCATGCCAGGTTTCAAAGCGGCGAAGGATCGGTTGACTTTATTGTTGGGTGGTAACGCTGCGGGGGATTTAAAATTAATACCCCTTTTAGTTTATTTGGAAGAGGGCCAAAGTTCAACCTAAAATGACACATTTTTCATGATTAAATTCATGATTTTAATTGGAATTGTAAGTTTAATTTTGATACGTAAGTAGTTACCATGTAATTATATACGTATGTAATACAGAATATTTTATATGTACAAATATTTGAATATTAAATATTTTGACCGACATTTGTGCATCTTTTCACTACTGTTTATTATTGATTAGGAAATATCCTATGGCACTGACCGCAACTCACAAATGCATATGTTACATTATGGGAATGTGGCGATCGCTTAACGCTCTGTTTTTACGGAACAAATTATCAGCGTTAAGCGGGGGTCACCTGTACCAATGGTTGCATTACGGTTGATGGTTTTGGAGTTGGGTTGGGGCCTCGACGGTGATTCTGGGTTATTAAGTCGGTGTCATAGCTATCGTTATGGAACACATTAAAATGTAGTTTACTAAATTCATTGTATTTTAATTAATTTACATGTTGGACTAGGAGAGTTGGATAAGAAACCTTTCTATAAAGAGATCAAGGTAATCCCTGTATTATTTTCTAAAATGCCTTTTCTATAGATACTTCCATGGGCACTTTTTTTTTTTTTTTTTAATTGGCTTCTATAATTTCCGCTCTGTCTCTTTGAAAGCAGTCTAAATGTGCTGCAACCAGTCAACATCCTTTTACTGTTAAAATTCAAACTCATAGAACCATCTTTACTTCTTTCTCATTTATTCATTTAGCTTGTTTTCTGGACCTTCCCTACATATTTCCTGATAATTACAATATGCAGAAGTTCAAGTCTAATGTCAACAAATATCTTCTTTCATCTTCTCGACCTCCAACCCATGCATGGTACTAAGTACTATAGGTTCTAATACCTTTTATTTTTTGGGGTTTTCATAAAAAAAAAATAAAATACATTAGCCTTCTGCTCCTTGGCTGCTTACAAATGTCAGTAACATTCTCCTTTAAAATTTGCCAACCATCTACGAATGTTGCCTATATCAGTAGTCTTGTTAATTTAAGTTCCTGAAATTTTCAAACTGAACAGCTGAGCCTTCCTCTGACTTGAAAATGAATCACTGACCATTGGTTTGACTGTTCATAGCTTCAGATTTGTAATAGACGAACTTTTATTTTAGCATGTTTATGTTGTAATATCTATACTAGTGATATATAAAACTTCATATTGCTAAATCAATTTTAAAAAAAAAATTGCCGAAGAGGCATCTTTTATTGACTGATCCCCATCTTTTTTTTTTTTTTTTTTTGTAGCTTATGTAGGGCAGTTGAATGCTAGTTCAACTCTGCTGCCTTCCATATTTAGAGTTTTCATAAAAAAGAAGTGAAAGCAAATATGGTAGAATGTTATGTTATGGAGTGATGTACTAGGTTTTATAGCTGCCAGTGAGATTTGTATTTCAGATCAAGCATCATTTAGGCAGTACTGAATCATTGCCAGATGTGAGAATTTTATTGTACTTACTTTAAAAATTATTTAACTGACTGAGATAACATTTCCATTTTTTAGCTACTTTGTTAAATAATTTTTTCCTAATAGGTTCCACATCCCTGAACTTCCAAAAATATTTAAAGTGTGAATTTGCTTATTTATTTTAATCTTTTCTTCTAATATATTAATTAATTTATATTTCTATTCTAATATAATATTAATTTCTAATATATTAATTATATATTATAGGTCTTCAAAGAGTCATCTGAAGACTGCCGTACAGGATGAAGATGCTGAGTCTGGAAATGGTTCCTCTCTTCCACAGTCACCTCATAGTGTTGATGGAGCTATTGGTGGGATGCAGATAGTGGAATCTGATAATGAAGAGAAGCAATCAATCTTTGATTACTGCAGGTTGGAAGTTTCTGTGTGATGTATTTTTGGTGCAGATTTTTAAACATTTTTTTAACAAAAGTAATATAATAAAATTGCAAAGCTAGTTCTATGAAACAATTCTCTTCTGTTTAATTATCTAATGCTTGCAGTAACTGCTGGTTGCTCATAGGGAACAGTCCCTAGATATGAATAAAATATGCATAGATAGGGATTAGTATTAGTACTAATCATATTGTACAAGGAAGACACAGGCTTTTGCAGCACCAGCCAAAAAAAAGAAAAGTAGATAAGCAAATACAAATATACACGCTTCCCTCCTCATGTAGGTAACAATCCAGCTGACCTCTGAATTTCTTCACAAACTGGCAGCCCCAACTAACTGTGGAGGCAACTTGTTCTAGCAATCAACAACTTGCTGGCTAAAAGAAAACTTTCTACAATCTAGTCCAGTAGTTTTCAACCGGGGTGCCGCAGCACCTAGTTGAAATTACATGCCACTCCTGGAAAGTTGTTGCGGCACCCTAAGGTGCCACTCCTGGAAAGTTGTTGTGGCACCCTAAGGTGCCACAACAACTTTCCAGGAGTGGCATGTAATTTCAACTAGGGAAAGAGTGGCACCTTAGGGTGTCGCAACAACTTTCCAGGAGTGGCATGTAATTTGGGTTTAAGTTAAACTTTATATATATATATTTCATTATAAAAAGGTGTATGGTATCTTTTTAATTTTGTGGTGATATATAATTGATGTTTATTTAGTACCTCTATATAAAGAATAAAATTATTATATATACATATAATTTGTATTATGAATTTTAATTTTGTTTATAGTTATATTATTGTAATAACTATCATATAACAATTTTTTTTTTAATATTAGCTATATATACAGAGAGAGAATTGGATCTAACAGGCAGAAAATTGAGTATGGGTTCCACAAAATAAAATAAATTACTTAAGGGTGTTGTTATTAAAAAAAAAAAAAAGGTCAACCACTGATCTAGTCTAAACCTCTTTCTCTATAATTTGAATATATGGGCCCTATGTCTAATTCTTTATAACAGTGAAAATTCTGTTATAAATCACTGAATTTCCACCTTCGTTTTACTAAACTTTCTCAGTGCCGTATAATTCTCAATCAGGTCCCCTCTAAGTTGCCTGGTTGCCAAGATCTGTAACTCACATAATCATTCTGTCCTCATACGGTCACCCTTTTTCCAATCTCAACATGAGTTACCTGTCTTTGGACCCTTTCAAGAAGCTCAGTATCTTTTTTTAGATTAGGTCTTCATACTTGGATGTAGTGGGGGTCTTACAATTGCCTTATACAGTGGGATTATCACCTCCCGATCTCTACAAGATATTGTTCAATAAATCATCCATAGGATATTGTGGGCTTTCCTGGCCATCTGTTTACATTACCTAGAAAACTTCATATGTGCCCATATCATAACTCCCAGATCGTTTCTTCCTCTGCTGTTTTTAATTCAACCTCCTGCTAAGTGTGTAAGTTATATTTGGGGTTGCTATAGTCCAAGTGTAAGACCTTGCATTTTGCTGCATTAAAACATAGCTGCCACTTTTCTGTCCATTCTTGAAGCCTGTTCAAGTCATCCCGAAGCAGTGACATTGGCACTAATCATTAACAACACCGAATTTTGACATGCCATTTATTCCTTTGCCAATTTCATTTATGAAAATTGGAAATAACAGTGGTCCAAGAACTGATCCTTGGGGAAACCCCCCTCTTCTGACATTACTCCAATCTGAAGAATATCCTTTAATCATAGTCATCTGCCTTCTGCCCTGCAGCCACACTGCAGTCCAACTTAGAATCTTTCCCATATTTTCGACGTGTTCCAGCTTATACAGTAACCTCATGAGGGACTGAGTGAAATGCCATGCTAAGATCTAAATAAATTATTGTAAAAACTGTTCCCTACATCCAGCTCATGAGTGATTGTGTCAAAATAGCTTAAGTTAGTTAAAAATGATTTTCCTTTAACAAAACCATGTTTTGCATCTTTCAGCACCATTCCTAATATCAGTGTCACACTGATATTACGAATGCAGAATTGGAATTTGGGGAGTACAATGTGTACAGAAAGGATAGACAGGATAGGAAGGGAGGAGGTGTTATGCTGTTAATTAAGAAAAACATAAAATCAAAAGAAGTGCGTTCAATTGATATAGATGAACAGTGCACCGTTGAGTCAGTTTGGTGTGACATAAGCACTGCGAAAGCAAAAATAAGAGTAGGAGTGTGTTATAGGCCTAATTACTCGAATGAGTACAACGAACAATTGTACAGAGAAATAGTGGGCTAGTAAATCAGAATGCCTTATAATGGGGGATTTTAACTTCCCAGATATTGACTGGAACTTGCGGATTGGTCACTCACTCACTAGTAACACTGTTGTGGATTTATTGGATGATTGTTTTCTGCAGCACCATGTTCGAGAGGCAACCAGAGAGGGTAATACACTTGATCTGGTTATCAGCAGTGATCATTCGTGTATTAAGAATTTGAAGATAAAGGAACCATTAGGTGGCAGTGATCACAGTGTACTGATGTGGGATTTACTTAAAGATATAATTACCATCAGGGGTAAAGGAAAGGGTTTTTGCTTCCGTAAAGGTGAGTACAGTGGTCTCAGACAGTTTTTAAATTCTGTATAGTGGGATCAACTAACAATGTTACCAACAGTAAATTCTAAGTGGGAAGCATTCAATAAATTAATCGTGAAAGCTGCTAAAAGTTTCATACCTATTAAGAAATATTGTTCAAGGTTTAGGCCTAAATGGTTATCAAATGAACTAATGGGACTCATGACAGAGAAGAAAAATGCATGGGATGCATATAAATTATCAAGCGACTCAGAAGCCTATGGCAGATAGAAGCTAGTCTGTAATCAGGTCACAAAGGAAGTTAGGCAGGTGAAGGCAGATTACGAGAAATCTTTGGCAAAAGATGCTAAGAAAAATAGCAAGGATTTCTTTACTTATGTAAACTCTAAAAGGAAGGGGATGAATCTGATTGGTCCACTTGATATCGATGGTTCAACTGTTGATGATCCTGCTCAGATAGCAAACAAACTGAATGAGTATTTTGCATCTACATTCACACATGAGGAGTTATTAAGGTTTGAAAATGGCAGAAGGTTATCAAATTGTAGCAGGGTGCTTAATGATTTTGTAATAACTGAGAGCAAAGTGGAGGAGAAATTGTTGAAGTTAAACATAAGAGAGGCACCTGGGATGGATGGGATCTATCCAGTTATATTAAAGGAGGTGGCAAAGCAACTAAGCAAACTCTTAGCCATAATTATGAGAGCATCCTTGGACTCAGGGGAGGTCCCCACGGACTGGAGATGTGCAAATGTATCCCCAATTCACAAAGGGGGATCGAAGGGTGACACGAGTAATTACAGACCAGTTAGTTTAACTTCTGTTCCGGGTAAAATAATGGAGTCACTGGTTAAAGATGCATTGCAGGATCATCTAGACAAGACTGCAGCAATAATTCAGGCACAGCATGGGTTTGTTAAGGGAGTCTTGTCTGACAAATTTGATAGGGTATTATGATGTGGTTACAAAGGAACTGGATGCAAAAAATAATTTTGATTTCATATATTTGGATTTCAGAAAGCTTTTGACACTGTTGCGCATGGAAGACTATTGTACAGGTTGAAGCAGAATGGTATTAAGGGTAAGTTGCTACAATGGATAAAAGGATGGTTGAGTGGGAGAAGACAGAGGGTGGTAATTAATGGGTGCTGCTCTTCGTGGACTGATGTTATTAGTGGAGTCCCACAGGTTCCAGTGTTGGGTTCTCTGTTGTTTTGTATATTTATTATTGATATTGATGAAGGTATATCAGTCTTAGTGTCGAAGTTTGCAGATGATACAAAAGTTGGCAGGGTTGTTAATGACAGTAATGGCAGTGTGCTACTGCAACAGGATCTAGATAATTTGGGCAGATGGGCTAAGAAGTGGCAACTGAAGTTTAACCTTGACAAATGCAATGTACTGCATATGGGTAGAAGTAACCCCAGAGAAACGTACCAACTGTGTGGTACTACAGGTGGTAGAAAATGAAGAAGACCTGGGAGTAATTGTGCAGTCAGATATGAATTTTTCTGAGCAATGCAGACAGACTGCATTTTTTTTTGCAGGTCATGAGGTTTTGTCAATGATATATAGGAATTTTGCTAGCAGGGAAAAGGTGGCGATTGTCCCTCTGTATAAGGCAATGGTCAGGCCACACCTTGAGTACTGCATACAGGTCTGGAGGCCTCATTTTAGTAAGGATGTAGATTTACTTGAGCGTGTACAGAGAAGGGTAACAAGATTGGTGAGGGGAATGAAGGGATCCTCTTACCAAGAGAGGCTTAACTTCTGCAAATTGCAGTGGCTGGAGACTAGGCACCTGCACGGTGATCTGATTAAGGTGTATAAGGCCTTGAATGGATTGAGCATGCTGAATTCTGATGGGATCCTTCCACTTGTTCAGATTACGAACCTAAGGGGGCATAAATTCAAATTAAGAAAAGACAGATGTAGAATAGATGTGCGGAAATTTGCCTTTAGCTAGCGGGTGGTTAATTGCTGGAACAAACGTCCATCTGTTGTTGTGGAAGTTGATAGGTTAAATAAATTTAAGGAGGAACTGAACAGGCATTTGAAGGGAATGGTGTTTTTTTTTTTTTTTTTTGGCTGTTGCTGCATAAGCTCATACATTTGCTTTCTTGCATCACATGCCACTACTACTATTTCTATCTAAACATCCCTGGATTATGCTCTTGATCATTGCCTCTAAGATTTTCATTAACACTAAAGTCAGCCTAACCAGTCTGTAGTTACTGACTTCACTCTTAGAACTGCCTTTATGTATTGGCGATACATTGGCACTTCACCAATCCTAAGGAAACTCTCCCGAGTCCATTTATGCTCTCATAATTAACCTCTGTGGCTCCAATGCACCTCATGGCTGCCTCCCCTCAAAATTACTAGGAGTCTTACTTGTCTTAAGGTTTGAGAATTTTCTAATAAACATTCATCTGTAATTAGGTATCAGGTTCTTGTGATTCAGTGTCTGTGCAGTACTAGGAAGTATGTTGAAGTAGGAAATTAGAAAGAATCTATCCTTAAATTAAAAGAGATCCTAGGATAGCTTTGGTACCATGAGGATATGCTTCCATTTAGAGTACAATCCTCTCTCTCTCTCCCCCCTCCCCCCTCTCTCTCTCGTGGATAAAGGGTTACACATTGCTGCTACATAAACATGAAATACAATAGGCACTTTGAAACCAAAAAGGACAGTAGATAACAGCTAATATCAGCAGCACTAGTTTGTTTGCACTTGTCCATCACTGATAAAGGGCTGTGCACATGACTGCTACATAAACATGAGATACAGTAGGCATTTTAAAACTGAAAAGAATAGTAGATAACCACCAGTTTGTTTGCATATGTAAAAAGCTGTTTAAGATGCAAGGTAATGTGTTGAAAAAGAAGTTTGAGATATGTACAGAATGTATAAAAAATTTATACACATTTTCATCATAATCATTTAATCAAGTATTTATAGTTGAACTCTGTTTGTTTTGCTGAAAAACATGGCTCTATGATTACAGTGAAACTTCTCCTAACAGACACCTCTCGTTAACGGACATCTCTCTACAACGGACATTTTCAAATTCCCCAACTCACCTCCATTGGTTTTAACGTGTTTGCAGCTTCTGTCTAGCAGACATTCTCTGTAATGGACGCGGACAGGCAATCTGCACTGTTTCGTTTAGATTAGCACTTAATTTGATCTCCCCATAACGGACAGCGGGCGAGCTCACGGCCCTTTTTCTAGGAACGTTTCTTCCACGTATTGCCTCAATCGTGTGTTTATTTTCTATTTCCTATTCTCTGAATTTTGTCAAGGTTTACGTCGCGGTTCTAAACCCTTTTTCAAGAATTTTAAGGCACGTGTAAAACTTCTGATGAATTCGGTGTGTGCAGGGGGGGAATATGGTCTGCCTTTCGTCTTTTCAGTTTTGTTCAGTGTCGTGTGAAGTGCACAATGTCTTCTCGTAAACATTTAACTTTAAAAGATAAAGTCGAACTCATTAATGCGTATGATCGGCAAAAAAATAGTGTTCGCAATCTCGCTGTAAAATTCAAAATCGGGAAGACGCAGGTAAGCGACATCCTAAAGAAAAAAAAATGAACTGCTCAAACAATTTTGGCAACACGGAAATGATCAGGTTCAAAAATCATTCCTGAAAACTGTTGGACTTCAAATTTGTCGCGCACATGCTAAAAAAATTCCCATTAATGGGCTATTATTAGGGAAAAGGCTTTGGAGGTTGCGAAATCTATGGGAGTAAATGAGTTCAAAGCTTCTGTGGGATGGCTAGACAAGTTCAGAACTCAGCATAAAATTTCTTGGAAAACCGTAAGTGGTGAAGGTGGATCTGTTGATACTGGGGTTGTAACAGAGTGGACCGTCAAATGGGAAGATTTATGTCGTGATTTTGGAGCTAAGGATATTTGCAACTGTGACGAAACAGGGTTGTTTTTTTAAAGCTCTTCCTGAAAAAACAGTCTTAAAAACGAAAAGTGCCAGGGCGGAAAAATTTCTAAGTAACGCTTGACTACTATTGTGTACAAATATGCTGGGAGATTTTTTAACAACCTCTTGTTATAGGAAACCCACAAAATCCTCGTTGTTTCAAGGGCATAAAGTTGAATCTTTCGGATGTTGACTGGAAGTCTAATAAAAAAGCGTGGATGACACGAGATATCATGAGCGAATGGATAAGTCACTTTAACCAAAACATGATTTGTCAAAACAGAAAAATTATTCTTTTCATGGATAATGCTGCATCTCACCCGCACATTGAATTGTCCAACATTCAAATCGTTTTTCTGCCACCAAACACATCTGCAGAGTGTCAGCCCTTGGATCAAGGGATAATAAAAAATTTTAAACTTCACTACAGAAAACGTGTTTTAAGACATCTCATTGCAAACATGAACGATGTAACATGTGCGAGTGACCTTGCAAAGAAAATCAGCATCCTAGATGCGATTCAATGGATTTCCTCTGTAGTAAATGCAATTAGAAAACAAACTGTCATGAACTGTTTTGTAAAGTCTGGCTTCTCAAATGCAAAAATTGAAGTTGTGAACAGCAATGTGGAGCACCAAGAAGAACAAGAACTTCAACATCTATTGATAATGTACGATACTTCTGCTGCAGGTGACCCTGGCTACAAAGATATAGACTCAAACCTCACTACAGAAGATGGTGCTCTAGATGTCAACGACATTATCATCGATATTTTTCAAGAAGTTCCTCATGAGGATGAAGAAATGGAAGGAGGTCATTCTGTCGAAGAACATATTAACGACGAACCACCGATGAAAATAGAAGAAGCGCTCATACAAATCAATCGTTTAAAAATGTTTTTCGCCGCTGAAGAAGATACTGAAGGACTTTCGATGGTTTCTTCACTCCAAACAAATGTTGAAAACAAAATTATCAGCCGGAAGAAGGTGCAGAAGAAAATAAGTGATTACTGTATGTATTTTTCTTAAGATAAAGTCATAATATGCATAGCACAATTGTATGTATATTATTTACAAAAATATTGTGCAAAATCTGTATATATTTTAATTTAATTTTACATTAAACGTTTAACGATTTTTCTTTCTTTCTTTTTTTTTTTTTTTCTCCCTCAGACTTCTTGTTAGTGGACACATTTTCGTTCCCCATGGCTGTCCGTTAAAGGGAAGTTTCACTGTATTGTCCTGACATAAATGCTTCCCATTTAGAATTTGTTGTTGGTAACAAAATTGAAATGATATTCAAAGTAATAAGCATGCTGGATGAACACTTTTTTATTCTGTATAACAGTATCAGTAGTAGCAAGAAAGCAACCTCAGCATAAGCCAAAAAAATCTGTTTCACTTATCCGTCTCCTCCAAATAGTTTGCCTAGTTCATCCTTGAATATATTCAAATTATCCATTTACACAACAATATAAGGAAGCTTGTTCCAGCAATCAACCACCCTTTTTCTGAAGGCAAACTTCTGCACATCTTTTTTTCCTAAAATGAAACCTCCAGACTTGTATGCAGTACTCAAGATGTGGCCTGAACATTGCCTTATACAATGGGATAATTATGTCCTTATCCCTGCTAGCAAAATTTCTGTATGTCATTGAAAAAACCCCCATGAGCTGTCCTGGTAGCCTGCCTGCATGCTCAGAGAACTTTATATCTTACTGTGCAGTTACCCCGAGGTCCTTTTTTATTTCCCACTACCCTGAGTGTAGTAGCACACAGTTGGTATGTTATTCTGAAATTACTGCTACCCAGTAGCTTCCATTAGTCGATGTTAAACTTCAGTTGCCATTTCTCAAGCCATCTGCCTAATTTTTTTAGATCTTATTACATTAGCATATTTTCAATACTGTCATTAACTACCTTGCCAACCTTTGTATTATCTGCAGACTTGCACATTAAGCCTGATATACATTCATTAATGTCATCAATAATTACAAAAAACAATGAGCCCAACGTTGAACCATGTGGAACTCCACTAATAACATTAGACGACGAAGAGCAGTGTCCATTGATAACCATTTTGTCTTATCTCACTCAAAGCAGTAACTTTTCCTTAATGCTACGCTCCAATTTGTGCAGCAGTCTTTTATGTGCAACAATATTAAAAACTTTCCTGAAATCCAAGTATATGATATCAAAATTCTTTTTTTTGCATCATTTGTTACTGTATCTAGCATATTGGTCAGAAAAGATCTCCCTGTAACAAACCTGTGCTGTGATTGAAGTATAACTGCACTGCTATTTAGATGGTTCTTCATTACTTCTTTAACCAGTGACTGCATTATTTTCCTTTGAATAGAGGTTAAGCTCTGGGCTGGAATTAGTCATGTCACAATTGGATCTCCTTTTGTGAATTGAGGATACACCTGCACATATCCAGTCCATAGGGACCTTCCCTGAATCCAAAGATGTTCAATTATAGCTAAGATTTTGCTTACTTCCTTTTCTGCCTCCCGTAATAATATTGATAGATCCCATCCATTGTAGGTGCCTTTTTTATGTTTAACTTCAATTTGTCTTCCACTTTCCTTTTCATTATTACAAAATCATTTAGCTTCTTGTTATAGTGTGATATTGAAACATCTGCCATCCACTGCCGTAAAGAATTCCTCATGTGAATAAAGATACAAAATACCTATTCAGTTTGTCATCAACTATTAAACCATTGATATCAAGTGTGCCAGAGTGATTCATCCTCTTTTTCTAGTATTTACATAAGTAAAGAAGTCTTTCCTGTTTTTCTTTACACCTTTTGCCAAAGATTTCTTATCTGCCTTAGCCTGCCTAACCTTCTTTGAGACTTGTTTGCAGACTAGTTTGTATCATCATACTTTTCGTTTTTTTTTATTTTATTTTTGTCCTTGCCTTTTCCCATTATTATTTGGGGTCAGCGTTTTTTTTTATTGTTTTGGCATGCAATTTTTACGGCTGGATGCCCTTCCTGATGCCAACCCTCACCCTTTATTTGGGGTGGGGATATGTGGTGGTCATTCCCTGACCTTCCGTATCCTCCGTATTTGGTGGTCACAGGCTCGAACCCTGGTCTAATCAAGAAGCGTGTGTTATGCACTACTGCTCCTGCTCACCTGGCTACGGAGGCACCTTATCATCATACTTTTCGGTATTATCTGATAATTCATATGCATTCCACGAACTTTTCTTCTCTATCACTTATCTCATTAGTTCATCCAAAATCCACTTAGTTCTGAGCTGGTAAAAGTATTTTTTAGTTGGTATGAAAAGTCTAGTAGCTTCTATGATGATTTTCCTGACATAAATGCTTCCCATTTAGAATTTGTTGTTGGTAACATTATTAGTTGGTCCCACTGTATAGAATTTAAAAACTCCACTGTAGTCACCTTAAAGGAAAGCAAAACCCTTCCCTTTGCTCTTAATAGTAGTTACACCTTTTAAGTAACTGACATATCACTATAATGTGATTACTGTCACCTAGTAGTTCTTTTATCTGCAAGTGCTTAATGCATGACAAATTACTGCTGTTAATGAGATCAAGAGTATTGCTCTCTCTTGTTGCCTTTCTTAACATGCTCCTGTAGAAAACAATCATCCAATAAATCCACACGTTTTGCTAGTGTGTGAGTGACCAATCCACAAGTTCCAGTCAATATCTTGAAAATTAAAATCTCCTATTATAAAACATTCTGATATACTGCCCCACTCTATTTCTCAGTATAGTTGTTTGTTGTACTTATCACAGCCTATAACCCACTTGTACTCTCAATTTTGTTTTTCCAGTTTTCTCAATTTTGCTTATATTATACTAAACTGACTCAACATTGAACTGTGGCCACCCATGTCTACTGGATGCACTGCCTTAGATTTAATGTTCCTTAACTAAGAGCGTAACCCCCCCCACCTCCCTCCTATTTCTGTCCTTTCTCCTTGTACTCCCCATATGAAAATTCTTCATCGCTTATATCTGAGTGACACTATGTCTGTGATATTGTAATGTCTGCAATTCATCACTTGACTAGCAATTCAAATTTATTTATTATGCTCCTAGAATTGGTGGTGTATATGCAAGTATATATGCCTGTTTTCTTACTCTTAGTTACCTTGACACAGCCAATTTATTTCCTTGTTCGCTGATGACTCACAGCTGGACTTTAAATCCCCAGTACCTAGCTTTCTGGGCTGCTGCATGTTCTAACAGAAACAGTCTAAGAATCACTTTTACCTCTCCCTGTGGCTATTGTTAATCTATTGCTCTGTATTCAAAAGCTAGCAGTTTTCTGACTCAGCTAGCACTGCCTCAATAGCATCAGCAAATATTCTTGCACCCTTTCTATTTAAGCATATCCCATACCTGTAGAAGCAGTCTCTTGTTTATAAGCACAGACCACGGAAAAATTCTACCCCATTAGCCTTGCACAATCTCTCCTGGGGCTGAATTGATTTAAAATTCTCTTGTCATTTTCTCCCTCCTATCATTTCTGCGCAGAATTGCGGACACTCAAATTTAACCCTTACTTGTGACTTTCTCAGCATTGCTTTGTACTTGTCAATTAAGTCCTCAGTTCTACTCTTAATGTCATTGGTGCCTATATTGTACAACAATATTGCTCATTTGCCCTGTGAGACATACCCTTGTCCTATTCTATCTATCCTTTTCGCACAATATATTTCCTGTTTTCCTGACAATAGAGTCACCTACAGTACTACCTTCTGTGGGACCAGCACAGTCTTGGGGATTGCCACTGTGTTGCCTGATGCATAATTGCAAGCTGTCATTCAGTTGGGCAGTTGAGAGCTTGATTTGCTTCCCAGTTTAATTCCTTCAAGCACATTCACCTTGTTCTTCAAGCTTTCATAAACACCCATCAGAACTCTGAGTTTACATCTGATGTCTTTGCACTCTTCTTCTTCGACCACACACCCAAAGACATCCTCCATGGTTGTATTGTTGATTCAGAGAATAGCCCTGCCCCTCAGTTCTCCCATGATCCACAGCACTCCCATTTCTTTGAGCTCTTTGTTGTGCTTCTCTGGTCTGAGGCATGATTTTCATTCAAATTCAGTATAATTGAGAATACTACACTAAGCATAATATACTTATATGCAATAATAACACTATGCAATGGTTATATGCTATCAAATTTGTTATTAATTATATATAGTAGACTCTTGATTTTCCGGGATGGATGGTAAAAAGAAATTCCTGGATAATTGATTTCCCGGTTAATCCAAAAATACAGTGTTCCCAACATACATAAGAGGTACGTTTCAGGACTTCTTAAGTCGAGTTTTACGTAACTCTGGAATGACTAATAATATTGCTTCTATATTTCTAATATGCCAAAATTACAAAAATCACATAATATCCTCAGAAGAATGAAGAAAAATAGTTATATGTTTTTAATTAGTTCAATTAAAAACTTTATCTGGGGACAGTGGTGAAGTAGCTGGAGCGGCACATAAGAAAAGAAAACATAAAAGGAAGAAAAAATGCATGTTATTGTACTATAAAAACTGATATGTATTTCGTAGCCTTGGTTATTATAGTTGACCTTCATTGGTACTGATCGCTTCACCGCTTCTCATATTCTGTCTTGTTACTGACAAATCTGAATTCCGCGCGGTACTTGTTTGGCCATTTTCATACCTCCTTATTATTTTAATTTTCTGATCCGACTTGATCGCTTTCCTTTTTTTGATAAATTTACTAGTACCGCTGCCGCCGTAGCCTAGTGGTCAGGTGCACGGGTGCATAAGTACACGTGCCTTGAGTGACCGGGGTTCAAGCCTGTGACTGCTGAACACGGTGCTGTTTCTTGTATTCTGTGTATCTTGTAAACTCCTCTGACTGTTTGATCGTCCCGGAGTATAAACAGAAAATTTATTTATTTTTATTTATTCCCTTAGTAGGCACCATGATAACGGTCAAAATAAAATTTTCTGAAAAGAACTTCACAAAGGTTTTGCTACAATTTCGAGGTCATCATGATGACCAAAAAACAATAAAAACAATTTGCATTTTCTGGGTTATTGGGCTTGTCAGTAGTGTAACCAATTATAAACGGGTAGTAAACTCGATCTTATTGCATTTGCTATAGTACCGATAGCAGGAATTCTGTGAGTTTTTACGTTATTATGGTGAAATGTGCGACCCCTTCCCCGAAATCTTCAGTCATATAAGTCCGATATAGTAAGTCGGGACCTACTATATCGAAAAATGTTCAGCAACCCTTCGTAAAATGTATGGCGATAGATAAAAAACAAAAAAACTTACCACGCACTACTCGCGTGTCCAATACGCGAGTAGTGCATATTGGACACGCATTTATGTTTTACGATGTCGATTTTAAATTGAATAGCTTCCCTTTATTTTTTACAATGTCGCATATGGTTTGGTCACCAACATTATAATGGTTCTTTAGAGATTTAATGGATGCACCGTTTTCAAAATTTTGAATAATTTTAAAAGCTTTTGTTTAATTGAAAATGCAACTCTTGCATTTGCCCATCATTTTTGCGATTTCTAAACAACAACAACAAAAAAAAGTTACTATAAAAAAAATTCCGACATATCTGACGTAAATAACGAAACAAAATTTGTCCTTTTGCAGTGCGATGGAACACAACGATCGACGCAACTCACTAAAACAAACTAAACATTTTTTTTTTTTTTTAATTTTTTTTTTTTTTTTTTTGAGCAGTGGGTGTGAAGACAGCGGGGATTGCAAGATAATAGGTACACTAATCTTCTAATGACGACTTATAATGCCGCTTCTTGTCGCATTTATTTACGACTTGCAAAATATCTGTTTATACCTATTCTAGTTATTACTTGAATTTTATGTTTCTGTTTTTTTTTTTTTTTTTCTCTTTAGTCAAAGTGTCCAAGTAAATCAAGAGTCTGCTGTATATATATTACGTTATCGAGTTACGCTATGTGTATTACATTATTGAGTTATGCTATATGTAACATGTTAGCGAGTTACGCTGTATGTATTATGCTATACCATTACGGTCTTGTAAAGTTATGTTAATTATAATAGATAATAAATTATCTATTAATGCTTGCCTATATGATGCGAATTTTTTAGATTCGAATTTACCAGAATTAATACATTAGAATTCCCCCACTACGCACTACATGTTACAAGATACAGTTATTCGTGCCAAATCACCGATATAAAGGTTCTAGGTGTATTAATTCGCAACTTACAAAATCCCTAGCTAAATTTAAAAATAAACTAACGATGGTGACTAGGAATATAAAGCTTTTATATAATACGATTTAATATCTAATTAAATCAGTAAAACGGCAAAATTTTTCAAAAACATCCATTCACAGGAGTTCAGAATTCTTCAACTTTGCAGTATAACGGTTTTGTTGCTTGTTTCATTATTGTTTATGATTGAAGGAATTTTTCAAATCCAATGTACTGTCTAGTGCAAGAGAAAAAATGTGGAACACATATAGAGCAGTTAAAAAGTTGTGAAGAATATAATAATTTTATGAGTATAGTAGTAAAATCAGCAGTTATCTGTAGCTTCCACAGTCATAGAAATGGTTAGGCTGGCCAAAGCCAATCATGAGAAATCACTGGCTAAGAGAAGAAAAGGGGAGACAGTAGGTTTCTGTTTTTCCCACTTTATTTACATACACTGAGTGATCACCTCATCAATAATGTACTATGCTGTATAGCACATGTAAAAAGCCGAAGAGCTTCCTATGCTAGAGCAGTAGTAATTTGCATCTGGTTGTGCAAGTCAAAATAATAAAGTAGCAGTTATGGGATGTAGTATAGATATCATGGAGTTTCAAAAGGGCATGATTGTGGGAGTTTGTGCATCAGGTGCTTCCATATTGTAAATACCATGTATGGTTGGATGCTCACAACCCACTGCGGTTAAGGTGTACAAAGAATGGTGTCACGTGGGTCAAACCACCTCCCACTGACAGAACTGTAAAGGATCATGCACGGTGGATGTTTGTGGTGAGCAAAGGATGCAATGTATTGAACAGGCTCAATGGCAGGTCACTGTGTAGCAGTTGATGTTGCAGTGCAATGTGGAGAATGCAAGAATAGTGTCCCAAATGCAATGTGGAGAATGCAAGAATAGTGTTCCAAATGCAATGTGCCACACACTCAAACATATGGAGGCACCACAGCAGACAACCCACAAGACACCCTCTTCTCACCACTGATCATTGTCGATGGTGAATGCTGTGGTGTCAACAATATGCTGGTTGGACACTAGAGCACAGTCCAGATTCCTGGTGCAGCATGCCGATGGATGCCTTTGCTTGTGGCACAAGCAACACAAGTCCATGGACCCATGGTGCTTGGTGCCCACCATCCTGACAGATGGCCATGGCTGCTTAATATGGGACATGTTTTGCTGGCAAGAGCTAGGACCCCTGGTGTGTGGACCAATGCATCACTGGTGAGGTCTACTGGCAGCTCTTAGGAGACCACGTGCACCCTGCCATGTTGCATTTTTTCTGGACAGAAATGGGATCTTCCAAGGTGATAATGCATCATGTCATCAGGCCCACACTATGCATGAGTGGTTAGGGGAACGCAACAAAGATATCACTCATCTTGATTGGGCTACTCATCTCCTGACCTCAGTCCACTTGAACACCTGTGGGATGTTTTGTGGGATGGACATGCACCTGTCATCTATTCCACCACTGTGCAAGTCTGTGTAGGCAGCATGGCTGCAGATCCCTACTTTTGTTTTACTGAAAGTACAACTCTTGCATTTTCTAATGGACTGAGTTTGCCTATAAAATGAGTTCATCTAATGGACTCAGTGCATAGGCAAATAGTGGCTGTTATCTGTGCAAAAGATGGCCCAACGTGGTATTAAGTAGATAATAAATAATTCAGTGATCACTCAGTATATATGTAAATATTAGAAATGAACAAGTTGGAATAGACCTCTATGTAATAGATGTGGATAGTAATTGAAAATTCATCTGATATTATAGCTGATTGAATTGAATAGGTAATTTCAGAAATCTGTGTAGCTGAAAGCTTCCCCCTTTTCATGGCGAGGAGTGATTATGCCAGTAAACCTGAGCCTAAATCACCAACATGGAAATTACAGACTTTTTTTACTAGAAAAAACTGAAGTCTGAAATCATGTAAGGCTGCTTGGATAGATCTCATATAAAAGTTATTTTGAGGGCAGTGTTGGGGAGTGTATCAAACTATCAACTTAATTATGAGACTTTGTTGGATTCAGTGATGATTCCCTTGGGTTCTAGAAGCCCACTGTATTGCTGAATTGCTATAGGATTAGGAGATGGTTCCAAGAATGAAATGGATAACTGTAGAGTGGCTAGTCTGACTTCATAGAGGGAAAATCATGTACATGATGAATAAGAGTGCAATACAGAGCTATCTAGATAGAAATAGTATTTCTCAAGGTAACATAGCACAGCTTTGTAATGGGAAAATCTATTTTAACTAACCTGAAACTTTTATGATGAGTGTCATATTGTGAGTTGGATTTCAAAAAAAAATTGACCATTTCACACAGGAGATGAAATTGACCATCTCATGAAACAGGAGTTAGCTATATAAGCTGGAATATACTGGGATCACAGAATGGATCCTTAGATAGATTGTGGGATGGCTACAGGATTAGGAGCAATGGGTTATAATTAATGGTTCCTTTTTTGGTAACCATTAATTACAAGACAAGCAAAAAGATTGTATACCACTACTGTTTTTAGGTGCATTAGACTACATGCATAATAATGCACCTGTTGTCTTCAAAATGTCTGTTGATCCATCCATGTGTAATAATTCACCCCTAGTGGATTGATTCTCATTAAATGTTATATTTGGGTCTATTAGAAAGATTTCCAGCCATCCCAAATTTCATTGAAATTGACAAATTTCAGAAGTCCTGCAATTATTATTTCTTTTTCTGTCTGTCAGCATGCAATAACTCAACTCCCAGTGGGTGGATTTTCAAGAAATTGTATATTTAGATCTTTCAAAAAGATTTGTTGGGCCTTCCCAAATTTAACTAAAATTGGATTAATAGAAATCCACAAGTACTTAATGCTGTAGATCCGATGATTTCAACATCTTCATCAGTGGTCATCCACCGAAACCGAAGGAAATACAGCAAGAAGTAAGGCCTCTCTTTCTGACATGAAATATTCATAGCACGTGGTGCAAACAATGAAGCCATGTTGAAAATTGAATTACAGTAGACTCAATTTTCCGAGATGGATGGTAAAAAAAAAAAAAAATCCCGGATAATTGATTTCCCGGTTAATCCAAAAATACATCGCGTCCCCGACATACGTAAGAGATACGTTATAGGACTTCTTACGTAAGTAGAGTTTTACGAACTCTGGAATGACTAATACAATATTGCTACTATATTCTTGATGTGCCAAAATTACAAAAACTACATAATATTCTCAGAAGAATGAAGAAAAATATTTATATATTTTTAATTAGTTCAATTAAATTATCTGGGGAGAGTGGTGAAGTAGCAGCAGTGGCACATCATCATTCTTCTCTTTCTTGGTGATTCCCTTCTACTTAGTTGCACCATACGGCTAATAATAATAATAATAATAAGAAAAGAAAACATAAAAGGAAGAATAAACGCATGATATTGTACTGTGAAAACTGATATGTATTTCATAGCCGATTGGTTATTATAGTTGACTTCATTGGTGCTGATCCCTTCACCGCTTCTCGTATTCTATCTAACATAACGTATCCTGTTTAATGTAACGTAAGTCTTGGACTTACTGTATCGAAATAAGTTCAGCAACCTACTTAAAAAGTATAGCGATAGATAAAAAATGAAAAAAACTTATCACGCACTACTCGCATGTCCAATACGATGCTTCCCTTTATCTTTTACAATGTTGATTTTAAATCGAATAGCTTCCCTTTATTTTTTTTCAGTGTCACATATCGTTTGGTTACCAACATTATAATGGTCATTAGAGATTTAAAGGATGCACCGTTTTCAAACATTTGAATAATTTAAGTTTTTGTTTTACCGAAAGTACAACTCTTGCATTTTCGCGATTTCTAAAAAAAAAAAAAAAAAAATTGTCCTTTTTTGCAGTGCGACAAAACACAACAATCAACGTGGCACACTAAAACAAACTAAACTAAACTAAAAATAATAGATACACTAATCTCCCAACGAGGACTTATAACGGGGTTTCTTGTCGATTATTTACGACTTCCAAAACATCTCTTTATACCTATTCTAGTTATTACTTCAATTTTGATTTCTGGTCGATTTTTTTTTATTTTATTTTATTTTTTTTTATTTGGAGTCTTGAAGTGTCCCGGTTAATCCGATCTCGGTAAATGAAGAGTCTGCTGTATGTGAATATGGAAGAAAGATAAAAAATAATGGTAGGTAGGCTGGACTGGACGTTGATGTATATTTCTTGGCTGACTTGACAAAGGCAGAGAAGAGGGACAAGAAAAAATGAAGAAAATGACTTACTGAAGTACCAAACATGAGTTGGTATGTGGGCCGTGGAGAGGAGTGACTCATCGTGCTGCTGCGGAACGTAGTAAAGAATTATCTGAAGGCTGCTCAGAATATTTATGGTATGTCACTGTGACCACGCAATGCCCTAGTAATCATAAAATTAAGATTACTGGGGCATGTTGGGAGATTAGCATTAAACAAATGAAGTAGTACATCCCAGGATAGAAATAGAAGAGAAGTGATAAGCTTACAAAGTAGTGTAAAAGAGTTGCTAAACTTTGTAAGGCAAGTGAACTATATTATAGTATAAAAATAGCATCTTGATATTGTGTTTGGTAAACTAATGGCTCAAAAATGTAGGGTGAAAAGAGTTTGCAAGAAGAGGTAACATAGGTGGGCTAGAGCAGTCCTGGGTTGCGAATCCCATTCCTATAGCAGGACCCTGAACATAGTTCAGGGAGTAACTTCATGTGTTTTAGTCAGTAATGTTAAATTAATTAAAAACAAAAATAAATAACATGAAATGTATAAAAAGTAAAATAAATAAAAAAAAAAAAAAAATACGGTAAACCCCCGCTATTCGCGATCGCCAATTTAATATAAAGTGAAACCTAAAAAAATGTGAATTTTAAAGCGCCGTGAATATTTTCCGCCATAAAAAAACATGGGCATGGCTAAAATTATCTTTCCCTGTCAAACCAGTGCTCAGTGGGTGGGGGGGAGGGGTGACAAAATCGCTAGCGTGGATATTTCTCGCTAATCCTTGTTCAGTATGTGTTATGTGCTTGTCATGGAAGGTTTCGTCGTTTGCTTTTAATTTATATGCTTATAAATTGAATAAATTTATCAATTTATATACTTACAAAAGTGATAAATCTACCGTTTTCCAGTGTGTAAAACAGACTTTTTCGAGTGTGTTAACGGAAGAAAGTGACTTTATTGTGGACAAGTTCTTTCTAACCCCTACAAAAATATGGCTACGAGTAACAAGGGAAATGTGAAAATATCAAAGAAGGTGATGACATTAGCGAATAAAATTGACTTATTAGATAAAATTTCTAATGGTGAAAGTGTTTCCTCAGTGGCAAAACATTATAAAATCAATGAGTCAACGGTACGATCAATCAAAAGATCGGAAGAAAAAATCTGCCGTAGTGTCCGTGAAAACACGCTAATTGCTTCAAAAATTTGCTCTGTAACTCGTGATGTTAAATTAGAAAAAATGGGAAAGGCTTTAAATCTGTGGATAGAAGACCGAACTCAAAATAAAATTCCGTTAAGTTCACTCATCATTCGTGAAAAGGCAAAACTCCTTTATCAACACTCTAGCGAAACTGGTGATAGCACTGGCAGGATAAGTTTTTTTGCTAGCAAAGGCGCTGGTTTGAAAGATTTGTTTGAAATTTCTAATAAATATTACATTTAATATTAAATTGTTTCTTATTTTCATTTCGATGCCATATGCTTGCATTTCACTATGTACTGTCTATGTACATAGTCATATTATGAAGGTACATATAATACATACATAGACAAAATTTTAGACTAGTTTTTCTTATATATTTCACACTTTGGAACGGAACCCCTTTATTACTATGGGAGCCATAACTCAGTATTCGCATTTTCGGTATTCGCGACATTTCTCAGGAACATAACCCCCGCGATTCGCGGGGGTTTACTGTACAATACCTACCCCCTTGGTAGCCAATTGGTGGGCACTATTTTCAGAATGTGAGACACCAAAGAGGCTAGTGGGTTATTATCTGTATATACGTACAAGCCTGTAAGCAATAGGATATCAGCCAGCTATTATATTGTGGATATCAATTAGGTAGTTAAGCAACTTTTTATGTTTGATGTTGAGTAGTACATTTTTTGAAATGGTAATAAAGGTAAGATGGAGGAAACTAATTATCCAAAAGCTTATTGTAGAGATTTTAGATATTATGAATAATCAGACTATTGCTGTTGCATATTTTAGCAATCCTGATGCACTGGGAAAGAATGATATTAGAATATATCTTTTTTTCAAATAACCTTTTTTAAAAGGTTATTTGACATGTACATTTCAAAAAAGGTACATTCTTTCCCAATGCATCAGGATTGCTATAATATGCAACAGCAATAGTCTGCACATACAAGCTTGTACATATGTACAGATAATACCCCCCCCCCCAACCTCTTTGTCTCACAGTCTGGAAAACTCCTGCCCACCAATTGTATTTTTATGAATTTTTTTTATTTTACTTATTATACATTTCATGTTATTTATTTTTGTTTTTAATTAATTTAACATTACTGACTGAAACACATGAAGTATGCTCCCAGAACTATGTTCAGGGTCCTGCTATAGGAATGTGATTCACAACCCAGGACTGCCCTAGCCCACCTATTTTACCTTTTCTTGCGAACTCTTTTCACTATCCTACTACCTACATTTTTATTTCTCGTGAGACATTAGTTTACTGAATGAAATATCGAAATGCATACTATAATATACTTTTCTCATCTTACAGAAAGTTTAGCGACTTTTTTATGCTACTTAGTAAGCTCACTTCTCTTCTATCCTGGGACTTATTGAATTGAGAAACAGTTCTAGAATAGATGTGCGGAAATTTGCCTTTAGCCAGTGGGTAGTTGATTGCTGGAAACAAACTTCCATCTGTCATTGTGGAAGTTGATAGTTTAAATAAATTCAATGAGGGAACTGGACAAACTTTTAGAGGGAATGGATGTGTGAAATGGTTTTTTTTTTTTTTTTCTTTTTGGCAGATGCTACATAAGCTTGCTCTCTTGCATCTATGACTCTACTACTACTTCATTTGTTTAATGCCGATCTCCCAACATGCCTTAGTAATCTTAATTTTAGTTTTGTCCAACTTACTGTCTCCTTTTTCCAACACACAGGGTCATGGTGACATACCATAAATACTCCGAACAGCTTTCAAATTATCCTTTAATATGCTCCGCAGCAACACAATGAGTAGCTCACCCCCCCCCGGCCCATATATTGACTCCTGTTTGGTACTTCAGTAAGTCATTTTATTTGCTTTTGCTTTTCTTTTTATTTCATTTTCTTCGTCATTTCTTTTCCTGCCCCTCCTCTCTGCCTCTGTTGGGTCAGCAATGAAATATACTAGAGCAGCAAAGCAACGGGCACAAAGTGGCAGGAGTGCTGTGACTCGGGGGAGAACTGAGGGGGGCGATTCTCCAACGCATCACAGCTTAAAAAAATGTGCAACTTGTGAAATGTTTGCTGAACTATCTGGAATGGAACTTGATATTGCCATGGGGGATGTCTTTGTGTGTGCGTGATGTAAGGAGTGTAAGGAAATCAGGCGACAACTCAGCGTTGTTATGGGCCTATATGAGAGTTTTTGAAGGACAGGGTGGATGCCCTCGAAAGATCTAAATTGAGGGGCCCATCAGGCTCTCAGCTGCCCACATCAACGCCAGAGCTTGCACTTGGTCATCATGCAACACAGCGGCAACCCCCAAGGCAGATTGCGCTGGTCCCAAAGGAACTAGTAGTTGTTGGTGACTCTATTGTCAGGGAAACGGGGAACATCCTTTGTAAAAAGGATAGGTGGAACAGGACCAGTGTATGTCTGCCAGGGGCAAAGGTTGATGACGTTGTAGAGCAGATATCATCTTTTAGGGGCACAAAAGGTGATATAGTTGTACACGTTGGCACTAATGATATTAAGAGTAGGAGACCGGCAGAATTACTTAACAAGTACAGGTCACTGATGAAAAAAAGCCATGAATTAGGGTTGAATTTGAAAGTGTCTGCAATTCTGCCCAGACACGATAAGAGGGAGTATATGATGAGAGCCTTGTCGATCAATTCGGCCCTGGAAAGATTGTGCAAGGCTCAAGGGATAGAATTTTTTTCAGCCTGGACTGTACTTGTTAACAGGAGAGACTGCTTCTACAGGGATGGGGTACACTTAAATAGAAAGAGTGCAAGAATATTTGCTGATGCTATCGAGGCAGTGTTAGGTGGGTCGGAAAACTGATAGCTTGGGGGATACAAGGACTAATAGTTTAACAGTAGCCATAGGCAGAGGTGAAGGTGATTCTTGCACAACTTCTATTAGAATAAGTAGCAACCTGGAGCGAGGGGTGTTGGGGGTTTCAGGGACGGATGGCAGTCATCGTGAAACAGGTGGGTATATGGGATGTGTTAGAGTAATTAAGAATAAGAATAGGTGCATGTATACTTGCACGTATACCAATGCTAGAAGTATAGTAAATAAATTTGATGAATTTGAAGTCTTGGTCAAGACATCAAAGGCGGATATTGTTGGGATAGCAGAGACGTGGTGTCACACAGAAATAAGGAATGCCGAACTGGAATTTGGGGAGTACAATGTGTACAGAAAGGATAGGAAGGGAGGAGGTGTTATGCTGTTAATTAAGAAAAACATAAAATCAAAAGAAATGCATCCAGTTGATATAGATGAACAGTGCACTGTTGAGTCAGTTTGGTGTGACATAAGCACTGCGAAAGCAAAAATAAGAGTAGGAGTGTGTTATAGGCCTAATTACTCGAATGGGTACAATGAACAATTGTACAGAGAAATAGAGTGGGCTAGTAAATAGGAATGTCTTATAATGGGGGATTTTAACTTCCCAGATATTGATTGGAACTTGTGGGTTGGGCACTCACACACTAGTCAGACTTTTGTGGATTTATTGGATGATTGTTTTCTGCAGCAGCATGTTCGAGAGGCAACCAGAGAAAGTAATACTCTTGATCTGGTTATCAGTAGTGATCATTCATGTATTAGGAATTTGCAGATAAAAGAACTACTAGGTGGCAGTGATCATAGTGTACTGATGTGGGATTTACTTAAAGATTTAATTACCATCAGGGGTAAAGGAAAGGGTTTTTGCTTCCGTAAAGGCGAGTACAGTGGTCTCCGACAGTTTTTAAATTCTGTACAGCGGGATCAACTGATGATGTTACCAACAGTAAATTCTAAGTGGGAAGCCTAAATGGTTGTCAAATGAACTAATGAGACTCGTAACAGAGAAGAAAAATGCATGGGATGCATATAAATTATCAAGCGACTCAGAAGCCTATGACAGATATAAGTTAATCTGTAATCAGGTCACAAAGGAGGTTCGGCAGGCGAAGGCAGATTACGAGAAATCCTTGGCAAAAGATGCTAAGAAAAACAGCAAGGATTTCTTTACTTATATAAACTCTAAAAAGGAAGGGGATGAATCTGATTGGTCCACTTGACATCGATGGTTCGACTGTTGATGATCCTGCTCAGATAGCAAACAAACTGAATGAGTATGTTGTATCTACATTCACACGTGAGGAATTATTAAGGTTTGAAAATGGCAGAAGGTTATCAAATTGTAGCAAGATACTTAATGATTTTGTAATAACTGAGAACAAAGTGGAAGAGAAATTGTTGAAGTTAAACGTGAGAAAAGCACCTGGGGTGGATGGGATCTATCCAGTTATATTAAAGGAGGCGACAAAGCAACTAAGCAAACCCTTAGCCATAATTATGAGAGCATCCTTGGACTCAGAGGAGATTCCGACGGACTGGAGATGTGCAAATGTATCCCCAATTCACAAAGGGGGATCGAAGGGTGACACGAGTAATTACAGACCAGTTAGTTTAACTTCTGTTCCGGGTAAAATAATGCAGTCGCTGGTTAAAGATGCATTGCAGGATCATCTAGACAAGACTGCAGCAATAATTCAGACACAGTATGGGTTTGTTAAGGGAAAGTCTTGTCTGACAAATTTGATAGGATATTATGATGTGGTTACAAAGGAACTGGATGCAAAAAATAATTTTGATATCATATATTTGGATTTCAGGAAAGCTTTTGACACTGTTGCGCATGGAAGACTATTGTACAAATTGGAGCAGAATGGTATTAAGGGTAAGTTGCTACAATGGATAAAAGGATGGTTAAGTGCTAGAAGACAGAGGGTGGTAATCAACGGGTGCTGCTCTTCTTGGACTAATGTTATTAGTGGAGTCCCACAGGGTTCGGTGTTAGGTCCACTGTTGTTTTGTATATTTATCAGTGATATTGATGAAGGTATATCAGGCTTAATGTCGAAGTTTGCAGATGATACAAAGGTTGGCAGGGTTGTTAATGACAGTAATGGCAGTGTGCTACTGCAACAGGAACTAGATAATTTGGGCATATGGGCTAAGAAGTGGCAACTGAAGTTTAACCTTGACAAATGCAAAGTACTACATATGGGTAGAAGTAACCCCAGAGAAACGTACCAACTGTGTGGTACTACAGGTGGTAGAAAATGAAAAAGACCTGGGAGTAATTGTGCAGGCAGATATGAAGTTTTCTGAGCAATGCAGACAGGCTGCCAGGGCAGGTCATGGGGTTTTGTCAATGATATATAGTAATTTTTCTAGCAGGGAAATGGAGGTGATTATTCCTCTGTATAAGGCAATGGTCAGGCCGAAGTACTCAAGCCGTGGGCTTGAGTACTTCGTACAGGTCTCGAGGCCTCATTTTAGGAAGGATGTAGATTTACTTGAGCGTGTACAGAGAAGGGCAACAAGATTGGTGAGGGGAATGAAGGGATCCTCTTACCAAGAGAGGCTTAGGTTCTGCAAATTGCAGTGGCTGGAGACTAGGCACCTGCGCGGTGATCTGATTGAGGTATATAAGGCCTTGAATGGGTTGAGCACGCCGAATTCTGATGGGATCCTTCCACTTGTTCAGATTACGAATCTAAGGGGGCATAAATTCAAATTAAGAAAAGACAGATGTAGAATAGATGTGCGGAAAGTTTCCTTTAGCCAGCGGGTGGTTAATTGCTGGAACAAACTTCCATCTGTCGTTGTGGAAGTTGATAGATTGAATAAATTTAAGGAGGAACTGGACAGGCATTTGGAGGGAATGGTGTGAATTTTTTTTTTTTTTTTTTTTTTTGTCTGATGCTGCATAAGCTCATACATTTGCTTTCTTGCGTCACATGCCACTACTACTACTACTATACATCAGTGTCTAGCCTACCTATGCCTATTTTTGACGTAGCACACGCTTCTTGATTAGACCGGGGTTTGAGCCCGTCACCACCAAATACGGACAATGCGGAAAGGTCAGGGAATGACCACCGCATATCTCGGAGCAATATGGCCTTAGTTGCTAATGCTTCTAAAAAAAAAAAAAAAAACCAAAAACCAGCCTATTTTTGACCTTTTTTCTGCATTCACCTAATTCAATTTTCAACACAGCTTCGTTGTTTGAATCACATGCTACGTATATTTCATGTTAGAAACAGAGGCCTTACTTCTTTCTGTATTTCATTACTTCTTTCTGTATTTTTTTTTTTTTTTTGTATTTCGGCGGTTGACCCTTGATGAAGACATTTAAATCAACGGATCTATAGCATTAATTACTTTTAATGTGGCCGACCAGGCTAGCCAGGTGGGTAAAGTGCCTGCCTGGCAACCCAAAGGTTGCGGGTTCAAATCCCGCCTCGGGCTTTAATCAAAGTACTGCAAGAACCTTGGGAGGTGCACTATGGCCACAGAAGCCGATGCGCCAACAACTACAAAAAAAAAAAAAAAACCTTTTAATGTATTATATATATTTTTTAGGTACCCATGGATTTTTCCGTGGTTTCGATTGCCGGTTTTGTTAGCTTGTTACTTCTCTCTCTCTGTCATTTTCTACTTACCTGTGTGTGTGTGTGTGTGTGTGTGTGTGTGTGTGTGTGTGTGTGTGTGTGTGTGTGTGTGTGTATCCAATATTTTAAATTAAATAAAATAAAACATAAACCAGTAGTATGGTAAAAACTGTAGAGCGAAAATTAACATAAAAATAACCCAAATAAATAAATGCAGGAAAAGAAAGAATAGATATAAATAGTAGCCCAGAAACCCTTGTATAATTTCAAACTTTAAATCCAATTAACAAAAACTATACAAAATTTAGGATAATGCCAATTACATATTAATTTAGCGGACCCCCCTCCCCCCCCCAGAGGTACCAGTTCAATATCACCAAGAGAGGGTTAAAGGAACTACCAAACGATAAGAAAATCAAAATAAATTAAAATAAAATAGACTGACCATCATGCCCCATATCGACAGAGGACCACGAGGCCAATAATGGTCATGGAATCGCTGCATTTCAATCGCTATACAAATCGTTACCATGGTGAAATTTTTATTTTATTTAATTTAAAATATTGGATGTATTTCAGCTTCATATGGAGGAATTGCATGTCGCTGCCTCTAATGAATGCTTAATTATTTATTTATTTATTTATTCACTTTATTATAATTTAACTTGCGTTAATATTTAATATAATTCAATGATAGTATATATTTCGGCTTCATATGGAGGAATTGCAAGTTGCTGCCTCTAATGAATGCTTAATTATTTATTCATTTTATTATAATTTAACTTTCGTCAACATTTAATATAATTCAATAGTAATGGGTCGATATGCTAATTTAGCAATGCCTGTGCCGCCATCTATTTTCCTTTTTTCTTCTATATAAGCTGATTCAGCTTACAGTATGTCAGTGGTGTGGCTCTGCTCTAGAGTGCTGTCTGTTCTATATTATTTTTCGCTGCATAAGGACCACCGCCGTGCAAATCCTCTGCATTGGTGGATCGATCGGTGGAGGGAGGGTGAATTGGTACTTCGATCTTTTCACCATGGCGATGATTTGTATAGCGATTGAAATGCAGTGATTCCATGACCATTATTGGCCTCGTGGTCCTCTGTCGATATGGGGCATGATGGTCAGTCTATTTTATTTTAATTTATTTTGATTTTGTTATCGTTTGGTAGTTCCTTTAACCCTCTTTTGGTGATATTTCACATCTTTCGGAACTGGTACCTCTCGGGGGGGGGGTACCGCTAAATTAATATGTAATTGGCATTATCCTAAATTTTGTATAGTTTTTGTTAATTGGATTTAAAGTTCGAAATTATACAAGGGTTTCTGGGCTACTAATTATATCTATTCTTTCTTTTCCTGCGTTTGTTTATTTGGGTTATTTTTATGTTAATTTTTGCTCTACAGTTTTTGCCATACTACTGGCTTATGTTTTATTTTATTTAATTTAAAATATTGGATGTATTTCAGCTTCATATGGAGGAATTGCATGTCGCTGCCTCTAATGAATGCTTAATTATTTATTTATTTATTCACTTTATTATAATTTAACTTATGTTAATATTTAATATAATTCAATGATAGTATATATATATATATATAAAATCATCATCAAGAATAATGCAATAGAGAAGTTATATGCTATAGGGGGAAGAAAATTAAGAATTAGATTTAGATTAGATAAGACTGAATTACAATAACATGAATTATGGATCAGGGTCACTGCTGTCGCAAAAGTACCCTACAGCCATAATATATAAAATATTATTAGTATAAAATATAGTAAGTAGATGCATAGAAATAAACTAATGAAAATATGGTGTACCCTGGGAGCAATATACGTTGTGAACGAAGGGGGAAGAAAGGAACCGGAAAAAATAATTGTAACGATTGAAAAGTAAACCAAATGAATTTTTTGAAGAAACGACCAAGGTGGAGATAGCATTGCAGTGTCTTTCATAATTTTTGTATCTTCATCAGAGGTCATCCACCAAAATCATGAAAAAGACAGCAATGCTCTTACTTCTGTTTCTGACATGCTCTGTATGTCAAAGTATACGTGCGAAAGTCCACGTGGTAATATCAATTTTAAATAAAATTTGAATAAAATTATACCAAGTTTGCAATTACATAATGTGTTAATAAGGTATTGCATATAATTGATATTACCACGTGGACTTTCGCACGTATACTTTGACATACAGAGCATGTCGGAAACAGAAGTAAGAGCATTGCTGTCTTTTTTCATGATTTTGGTGGATGACCTCTGATGAAGACACAAAAATTATGAAAGACACTGCAATGTTATCTCCACCTTGGTCGTTTCTTCAAAAAATTCATTTGGTTTACTTTTCAATCGTTACAATTATTTTTTCCGGTTCCTTTCTTCCCCCCTTCGTTCACAACGTATATCGCTCCCAGGGTACACCGTATTTTCATTAGTTTATTTCTATGCATAAACATCTACTTACTGTATTTTATACTAATAATATTTTATATATATATATATATATATATATATATATATATATATATATATATATATATATATATATGGATGGAAATACAATCAGAAATCAAACAAACAGGTTGTTAAAAATATGCAACAATATAAATAGTGTAAAGATAGCCATTCTAAAACTCATTAAAACTCTCAACATAAAATAAAATAACCACCCAATACAGTAGGTATCATATAAAAGCAGCTATACATGCAAGTATTAGAACATACTACCCTAATGTCTACCCACATACATTCATAGAAAATAATCTAAAAATACCATAGCATTTAATAAAATTCCCCATGTTTATACGGTTTTTTGCGCTCAGACAAGGCTCGTCGTCTGACCGCACTACAACCCTCCGCAACCCCCCCCCCCCAAGATAAAAATAAGATAAAAGTAATAGAAAATATCACCTAGTAAGAGGCTGTATATATGTATATAGCCATATCATAGGACATATACACGCTGTTATGCCTTAGAAAAGCGTTACCGTCGCAGTCCGAGGTAAGGCAAAAACAAATGTACAAATAACTGTAAAAACATATGTAAATATAAAGGTAAATGTAAATACAATTTGATAAGACAAACTTAAATCCCATTGTAGGCATATTTCATAAGAAATTAACAGAAAACCAACCACCAAATAAACCCCCCCCCACACAGCAGACATTAGCATAGGATGTCAGGGCCTGAGGCTAATGCACCAACACGACACAGTATAAAGTAAGTGCTACTGTGCAGTAAAAAGCTTCGCTACCTATATAACAATTAAAGGTGGGAAATAAACCCCTTTCTAAACTGCAACTTCCTCAGGACAGTAACAGTAGGTAAGAGCATTCACAATATCGGATACTTACCTGTTGGGCTTTGTGTCCCCTATCACAGTTTGCTGTAGAGAAAGATCATAAAAACTAAACTAAAATAAAAATAAGTAAATGAAATATTTTAAATTTAAAATGTAAATTTTGAAATATTAAACTTAAAATGTAAAATTGAAAGTTAAATTAATATAACAAAAAGGCAAAACTGGTATAGGGATAACAGAAATGGGTAGGTATGAGACATTACATCAGATGGGCTGTCAATCCACTCAAAGTCCCCGAAGAAGTAGGGGATTGACGGCCACGTGATGGAATGTACTATATTATAAAATATGTAAGTAAATGTATTGATGTGAAAATTAGTATTGAATTAAACATATTAGCTGAAGGTAATGAAAATTCATTATCACATACTAATATACTTCATAAAATTAATATGTATAGGCCCATGCTGGATTAAGATAACCTAGTTGGGCTAACTTGATTACCAGATTCAGATGCACAATAATACTTATGTCAAAGTGCCATTAAAAAGAGGGAAAAAACACACTCATATATATATATATATATATATATGAGTGTGTTTATATATATATATATATATATTTATATATATATAATCATATATATATATATATGATTATATATATATATATATAATCATATAAATTAGAATAAGGTTTAAAATAAAAATAAAATAAAATAATGCCAGCAGTACGGCAAGACAAGAGCAAAAAGACAAAATTAAACCTAAATTCAAATCAAGCAGGGAGGGAAGAGAGGGGTAACAAGAATAAAAATATTGCAGCAGAAACTCTAAATTAATTTAGAAAATCTAAATATAAGAATAATAATTCTTTGAAATTTAAAAGCCAATAAAATAGAAATTTAACGGTGCCCCCTCTGATGGGCACCAGGTCCAAATTTATGTGAAATATCACCAAACAGAGGTTTAAACCACTACAGTAAAACACAACAAAAAGACAAAAATAGACTAAAAATAGAGGAATATGCTTTTTGCTGTCCCTGATGTATGCTGTACCCTCCTTTTTATTTTTATTATGAAATATTCTGTTTTCCAACTATTTCAACAATATTTAAATATTGTATAATTTTATATATATATATATATATATATATATATATAATTATACAATATTTAAATATTGTATAATTCATATTATCGCAATTCTAATCCATCTAAATCTTAATTTTCTTCCCCCACACATACCATACAGCTTCTCTATTTATTTTTATTTTTATTATTCGTAATTATATATATATATATATATATATATATATAAATATATTTTTAAGGAATATTGTATGTAATGTTATTATTTGCAAATGAACGTGGGAGGATAGTGAATAACATTTATTAAATAGCACTACTATTTAATATACAATAGCAAGATGGTGTATATAGGCTTGAGGTCTGATAAATTGAGCTTTTTTTAATTCTGCAAATGCGAGCTTTTGCACATAGGAAATAACTCAAATATTTTATACACTTAAAGGATTTGAATTAAAAACAGTAGAAGAAACAGATTTGGGTGTTATGAACAATGCTGACATGAGGTTCTCCATGCAGTGGAGACAGGCAGCAAGGAGAGCCCATGCCATAATGTCAATGATTTATCAAACATTTGCTATAAAAATAGTGATATAATTCAACTGTAAGACAGTTATGAGGGCCACCACTTGGATAGGGTATTCCCTATCCAGGTATGGAGGCAATATCTAAAAAAAGCATTTACATTCTTGCAATAGTTCAGACAGGCAAAAAGTCTGGTGAAATTGACAAAATGGTACACATATAAGTAACATCAAATATGTGGACTACAGGGCTGGATAACTAGATATCTTTTGGAATGGATTTGATTGAGGTTTATAAGATTCTAAAATGGAATAATAAAATGAATGAATAAAAGTGAAATTTTCACACTATTAAGTTGATTGGAATCATTTATCTATATTAATTAAGGTCATTAATTTAGTTGTTTAGCCATATAATGAAAGGAAGCACAGGATTTTGCTGCTTAATCTGTCAGCTTCAACTACCCATGGAGGCAACTTTTTCCAGTAATTAACAGCTCACTGGATAAAAATGACTTCCTACAAACCAACTGTAAAGCTGGTTAATGTGAATTTATGGAGAAGGAAAATTTCACCATCATTCACTTTATTACACCCCCCCTCCTCCCTTACAGAACTCAGACTCTGCTTCCTCCTCTCCTCGAAAGCATCTGGTTACAAGCTCTGCAATACATATTTGTGAAGCCTTTCCCTCATGTGGGCATCATGGGTCATCTCTGCTGCTTGTTATGTGCCAAGTTAAGAAAAATATGGTATCAAGGGTAATCTTTTAAGGGGGATAAAAAGCTTGTATAAAAATGGAAAATCTGTAGTGAAGATTTCAAGAAGCATTGGGAAATGATTAAATGTTAATGGTTTGGATTAAGGCTAGGCTGCACCCCTTATCTCTTTTATTTATAAATTTTTTAGTCATATTTAATAAGTGTGAGTTTCTGATATTGCTGTTAAATAGTAGCATGTAAGATCAAGAATCTCTGAATAAATTAGATGAAGGCTGTAAAAAATTTACATGAAAATGAATTAGAAAACAAAAATTATGGAAGTTGGGAGAGACAAGGATGCTTTAGGGTGCAGTCTGAATAACCAAAAAAATTGGAACCAGATAATAATACTTATGTATCTAGGAACAGTATTTAATGAATATGGAAGATCTGATATGGAAATAATATCGTAAGTAAAGCAGGACATATAGTAAGCCACTTAGACAGATTTGTTTTAAGAAAAGCAAAATTCGAAAGAAGATAAAATTGATAATACTGTTTTCAAGCATGTTTTAACTTGTGGTGCTGGATAGGAAATAAAGGAATTGTCCAAAAATTGGAATCTGCAGAAATGATGGTTTTAAGATAAATGAATGGAACTAACATATAGAAGTGGTGGAAAGACAATATTTCAAATGAAGAAATAAGTAAACTTCTTGAAGAGATAAAAATAGACAATCAGAGGTAAGTGAATTAAGGTATTATGGGCATGTGGAAAGACAATATTTCAAATGAAGAAATAAGTAAACTTCTTGAAGAGATAAAAATAGACAATCAGAGGTAAGTGAATTAAGGTATTATGGGCATGTAGAAAGGATGAGGGGGGGGGGAGAAAGATTAACCAAACAATTATTTGAAACAAATAAATGACAAGAGGACCAGAAATAGACCAAGTGGATGATTGATTAATGATGTCAAGAAAGTATTAGAATAGAAGAGTTTACTCTGGCTAGGGGTAAAGATCTAACAGGAAATAGTAAACAGAAGAAAATAGAAAATATTGGAAGGCTGTTAGTCTATAATGGCTGATTTATACCATCTCACTGTCTGGAACAAGTGACTTACCATCCTCCCAGTCTTCATATCTTTTGCAGGTTTTGACAATGTACCCTATATATCCCTTTGCCACTGTCATTTAAAACAATCGGAAACCATTAATCTCAGCACAGATTTCTGAGGGATTCACTCTTAACACCAGCTCAAATCTGAAGAATAGCTATTAATCACTTCCCTCTGCCTCCTCTCCTATAAACATCCAAGGATTTTTTACATATGATCCCAGCATATTTTAGCTTATACAGGAACTTAATTGAACTTAGATACTTTGTTAAAGTTCAAATAATCAATATTAAAATTAGTTTCTGCATTAACACCCTGTTCCTAGAATATTTTTTTTTTCCTGGAAAATGTGCCGTAACAGATTGACTTTTTAAAATTTTACAGATTAAAATTACGCACCATGCGATACTCATTGTATAGTATGGGGATTACCCTGACTTCTAATCTCTCTTGGCACAAGCACATTACAAATATTGCTTCCTCTGCATCTAAAAAACTTGGTTTTCTGTTTCACTCTTGGCATTACTTTTCTTCCAAACAGCTGCTCGCTCTGTATAAATTGCAAATCCGCCCTACTATGGAATATTGTTCCCACATCTGAGGTGGTGCCCCCAAAACCTCTCTCAGGCTTCTTGATTCCATTCAGAAGAGGGCAGTTAGGTTAATCAATGATTCATCTCTAACAGAGTCTCTCCACTCGCTGTCTCATAGACGTACTCTTTCTGCTGCATGCCTCTTCTACAGATATTTCCATGGGCACTGTTCTTTTGAATTGGCTTCTATAATTCCCGCTCTCTCTTTAAAAACAGTTCGAACATGTGCAGCCACCAGCCAACATCCATTTACTGTCCAACTTCAAACTAACAGAACCAACTTTTCATCTTCCTCGTTTATTCATTCAACTGCCGTTTTCTGGAACAAATTTCCTTCATACGTAATTTTCTGAAAATTATAGTCTACAGAAGTTCAAGTCTAATATCAACAAATATCTTCTTTCGTCTTCTCAACCTCCAACCCAAGCATAGTGCTAACTACTATAGGTTCTAATACCTCTCATGTTTGGGGTTTACATAAAAAAAAAAAATTTTTTTTAAAAGTTTGTTTTTTAATTTTTTTTGTAGAAAATACATGGGAGTAATTAACCCATTTGGGCTAACCCGAGTTATCTCGTGTATGCCAAAAAGTGTGCAAATTATACAGATTTTTTTAATAAATTAGCACTTGAGCTAAAAGAAAGGCACAGAAAAAGTCTTCATTACTCATTATATAAATAAATTTAAAGAATCAAGTGGAATGCACAAGCAATAATCGCGAACTAACTACATTCTGACACACGGCCGCCACAAGTGGACAGACGAGGTAAGCGTCGCGTATGTGCGGCAGTTCAAGAGGTAGCCGAAATATTTTTCGATATTGTTTTTGTGAATTATTTTCATGGGTTCAGTATTCTGCATTTAGGATGGCAAATTATATTTTGCTTATTGGCGGCACAGGAACATGCGCGCTACTGTTATGACGTTGCTGTACAATATAAGTAAAATGAAAGTCAGTTGTTTGCTGCCAGGTGTAAGAAAATCCTGAGAAAAATCAGGATTTACCTGCCTAATGCAAAATTAGCCAGATAAATTCCAGAGAAAATACATTTCAGTCCTAAATTTGGAGGTATTATCGTTTGCTTTGGATATTATTGTATCCCGAGATATTTCATGTAGTTCCAAATAACTTTTAAAACTAAAAACGAGATATCTCGGGATAATCCATGAAGCGGTTAAGTTCATGTGAGTAACAGCGTTAAAAGAGCTAACTACATTAGTTAAACAAAATTTTCCTTTTACAAATTGGTGGCATATGTCCTCAAGGCTACTATTTCAACTTGGTGTCATTTGCATTGCAATCTTAATCATCACCTCAATGATTTTCAACATCACTAAGTCAGACAGACCTGCCTGTGGTCTCCCATTTTGCTCCTGGAATTGTCTTTATGGATTGGTGATACTTTGGTGCTTCTCCAATTCTTTGGATTGGAGAAGTGGTTATTGGTGATATTTACTGGTGAAGTGTCAAGAATTACAGAACCCAATTTAGAAGAACAGTGTCCATGGAAGTATCTATAGAAAAGGCATGCAGCAGAAACAGAATGTCTGTGGAGAGACAGGTTATTAATTAACCGTACTGCCCTCCTTTGAATGGAGTTTAGAAGCCCGAGAGAGGTTTTGGTGCCGACCGGGCTAGCCGAGTGGGTAAAGTACCTGCCCGGCAACCCAAAGGTCGCGGGTTCGATTCCCGCCTCGGGCTTGGATCAAAGTACTGCAAAAACCTTGGGAGGTGCAATATGGCCACAGAAGCCGATGCGCCAACAACTACCAAATCAAAAAAAAAAAAAAAAAAAAAATCAAAAAGAGGTTTTGGTGACACCACCCCAGATGTGGCAACAATATTTCATGGTAGGGCAGATTTGAGATTTATACAGAGAATGATTGCTTAGAATAAAAGTAACATTGAGAGTGAAACAGAGAACCCGGTTTTTATATGTAGGAGAAGCACTACTTGTTATGCTTATGCCACAAGAGATTAGAAGTCAGGGTAATCCCTGATAGAGATATTTTGCCTAGAAAGCAGAGTCTCATTGGAGATAAATGTAGGAGTTGTAGATTCCTTTTTTGGGAGATATAAGATAGGACTGAGTTTTAGAAGGATTGAAATTAACTAAGCTGTTTGTGCAGTGCAAGGTTTCTCAAATGAGATGGTGGAATGCAATTTGCAGTTGTCAGCAAAAATATGGATAGGATTTCCAGTCAGCAGAAGGTCATTAATATACAGAGGAAAAGAGTGGAAGAAAGAACTGAACCATGGGGAACTCCAGCATTAGTGGAAAAGTTAGAAGACAGAGAGCCATCTACCATCACCCTCAGTGAGCGATCAGGCAGAAAACTGGATAACCAATTACAAAAAACAATTGGCAAACCATAAGATGGAAGCTTGTTTAGAAGACCTTTATGCCAAACACGATCAAAAGCCTTTGACCATCAGTCTACCATCTACCATCACTCACGAAGAATGGTCAGAGAGAAAACTGCATACCCAATTGCAAAAAATAGTCAGCAAGCCATAAGATGGAAGGTTGTTAAGAAGACCTTTATGCCAAACATGATTAAAAGCCTTAGCAATGTCAAGATCAACTGCTTGAGTTTCACCAAACTTTTCCATTGAATTGGTCCATAGATGGATAACATAAGCCAAAATATCAGTGGATCAGCACCAACAGAATCCATATTGGCAATCATTCATCATATGGAAAGTTTCAAGATAATTTAGGAGTTAGCAGTTAATGAATTTCTCAAGTTACAGCAACTGTTTGCACTGCATTGCTTTTTTCTCCTGTAATGTTTTTCATCTGTCTCCGAACATCATGTTTCTTTACCATATGTATTAGTTAAGGATATCAGTATGCATAATAAACTTCTTTGTTTGTCTTAATATTCATGGTTAATGTTACAGACCTTAAAAAGAAAAGTACACGCTATGAAATAAATGGATTTACTGCTTTAGGTGTGCAAACTTTCCTAAAAAAAATTGCTATACAATTGACAGACCAATATTTTTGTAAAACATTTAAATTTTGAAAGATGAGAGTTACCTTCTTTGTTGTTCTATCATATTTATATTTAAATTGGTAAGTAGTCAGGTCTTTTTTGTTTTTAGACCTTGTGGTTTAATGTAAATATTAAAAATGATGTAAGAATTTTAGGATATAGAAATACTACAACCAAATTTATCTACAGGATTAATTTTTTTATTAAGAAACTTTTTGTTAATATTAGTTTTTTAAAGAGTAACTGTTATTCAGTTATTTAAGCCAAATTTTTGTATGTGTCAATATATTGCAAAGTAGCAATACAGTAAATAATATTTTCCTTTTCTACAGTAAGTATTATAGTGATATTGCCATGTCTCTGTGTGGTGGGCTACAAGATTATGAAGGAGAATTGCCACCTGAACATTTTCTTCATAGTTTGATTACTTTTGATGAATTCTCAGAAAACCCCTCATCTATGCTGCAGAATCCTAACTTAGTGATCAGAATGGGAGGAAAGTGAGTAGTTGACTTAAGATTGGATTTCATTTTCAATCATTACCATTATTTTGTGATGCAGTTCACAGGTCATTTTATTTTTATTTCTTTATGTGGCTGAGTCCTTATTCTCTTTGTGAAGAATCAAAAAAAAAAAAAATAAATAAAATGAATAATAGATATTAGACCTGTAGGACTTATTTTAGAATTTTAATGATGTTTCATTTTGTTTTCATTTGGTCGCTTGGTGTTTGATTTTCATATTTTACTATATATGAAGGAATTCCATTCATAAATATTTAGTTATTTAAGAGATATTTCTCTTGTACAGTAATACCCCGAAGTTACGCGATAGGTGGGTCCGACGAAAATCGCGTAAGTCGAATTCGCGTAAGTCGGGGTACAACTTTGCATATAAATACATATAAATTTTGCTTAATTGGGACCAAGGACTAAAAAAAACACTAGTTTAGAAGAAAAATATTAATAAAATTGCAGTTCTTTATACATATTAATACAAAATATGTATTAAAAAAACAAATGACTTACGTTAAAAAGTTATTTCGATGTCGATGGCTTCATAAAATCTAACAAATTCGTCTGACGACACAGCGCGTTCCTTTTTTTCACGCAGAATTTCTTCGTAGCAAGCTAATAATTTTTTTATTCCTTGCTTTGTAGCTATAACGCGTTCTTCGTTGGAGTCTGTTTTCTAAAATTTTTAAGCCCTTTAACAATTGAGATCTTTTCAATTTTCAACCTGTCAAGTTTGCAATTGTCATGTGCTTTTCGCCGTTGCTTCATTTAGGCCTGTAGCACGTGCAATATCACATGGTCTTTCATTTCGCTCAAAGCGTTTCACAATTTCATATTTTTTCTCTATCGACAGAGGCGGACTGGCCATAAGCCTTACCGGGGAAACCCCGGTGGGCCAGTGTGATTTTGGCCATAAACCATAGTATGAGGCCACTACAAATTTTCCCGGGTAAGAATTTTTGATCCAGTCCGCCTCTGTTTATCCATAATTGCTTTTCTTTTTCTCTCTGAATCTGCAGTGTCTTCACCAGGACGCTTCCTTTTCACACCTTTTAATTTTACTAATTTTTAGGGAATAAAGCACAATTACAAAACGAGGAGCACGCTTGATACGCATAAACAAAGCTGCGCGCATGCAGCAACTGAATAAACAACACCATAAAGGCAGAGATACACTATTAACACCTATTAACACCTCACATTTCTAGGGGTTACTACCATAAAACAATAAAAATCCAGTTGCGTTTCTGCAAGTGAAATCTGTTATAAACGGGTAGTAAACTCCATCTAATTGCATTTGCGATTATACCGATAGCTGGAATTGTGTTGGTTTTTACGTTATTATGGTGAAATGTGTTTCCCCTTCACTGATATAAAAAACATAAAAGCAGCAAAGTTGAATTTTGTTCATCTTTCGCTCTCAATCTCCGCCGTCGCACCGTATATCGATAACATATGAAAAACGACCTTGAAGATAGTGGGCGGCAGCGTTGCCAAACGAAAAAATCAAGAACCGCGTAACTCCGAGTTCGCATAAGTCGGGGTAGTGTAAGTCGGGGTATTACTGTACTACTTCCTTATTCTTAGTCATAGATTTAAACATAAATGGGGTAAGCTGCTAGGGGACCCAAAATTTATTTGGGAGTGGGGAGAATTTAATATCTGAAGTATTGCAAGTACATCATTGAGATGTTCATTAAATAAAATTAAAGAAGCTTGTTGCTTTTTACATTCCTTGTTTCTAAAAATATATAAAATATTTTATTTACAAAATACAAATGTTGCTGGCATCCTACAAATAAAATTTATAGGTAGTTATTTAACTTATTCCATGAGTAGCCAATTGCTTCTTTCAACTGTAAATGGAATGACAATGAGAATGTAACATATTTTTCTTTACACAGCATATAACAACAATTGAACCTCAGATACTTATAACTCTTATCTGTAAATTGGAAAGAATTGCTACTGGAAAGAATTTAAAAAGAATACCTTTCCTACTGTCTCAAGACTGTACTTCATCTTAACAGTGAAGACAGCTAGAGCACAAACATCCCAAAGCTTGTCCCTAAATTTTGCTACACTTGTAACAAGATTATGCTTAGTTTTGTTGGAGCAGAAAAAAATTTTAGTTTACGTATTAACAAAGCAAAGTAATTAATAATATGACTTTAATTTCTTGTGAAGTATGCATATGTTTAAAATCACAAAGTTAAGTGCATGGAACCTAACTGAAAAAAATAAGATGTACATGTGTATTTTATATATTTAAGACTCACATTATTGTTAAAAATAATTCCACAATAATGCTTGAAAATATTGCACATGTATAGAAAGCAATTATTCATATTCCAATGAATGGTTTCCTTCACGAACTGCTGTACTATGGGTGTTCACCAAGTTTGGCCCAGGGAAGGATGTTGATGTTATGCCCAAACTGGTTGTAAACATAACCTGCATTATGTCATCAGATGTTATCTTGTGTTAAAAGTGAACCTCATTCTGATCACTAAAAGGTTAATTGTAATGGGATTTTTTTTTTTTCTTTGAAATTTCCATATTTCTTGCAAAAGTCCACAATAGCTACACAGGAAGTTGACTGACCTAGCCGACTGGTCAATCTTGAGAGTGCAGTAGCACATATGTTTGAGTGGATCATGAAGTCCATATAACTGGTAAATACAGTTAACAGTTGTATTCCATTTCAAAATGATAATTGTAAACCCCTCTGACCTAGTTGTGCTGGAGTATAAACAAACAACATTTTTCATGTAATACAGGATGAGCCATATCAATTTACTGAGAAGTAAATTATCAAAAATAGTTTGAGTAATTCATTTAACCCTTAACCTTGTGCAGAAAATTTCTAATAAACAGACATCTGCAGTAAAGAAGAGGTAAATCAACTATTAGAAGGAATGAGCAAAAAAGAATGGTTCTTTAATGTAAAATAAATAAGTTTTACCCATTGTTTGAACATTTCTTCTATATTTTTTCCTCCTGAAAAAATTCTTGAGGTCTTTTAGACCCCATGCCTGGACAGGATTAAATATTATAATTAACACAATGTAAATGTAACAATAAAGTAACATGGGGACTAAACAGAGTTCATGGAATAAATTGTTCAAATTACACCACTCTTGCATGGTTTTCGATGTTTGCAAACTAAAAGTAGTTTTTAACTCAGTTTTTTACTCTGATTTCAGAAATGTTCATTTTTTTTCTATCACATACTGTTTTTTTCACAGATCACTTAATTTGAAGTCATAAGTTGTATTATTGAATGTTTTAAGTTAAGAGTAAATGCTGGGAATTTGTAAACTAAATCTTCACATGTTGGCAACGCAGTACGGATGGTGGATTTTTGGCTGCTGTAAAGGGATAAGTATTTTTTAATTTTTAACGTATTCTTCTTTATTTAACATAGTACATTGTGTTTTACGGAGATATTAAATAGGTTTAGTAGCGTTCATTAGCTTCTTATTTTGAATTTAACCAGAGATTTTTGGAAGTTACGGCTCCCAGTGTTGGCACCAATATTGTTAAACTAGCCGCCATATTGTAGTCAATAAGAAATAGCTTAATGTATATATATCTTTAACTGATAGTGTAAGGTATAAAGTTAAACTAGATAGCTTGATACGAAGCACTGTATTAGGAATCTGTTAGCTTATTGTAGTATTATCAATTAATCAAAAATATTATTAATCTTATTAAATTTCATTGTTAATTAAATTGTATTTAAATGGAAATCATGACCCAGACTAGAACTGTGAAGCAAAGATCACAGACTAGCGAGAGTGCTGTGGTTCAGGAGGAGAAATGAAGGGGGCGATTCTCCAATGCATCACAGTCTCAAAAAATGTGCGAAATGTGAAATGTTTTCCGACCTTTCTAAAACAGGACATTATCTAGCCAAGGAGGATGCCTTTGTGTGTGGGGGGGGTATCTGGAGTGTCAAGAAATTAGGCACCAACTCGGCGTTCTGATGGGCGTCTATGAGAGCTTGATGTGTAGGGTAAATGCCCTCGAAGAAATTAATGAGGAGCCCATCAGGCTCTCAGCTGCCCAGCTCAACGACAGAGCTCGCTCCTATGCATCAGACAACACAAAGGCAATCTCCAAGGCAGAATGCACTGGTCCCAAAGGAACTAGTTATTGTTGGTGACTCTGTTGTCAGGAAGACGGGGAATATACTATGTAAGAAGGATAGGTGGAACAGGACCAGGGTATGTCTGCTAGGGGCAAAAGTTGATGACGTTGTAGAGCAGATATCATCTTTTCAGGGCACAAAGGTGCTATTGTTGTACATTTTGGAACTAATGACATTAAAAGTAAGAGATCTGCAGATTTACTCAACAAGTACAGGCAATGTTGAAAAAAAGTCGCGAGTTAGGGTTGAATGTGAAAGTGTCTGCAATTCTGCTCAGACACGATACGAGGGAGTATATGATGTGAGCCTTGTCAATTAATTCGGCCTTGGAGAGATTGTGCAAGGCTCAAGGGGTAGAATTTTTTTCAGCCTGGTCTCTGCTTGTTGACAGGAGAGACTGTTTCTACAGGGATGGGATACACTTAAATAGGAAGGGTGCAAGAATATTTGCTGATGCTATTGAGGCAGTGTTAGGTGGGTTGGAAAACTGCTAGCGTGTGGGGGGGAAAAACAGAATAAAAGCTTAACAGTGGCCGCAGGCAGAGGCAAAAGTGATTCTTGCACTGCTTCTATTAGAATGCACAGAAGACTGGAAAGCAAGGTAATGGAGATTTCCAGGACTGCTGAGAGAGTCATAGTGGAACAAGTAAATACATAGGCTGTGTTAGGGTGGCTAGGAGCAGGAACAGGTGCATGTATACTTGCATGTACACCAATGCTAGGAGTATAGTTAATAAATTTGATGAGCTTGAAGTGCTAGTCAAGACATCGAAGGCAGATATTGTTGGGATATCAGAGACATGGTGTCACACAGATATAGGCAGTGCAGAGTTGGAATTTGGGGTGTACAAAGTGTATAGGAAGGAAGGAGAGGATATGCTGTTAGTTAAGAAACATAAAATCTAAGGAAGTGCATCCAATTGATGTTGGTGGACAATGCAGTGTTGAGTCTGTTTGGTGTGAAATAAGCACTGGGAAAGGAAAAATGAGAGTAGGTGTTATAGGCCTAATGAATCTGATGAGTATAATGAGCAATTGTGCAGAGAAATAGATTGGGCCAGTAAATCAGAATGTCTTATGGGAGATTTTAACTTTCCAGATATTGACTGGAACTTGTGGGTTGGTCACTTGCACACTAGCAAGACTTTTGTGGATTTATTGGATGACTGTTTTGTACAGCAACATGTTCGAGAGGCAACCAAAGGGAGTAATACTCTTGATATGATTATCAGTAGAGATTCTTCATGCATTAAGAATCTGCAGATAAAGGAACCACTGGGCAACAGTGATCACAATGTTATTGATGTGGGAATTAATTAAAGATTTAACTACCATCAAGGCTAAAGGGAAGGGCTTATGCTTTTGTAAAGGTGACTAAAGAGGTCTTAGACAGTTTTTAAATTCTGTACAGTGGGATCAACTAATGATGTTACCAACAGTGAATTTTAAATGGGGAGCCTTCAGGGACTTCATTTTGGAGGCTACTAGGCTTTTCATTCCAACTAACAAATACTGTTCAAGATTTAGGCCTAAATGGAGGTAAGATGTATTAATGAGGCTAGTGGCAGAGCAAAAGAATGTATGGAATGCATATAAAGTATCAGACGATACAGAAACCTATGGCAGGTAAAAACTAGTCTGTAATCAAGTCACAAGGAGGTTAGGCAGGCTACGAGAAATCTTTGGCAAATGATGCAAAGAAAAACAGCAAGGCGTTCTTTACTTATGTAAACTCTAGAAGGAAAGAGATGAATCAGATTGGACCACTTAACATAGATGGGTTGATTTCTGATGACCATGCTCAGGTAGCTGATAAACTAAATGAGTATTTTGCATCTACATTCACACGTGAGGAGCTATTCAATGAGGGGAGTGCCAGAAGTTTATCAAACTCTAACAGGGAACTTAGTGATTTTGTAATAACTGAGAGCAAAGTGGAGGAGAAATTGTTGAAGTTAAACATAAGGAAGGCACCTGGGGTGGACGGGATGTATCCAGTTATATTAAAGGAGGCAGCAAAGGAAGTAAGCAAACCCTTAGCCATAATTATGAGAGCTTCCTTGGACTCAGGGGAGGTCCCCATGAACTGGTGGTGTGCAGATGTATCACTAATTCACAAAGGAGGTTCAAAAGGTGACACAATTAACTACAGACCTGTTGGTTTAACTTGTGTTCCGGGGAAAAATAATGGAATCACTGGTTAAAGAAGCATTGCAGGATCATCTAGACAAGACTGCAGTAATAGTTAAGACACAGCATGGGTTTGTCAAATGGAGGTCTTGTCTGACCAGTTTGATTGCTTACTATGGTGTGGTCACAAAGGAACTGAATGCCAAAAATAATTTTGATATCATATACTTGGATTTCAGGAAAGCTTTTGATACTGTTGCACATGGAAGCCTGCTGTACAAATTGGAGAGGTATGGCATCAAGGATAAGCTGCTACAATGGATAAAGGGATGATTGAATGGGAGACAGAGTGGTAATCAATGGACACTGCTCTTCGTGGACAAATGTTATTAGTGGAGTTCCCCAGGGTTCGATGTTGGGTCCACTGTTGTTTTGTATATTTATCAATGATATTGATGAAGTTATATCAGGTTAAATGTCCAAGTTTGCAGATGATATAAAGGTTGGCAGGGTTGATAACGACAGTAATAACAATATGCTACTCCAACTGGATCTAGATAAGTTGGGGAAATGGGCTGAGAAGTGGCAACTGGAGTTTAACACTGACAAATACAAAATACTGCATATGGTAGCAATAACCAAAGAGAAACGTACCAACTGGGTGGTACTATACTCAGGGAAGTGGAAAGTGAAAAAGACCTGGCGGTAATTGTGCAGCCAAATATGAAGTTTGCTGAGCAGTGCAGATGTGCTGGCAGTGCAGGTCATGGAGTTTTGTCAATGATATATGGGAATTTTGCTAGCAGGGACATGGAGGTGATAATCCCATTATACAAGGCAATGGTCAGGCCACACCTTGAGTACTATATACAGGTCTGGAGACCTCATTTTAGGAAGGATGTAGAGTTGCTAGAATGAGTACAAAGAAGGGCAACAAGATTGGTGATGGGAACAAACTCTTACCAAGAAAGGCTTAAGTTCTGCAAATTGCAGCACCTGGAGAGTAGGCACCTGCGAGGTGATCTGATTGAGGTATATATAAAGCCTTGAATGGGTTGAGCAAGCTGAATGCTCTTGGGATTTTTTGTCTTGCTCAGTCTAAGAACCTGAGGGGGCACGGTTTCAAATTGAGGAAAGATAGTTGTAGAATAGATGTGCAGAAATTTGCATTTAGCCAGCGGGTAGTTGATTGGTGGAACAGGCTTCCATCTTTTGTTGTGGAAGCTAATAGCCTCAATAAATTTAAGGCTCAGCTGGACAGGCATTTGGAACGAATGGGGGGATGAAATGGGAGGGTTTTTTTTGGCTGATACTGCATAAGCTTGCTTTCTTGCATCGTATGCCTCTACTAATGCTAAATGCTAATGCTAACACTGCTTCAATCATTTGTGTTTTGTCTTTGAGATCTCCATGCAGCAGTGTTTATCATTGTGTGCTCAGTTTATTTTTATGGTTTTGTCAAACTTGTGCTGAAAAGTAATGTTTTCACACAAGTGTTTGAACAATTCAAACTTATTTTGTTATATTTGTGAAAATTATGTGGTCCTCAAGCAAAGACAAGATATTACCGAATTTATAAAAAAACGTGTACAGTGAGTCCTCGTATAACACGTGTTTACACTGCATGAATTCAATCATACACGATTTATAAATAGGAGAACAATATCTTGTATAATATGAACCGAATTCGCTTATGCACGATTCGCCTTTGTGTTTACAAGAAATGGCAGTCGAACGCAGAATCACCCCCAACCAAATGCGACACGATAGGAATGAAGAGAAGAATCTGAAAATATATTTGTTTTTTATATCAGTGAAGAGGAAACACATTTCATCATAATAACGTAAAAACCAACACAATTCCAGCTATCGGTATAATCGCAAATGCAATTAGATCGAGTTTACTACCAGTTTATAACAGTTTCCACTAGCAGAAACGCAACTGGAAATTGTTTTTATTGTTTTATGGTAGTAACCCCTAGAAATGTGCTTTAGTAAAAGGTGAGGTGTTAATAGTGTATCTCTGCCTTTACAGTTGTTTATTCAGTTGCTACACACATGCAGCTTTGTTTATGTATATCAAGCGTGCCTCCTCGTTTTGTAATTGTGCTTTATTCCCTAAAAATGAGTAAAATACTTTAAAAAATGTGAAAAGGAAGCGTCCTGGTGAAGACACTACAGATTCAGAGAGAAAAAGAAAAGCAATATCGTTAAACAGAGGTGGACTATGTCAAAAATTCTTACCTGGAAAATTTATAGTGGCCTCATGCTATGGTTTATGGCCAAAATCACACCGGCCTCTGGCCCACTGGGGTTTCCCCGGTAAGGCTTATGGCCAGTCCGCCTGTGTCGATAGAGAAAAAATATGAAATTGTGAAATGCTTTGAGCGAAATGAAAGACTCTGTGATATTGCACGAGCTACAGACCTAAATGAGGCAATGCTGAGAATTACAAAGAATGCAGAGAAAATAAAAACAGCATTCATAGCAGGAACAACTCAAAGTGTAATTAAAATCCATCTGTTTTCTGTTTGGATAGAAAACCAAACAAAAAAACTAGTTTGCTTACGATAGAAGCAAAAGCATTAGCAATATTTTATTACGTAATAGTCATCATAAAATACGTAAGTATTTTATTATGATTATTTATTGTTTGGTACTGTTTTGGTTACAAATGTGTGTTCAATCTTGGGTGGTCGGCACCTAACCCTATTTTTCCCATAGGGCCTGTTGTTTATATTGCACGATTTTGCATTACACGAGGGTTTCTAGGAACACAACTGTCGTGCTATACGAGGACTGACTGTATTGTGCTTATTTTGGAGCGAAACTCAGTGACCAAGATAAACAATGAGCTCCACATTAAAGTTTGTCGAACCTGTGTTGTGAAGCACTGAGATTGCAGAATTGAGATTGTGTAAAAAGAAGGCTATGGCATTTGTAGTTCCCACGATTTGGTGGGAGGCTACAAACCACTTTGATGACTGTTACTTTTGCTTAGTTTTAATATACAGGGATACAATGCAAAGTGTAAGAAGGGCATTGTGCATCCTAATTTCCATCTGCCATTAGACCAGTCCCACATGGAGACAACCTGCCAATTGCAGCAGAATGTAGCAGCAGAGAGTGCTGAAAGTGAAGCTTCTGATGATGAAACTGAAATCTGCATGTCGGGAGACATTGAATCCACCCCTCAACTGTTTTCACAGCATGAACTCAATGACCTGGTAAGAGATTTACCAAAGGAATCTGCAGAACTTGATTCTAGACGTAAGTAAAAAAATCTTCTAGCACATGGGATGTTTTTCTCATGGTGCAGACACAGAGAACAAGAATTAGTCCCCTACTTTTCTGATTAAAAAGAGAATGATTCTATGATTTTTTTGCAGTAATATAAATGACTTAATGAACTGTTTAGGAATTAGTACAATCCTATACAGTGGAGACTTTTTTATTGAATTGACTCATCAAACAGAAGTCTCAAATGTACGTTGCTCCACAATGGAAATAAATATGGGTCAATTCCAGTAGCTCACGCTGTACATTTGAAATAAACATATGAAAACCTGAAGTTGTTGACAAATATTAAATATGAAAGGACATGGTTGATTGGTCTCTGCTGACTTTCAAGTGATAAGCATGTTACTTGGACAACAATCTGGCTAAACAAAAATGCCTTGCTTTTTGTGTGAGTGGGACAGTTGGGCAAGGAGTATTCACTAGAATGTCAAGGTCTAGCCAAAGAGGGGTGGTTTATTGCTTGGATTAAAGAGCATAGTTCATAAACCACTGGTAGACCCCAAAACTGTCCTTCCACCCTTGTACATCAAACTGGGCTTGATGAAACAGTTTGTGAAATCTTTACTTCAGAAAGGTCTGCTTCAAACTACCTTTGTACTAAATTCCCATTGATCACCACCAAGAGAAGCTAAAACAAGGTATTTTTATTGGATATCAAATTTGCAGGCTGATGAGGGACCACGATTTTGAGAGAACTATGATTAAAAGAGAAAAGCAAGCTTGTATTTGCTTCGGGTCTGTTGTCGAACTTCTTAGGGAACAATAAGGATCCAAACTAAAAGAATATAGTTGAAAATATGTTGGCAAACTTTAAGAAGCTAGGCTGCAACATGAGCATCGAGGTACATTTTTTACACTCCCACATCAACTACTTCCCAGAAGATCTAGAAAGTGTTGTGAAGAACAGGGTAAGCAGTTTCACAAAGACATTAAAAACATGGTGATGAAGCACTAGGGTAGGTGGAATGTCAACATAATGGCTGACTATTGGTGGACTCTGATGAGTGGCTATAAAGTAATACGTGCAAGAAAATGAAAGAAATATAAGAAAGAAAGTGTATGAGCTTATGCATCATGAGCCAAAAAAAAAAATTTTTTTTTACAAAACAATTCCCTCTAAATGTTTGTCCAGTTCCTCCTCAAATTTGTTTAACCTATCAACTTCCACAACAACAGATGAAGTTTGCTCCAGCAATTAACAACCCGTTGGCTAAAGGCAAATTTCCGCACATCTATTCTACATCTGTTTTTCCTCAATTTGAATTTATGCCCCCTTAGGTTTGTAGTCTGAACAAGTGGAAGAATCCCATCAGAATTCTGCATGCTCAACCCATTCAAGGCCTTATACACCTTAATCAGATCATCTTGCAGGTACCTAGTCTCCAACCGCTTCAATTTGCAGAACATAAGCCTCTCTTGCTAAGAGGATCCCTTCATTCCCCTCACCAATCTTGTTGCTCTTCTCTGTACACGCTTAAGCAAATCTACATCCTTTCTAAAATGAGGCTCCAGACCTGTATGCAGTGCTCAAGGCGTGGCCTGACCATTGCCTTATACAGAGGGACAATAACCTCCTTTTCCCTGCTAGCAAAATTCCTGTATATCATTGACAAAACCCCTTGACCTGCCCTGGCAACCTCTTTGCATTGCTCAGAAAACTTCATATCTGACTGCACAATTACTCCCAGGCCTTTTTCATTTTCTACCACCCTAAGTGTAGTACCACACAGTTGGTACGTTTCTCTGGGGTTACTTCTACCCATATGCAGTACTTTGCATTTGTCAATATTAAACTTCAGTTGCCACTTCTCAGCCCATCTGCCCAAATTTTCTAAATCCTGTTGCAGTAGCACACTGCCATTACTGTCATTAATAACCCTGCTAACCTTTGTATCATCCGCAAACGTCGACACAAAGCCTGATATACCTTCATCAATATCACTGATAAATATACAAAACAACAGAGGACCAAACACCGAACCCTGTGGGACTCCACTAATAACATTAGTCCACGAAGTCCAGAGTGGTAATCAGCATCCACTGATTACCTGTCTGTCTTCTCCCATTCAACCATCCTTTTATCCATTGTAGCAACTTACCCTTAATACCATTCTGCTCCAATTTGTACAGTAGTCTTCCATGTGCCACAGTGTCAAAAGCTTTCCTGAAATCCAAGTATATGATATCAAAATTATTTTTTGCATCCAGTTCCTTTGTAACCACATCATAATATCCTATCAAATTTGTCAGACAAGACTTTCCCTTAAACCTATGCTGTGTCGGAATTATTGCTGCAGTCTTGTCTAGATGATCCTGCAATGCATCTTTAACCAGTGACTCCATTATTTTACCCTGAACAGAACTTAAACTAAGTGGTCTGTAATTACTCGTGTCACCCTTCGATCCCCCTTTGTGAATTAGGGATACATTTGCACATCTCCAGTCTGCGGGGCCCTCCCCTAAGTCCAAAGATGCTCTCATAATTATAGCTAAGGGTTTGCTTACTTTCTTTGCCGCCTCCTTTCATATAACTGGATAGATCCCATCTACCCCAGGTGCCTTTCTTATGTTTAACGTCAACAATTTCTCCTCCACTTTGCTCTCAGTTATTACAAAATCATTAAGCACCCTGCTACAATTTGATAACCTTCCATTTTCAAACCTTAACTCCTCGTATGTGAATGTAGATGCAAAATACTCATTCAGTTTGTTTGCTATCTGAGCAGGATCATCAACAGTTGAACCATCAATATCAAGTGGACCAATCAGATTCATCCCCTTCCTTTTAGAGTTTATATAAGTAAAGAAATCTTTGCTGTTTTTCTTAGCTTCCTTTGCTGAAGATTTCTCGTAATCTGCCTTCGCCTGCCTAACCTCCTTTGTGACCTGATTACAAACTAGCTTATATCTGCCATAGGCTTCTGTGTCGCCTGATAATTTATATGCATCCCATGCATTTTTCTTCTCTGCCACGAGTCTCATTAGTTCATTTGACAACCATTTAGGCCTAAACCTTGAAAAATATTTCTTAATAGGTATGACACTTTTAGTAGCTTCCATGATTAATTCCTTGAATGCTTCCCACTTAGAATGTGCTGTTGGTAACATCATCAGTTGATCCCACTGTACAGAATTTAAAAACTGAGATCACTGTACTCACCTTTACAGAAGCAAAAACCCTTTCCTTAACCCCTGATGGTAATTATATCTTTAAGTAAATCCCACATCAGTACACTGTGATCACTGCCACCTAATGGTTCCTTTATCTTCAAATTCTTAATACACGAATGATCACTGCTGATAACCAGATCAAGAGTATTACCCTCTCTGGTTGCCTCTCGAACATGGTGCTGCAGAAAACAATCATCCAATAAATCCACAAAAGTCTTACTAGTGTGTGAGTGACCAACCCACAAGTTCGTCAATATCTGGGAAGTTAAAATCCCCCATTATAAGACATTCTGATTTACTAGTCCACTCTATTTCTCTGTACAATTGTTCGTTATAGTCATTCGAGTCATTAGGTCTATAACACACGCCTACTCTTATTTTTGCTTTCGCAGTGCTTATGTCACACCAAACTGACTCAACAGTGCACTGTTCATCTATATCAACTGGATGCACTTCTTTTGATTTTGTGTTTCTTAATTAACAGCATGACTCCTGCTCCCTTCCTATCCTGTCTATCCTTTCTGTGCACATTGTACTCCCTAAATTCCAATTCTGCATTCCTAATGTTTGTGTGATACCACGTCTCTGATATCCAAACACTATCCGCCTTTGATGTCTTGACCAATACTTCAAATTCATCAAATTTATTTACTATACTTCTAGCATTGGTATACATGGAAGTATACATGCACCTATTCTTATTCTTAGTTACCCTAACACATCCCATATACCCACCTGTTTCACGATGACTGCCATCAGTCCCTGAAACCCCCAGCACCCCTCGCTCCAGGCTGCTGCTTATTCAAATAGAAGTAGTGCAAGAATCACCGTCACCTTTGCCTGTGGCTACTTTTAACCTTTTAGTCTGCGAATCCCCCCCCCCCCAAGCTAGCAGTTTTCCAACCCATCTAACTCTACCTCGATAGCATCAGCAAATATCCTTGCACCCTTTCTGTTTAAGTGTAGCCCATCCCTGTAGAAGCAGTCTCTCCTGTTAACAAGCTCAGACCATGCTGAAAAAAATTCTACCCCTTGAGCCTTGCACATTCCCTCCAGGTCCGAATTGATTGAAATGACTCTCATCATGTACTCCCTCCTATCGTGTCTGGGCAGAATTGTAGAAACTTTCAAATTTAACCCTAACTCACGACTTTTTTGCAACATTGACCTGTACTTGTTAAATAAATATGCAGATCTCCTACTCTTAATGTTCTCGGACTGGTGCTGTTTCAGTCATCTGTGATGAGTTTGAAAATAAACAGAAATGGAACATTGTAGTTCAGAATTTTTCCGACATATGGTGGTACAGATTGCCTTGTAGGTTGACAGCCTGCAAGTAACAACCGGGTTCATTAGTAGCATTGATGTTCTGTGTTATGATGAAATGTTAAAAACTGTTTATGGTGATGAAACACAAGTCATACCAGTGTATTTGAATGGTATAAGCAGTTCAAAGATGGATATGAGGATGTTCGCAACAATCCAAGAAATGGATGTCCATCAACCTCTTGAAATGAGGACAGTTGCAAATGTTTGGAAAATTGTGACAAGAGATTGGCATTTGACCCTCAGAATTATGGCTGATGAGTTGAATATGAGTAAAGAGATGATCCGTCATATTCTGCATGAAGGTTTAGAGAAAAGAAAGGACAATGCAAAATTTGTGCCATACAGCCTCATGGATGAGCAGAAGCAATGAATAGTGTCATCATGCGAAGACTTCATCCAGACTTGTCAAAGACAATCCTAATTTCCTGGAGTGTATTGTCACTGGAAATGAGTGTTGTGTGTTTCAGTATAACTCAGAAACAAAGCATCAGAGCATGTAGTGGAATTTAAAATCATCCCCTAGGCCTAAAAGGGTTTTGTTTACAGAAGTCCAGAATCAAGGTGATGCTGATCATATTTTTGATGTGAAAACATCAATGGCGGCACTGGAGTGAAACCGATTGGTAACGAAATTTTTTTACGAAAATGATGCATTTGACGTCACTTCCTATTAGATGACTGTTAGATTTTAAATGACAAATGATGTCACTTCCTAAATGGCACTAACGATGCTAACTCAGTCACTAACGTTGATTCAGTAGAGTAAGCAGCTGGCATTACATACATCCAGACTTTAATAAAATCTGCTTCTCAAGATTTTGATCGATATCAACCTTCTAAGTAGCATAAGTAAGTAAATTAGTTTCGATCACACCGTTCAGAAATTTAAACAGTTTTAGTGTAGTGCTGCCATAGATGTTTTCACATAAAATAAAACATCTTTCATGCATCCAATGTAGACTTTTTTTTTTTTTTTTTTTTTTTTTTGACAAACAGAGTTGATTCCCAAGGAATTTGTACCTGAAGGGGGGGGGGGATTTGATATGATAATATAATCATAATATTTTCACTGTTGAAATGTCACATAATTTAGTCTACAGTTCTAATGATTTTTAGATCTTATTGCACTTCCTTCTTTTTGCATACCAGATATCAAACAGCATAGGCTTCTTTTCTATATACAGGTGCTTCAAAGACCATTGAAGCACATTTCCTAGGTGAGACTGCAAGCTGGTTCTTATTGCATGACAATGCCACCTCTCATTCCACACTTGTTGTTGTTGTGAAGACATTTCTGATGAAACATGGCATTGTAAATTTCTGACGAAACTTGCCATTGTACAGATCAATTATCCATCCTGCTCTCCCGATCTAGCAGCAGCAGATTTCTTCCTCTTTCCCACAGTAATAACTGTCTTTAAAGGAAAGAGATTTCAGGACATAGTTATCTTTATGTGCTCAATATAACTTTATGTTGAGGACATAAAGAAAAATGTAACTGCCAAACTGAACATTTCTTTTGATAACACTGACTCTTTTCAGAAACTTTTACAAGTGTAATAAGTGTATTCAGTGAGGTGATAATTATAAAACCATTTTTGAGTTTCTTCACTTTGTGTTCTTTTTATTGCACCAGTCTTGGAACTTTATTGCTATACCTTATATATTTTTTGCAGTTGGAAACTATTCTGGTTTGTGAAAAGGTGAAATAATAACACCTTTTCACTGTTGAAATATCACATAACTTAGTCTACAGTTCCAATGATTTTTAGAAAGTGCAAAATCATTTTCCGATAGTTTTGCACTTTCTGCTTGCATGCCAGATATCAAATGGTAAAAAAAAGAAAGTGCAGCCATTATCAACCCACTGCAGGGATTCTTTCTCATATGAAGTGATGAAATTTTTGAATATGGTGTACAGGAAGAATATGCCCAGCTCCTTGAGATATTGTGGCCTTGACAATGTCCCCCCCCCCCCCATACACACTACTCAGAACCTCTTCCAGTCACTATCTGGTGGAGTAGAGGCAGTGAGATTATGCACCAGCTGATCTGTAAGCCTCCTAGAGAATTACCAATAGGTTTGGTCTAGTGGACTGTCTAGCGGCTGACCTGTGAGCAGTTTTAGAGCTGTACCCTTGAAATTTCAGAAGATTGGATCCTGCCATATGTCCATCATAACCTCAAAAGATGTCAATCATCTATCACCTAGTATTGCCTGGTAACACAGGGGGTGTCATTCCTCTCTGTGGTGTGGATGCCACACCTCAACCACTGCTTATGTTTGGTTCGCACCAGGGTGGTCACCTCCAGTATGCTGGGTACTATATTTCAGGACTTGCACATGGGGGTTATACCCAGGGTTAATAACAATCCCGCCATCATCAAGGTGCAAGCAGAGGATCTGGCTGTCAAATACCGATATTATGATGGACTTTGCCAAAATTAGGTCCACTTGACTTGGGTGTCACCCGAATATTAGTTCAATTAACATTTTAGACTCCCGGGTAGTGAGTGCAGCTTGTCGTACCTGAGAAAATATCTATGACAGCCTCAAGGTCCAATAATAAATTTCAAATAAAATGGACAGTACACACAGACAACTTTCCCTAACGACAACAAAAATGCTAATGGCAAAGCTTAGTACCTTGTGAAGTACGAAACCCTCCATATGTCTTTCTTGTTCCTTTGAACTATCATTATCACTGCAGGAAGCAGTGAGCATTTTCAAAAGGTGCAGTGCACTGTGAGAAGTACAGTTGTCTTTTCAAAAGAAGCTACATGAGTTTGGGTAAGGGGTGGCAATCTAATTTAAACATGGCACCCAAGGGAGAAATGTTCAGATGTTAATGCACTTTTAGTAATTATCATGAGCTGAACTGAAAATCTATTTTGAAAATGTGTTCAGTGCTTATATGTTGTCAAAAGTTTCAATTTGTTAAACTAACAAATGATGTTTAGAATAAAGTGGTACTTTCTGTACCACTCATAACTTATCTTTAATTTAAAACCACTGTTAGATTTTTGTGTACTGATGTGTTTTAGATTACTGATAGGATTAAGATGGCTGAAATTTTAATTAATCTAGTAATTGTGATTAGAGAAAAATAGTTGAAGGTACACTGATTTTTTTCTTTTGTAAGTGATGAACTTAATATCTGAATTTGTTTGTTTATTTTAATCCTAGATATTATAACTGGCAGACAGCTGCACCTGTATTACTTTCTTTTGTGATGTATCAACGCCCTCTGCCTGAGGTAAATATTAAACCTGTTGTTTAAACATATTATTTGCATGATTAATTTTTTTGTGCTTTCTTCTGTTGTGCACAGACTGTGTTTTTAGGTATTTTCTGGAATCTTTATTTTTCAGAAAACTACAGCACATCTTGTTAGTGAACATATGCCAAAGAAGAAAAAGTCCAAGACATATTCATGGTGGTCTTGGAGACGTAATACAGCTTCTGAAACTGAGACAGAAACGAAGAAAATGGGACCAGAGGTATGCAATTTTAAATAATTTGTGAGTACATTTTAATGGATAAGGTAGCAGTTATTGTTAGGAATTGTATGTTTATTGTACTAAAGTTAGGTGATGTCACCAAACTTGTTCATACATTCATGGCTATTTGGGACTAGCTTTTTTATTCCTGTAGTGCGGAAATTGGCATCAAGCTATGACAGCCATGAAATACAGGTAGCCCTCGATTTATGTCAGAGTTAGGTTCGGGGGGGGGGGGGGGGGGCAAATGGAACCCTTTATATAATGGAGTCAATCTGAAATCACAGGGTTAGGTTCAGTGGGGGAGGGGGGCAATAATGGAGTCAATCTGAAATCACAGGGTTAGGTTCAGGGCACAGGGTTAGGTTCAGTGGGGGGGGGGGGGGGCAAATGGAACCCTTTATATAATGGAGTCAATCTGAAATCACAGGGTTAGAAATCAAATGGAACCCTTTATATAATGGAGTCAATCTGAAATCACAGGGTTAGGTTCAGGGCACCAAAAATTTTACCTACTACTTTGCATGATTGTTTTATTTTATTAGCATCCTCCATAGTTGTAGTCAATGAAGGCATATTCATAGCCCTACACACATTAGGGTGGCTTTCACCAGATTCCATCCTCCGAATATTGCACTAGGATTTAATTAACTATTTATACCAGACATGGCGTGTCATTATTCTATTAAATTAAAAACTTTATAACACTATTGGAAAAACTGCACATGGCTATCGCTGTTATTATTATTTAATTTATTAATAGCACAATTAATACAGGGGACAGGCGCAAATGGAACCCATTATATAATGGAGTCAGTCTGAAATCACAGGGTTAGGTTCAGGGCACCAAAAATTTTACCTACTACTTTGCATTGATTGTTTTATTTTATTAGCATTCTCCATAGTTGTAGTCGATGAAGGCATATTCATAGCCCTACACACATTAGGGGCGGCTTTCACCAGATTCCATCCTCCGAATATTGCACTAGGATTTAATTAACTATTTTTACCAGACATGGCGTGTCTTTATTCTATTAAATTAAAAACTTTGACACTATTGGAAAAAACTGCACATGGCTATCACTGTTATTATTATTTAATTTATTAATAGCACAATTAATAAAAAAATGTTAGTGTAATAAATTTCCAAAACGTAAATAGCGTAAACAACCACTGACTGAATGCTTCATCACATGGACCTTTAATACCCGCATCCACGAGTGGTTACTTTGAGGGCGGGAATCTTTCTCGTTTCTGATACAAATGTGCTAATTGCGGATTGGTTCAGATTGTCCTAAATCACATGAACAGTGCACAATACGCACAGTATGATGCCGATAAATTTTGTCTGATGATTTTAAACTTTCAATTTATAAAAAAATTGCAACAATAAATAAATAAAAATGGCATTGTAGTTAGTGATCGGCTCAAATCGGACCGGCACAAAACGAGGGCTACCTGTTATGCCTTTTTCATCATTTTCAAAATGATGAAAGATGTTAGTGTTTTTTTTCATTGCCTTGAAAAGATGTGTACTTGAATGGTAAACATTTGCAAATTGTGATACATTTAAAATGAGTGATTTCACTTGAAGTGTTGGGGATGGGAGGGAGTCTGTGGTTTTATAAATAGCAGGTTACACTAAAAAATACACTAATTTTTTCACTGGTTTTTGCAAAGAGGAGGGTTTACACTGATGTGTAATGCAAAACTACAAACTTGCAAAATGCACCAATGAATTCCTATAGAACTAAAAGTGGGAGTACTGGATTACTTTCACACTCCTTCCCCCTTTATAGTACTGACCTTGATATACATATTTATTTACCAGATCATTGATTGTTAAAACTTTGAAATTGGAGGCACTGTGAACTCAGTGATACTCTGATGGAGGTGTGATTATTTCAATCCACTATCTTAAAAAAAAAAGTCACCGCTCTGATTATAAGCACCATCCACTTACACCTTTAAAGTTTACAGTACATGTGAAAGTATCTAGATAGAAATATATTTACAATAAGTGCCGGTTATAGTGATCACGTTGGCAAATTGAATTTTGATTCTGATAATCAAAAATCGACAAATATTATCCAGAGTCTATAAAATAAAGATATAAAGCACAAATTTACACTTTATTACCAGTTAAATGTTACATAAAAATCGGAAGAATATTATGATTTTTATCTTCCGAATAAAATAAATTTATACACAGGTTAGGAAAATTTAAAATAAATGTATACTTATACTTTTACTTATACATACATTATATAATATACTTATACATGCATAGCTTAATTAATATACATATTAATTAAGCATAACACTTTGTAATATGATTATAATTTAAAATAATCACTTATTTTAGATTGCTTTAAATTATCACTACAGTTTATTTATAGATTTTTCAATATTGTATAACAGTCTATATTCATGATCACTTGCACCAGTGTCTTCCAACACTCTCCTCAGGATGGCTATAGCTTCACAAGTTTGCCGTTTTGTAACTGGAATTCATTCGGTTTCATCTTCATTTTCATCCTCCTCGGTGAAATTATCAGCAACGGACTGGGAAATTTCTTCTGTTAAAGCTGTAATAACTTGTAGATCACCATCTATGCCCACCCAATTGCTTCCTTTTTCTGGTTTCACTAATCACATTAGTGTTTAATGAGTGACATGATTTCAACAATTTTGATAAAGATGACTGAGGCACTCCTAATTTTACTGCTACTTCCCCTTGAGACATATTGCCTAAGTTTAATTTATCATACCTTCTATAATTCATAACTTTTCTTTTACACTGAAATTCACTCTTTCTGTTTGCTGACATTTTTTTTTTAGTGATATTTAAAACACAGTAAAAAAGATAAGCGTCAATCAATAACAAAGCACACAACACACACAAGTGAGACGAAGTTTAGATGTAGAATTGAAGAGTAGATTCAGCCAAAGGGGGAAAACCATTTCACCATAAACAACGTGAAAACACAGAATTCCAGCTATCGGTATTATTGCAAATGGATAAGATCGAGTTTACTACACTTTTATTGCACTAACAGAAAAGCCCAATAAACCGGAAACTGCAAATTGTTTTTATTGTTTTATGGTTGTGACCTCCAGAAATGTGCTTTAGAAAAATATTCACAGAGACATTCAAAATCGATTCTTATAACTGAAAATGTGATTCTGGTGAACAATTAAAGTGTAGTGCATTTTATTGATTTGGATCGGTTTTTAAATTCTATACAGTGGATCAACTAATGATGTTACCAATGGTGAATTCTAAATGGGAATCCTTCAGGAACTTAATCTTGGAGGCTACTAGTCTTTTCATACCAACTAAGAAATATTGTTCAAGGTTCAGGCCTAAATGGATGTTGGATGAATTAATGAGGCTCGTGGCGAGAAGAAAAATGCATAGGATGCCATATAAATTATCAGGCGACACAGAAGCCAGTGGCAGATATAAGCTAGTCTGTAATCAAGTCACAAAGCAGGTTAGGCAGGCAAAGGCAGATTACGAGAAACCTTTGAGTTGAATGATAAATCAGATTGATCCACTTAACATAGATGGTTCGAATATCGATGATCCAGCTCAAGTAGCTGATAAACTGAATAAGTATTTTGTGTCTACATTCACAAATAGGGGAATGCCAGAAGTTTATCAAAACACTAACAGGGAACTAAGTGATTTTTTAATAACTGAGAGCAAAGAGGAGGAGGAAATTGTTGAAGTTATACATAAAAAAGGCACCTGGGGCAGATTGAATCTATCCAGTTATAATGGAGGCAGCAAGGGTAGTAAGCAAACCCTTAACCATAATTATGAGTGCATCCTTGTAGGTCAGGGGAGGTCCCCATGATTGGAGATGTGCAAATGTATCCCCAATTCACAGGGAGTGACACAAATAATTATAGACCTGTTAGTTTAACTTCTGTTCCAGGGAAAATATGGAGTCACTGGTTAAAGAAGCATTGCAAGATCATCTAGACAAGGTTGCAGTAATAGTTAAGACCCAGCATGAGTTTGTTAAAGGGAGGTCTTGTCTGACCAATTTGATTGGATATTATGTTGTAGTCACAAAGGAACTGAATGTCAAATAATTTTGATATCATATACAGTCAGTCCCTTGTATAATAAGTGTTTAGACTACACGAAATTCGATCATACACAATTTATAAATAGGGGAACGATATCTTATATAACACGAATTGAATTCGTTTATGCACAATTCGTCTTGCCGTTTACAAGAAATGGCAGTCGAACGCAGAATCACCCCAACCAAACCTAACACGATAGGAATGAAGAGAAGATTCTGAAAATGTATTTGTTTTTTATATCAGTGAAGGGGAAAACACATTTTCACCATATAACGTAAAACCAACACAATTCCAGCTATCTGTATAATCGCAAATGCAATTAGATCGAGTTTACTACCAGTTTATAAACAGATTCCACTTGCAGAAACGCAACTGGAAATTGTTTTTGTTTTATGGGAGTAACCCCTAGAAATGTGCATTTAGTAAAATGTGAGGTGTTAATAGTGTATCTCTGCCTTTGCGGTGTTGCTTATTCAGTTGCTACATGTGCGCAGCTTTATTTATGTGTATCAAGCGTGCCTCCTCGTTTTGTAATTGTGCTTTATTCCCTAAAATGAGTAAAATACTTAAAAGGTGTGAAAAGGAAGCATCCTGGTGAAGACCTACAGATTCAGAGAGAAAAAGAAAAGCAATATCAATTAACAGAGGTGGACTGGGTCAAAAAAATTGTTACCTGGGAAAATTTAATAGTGGCCTCATGCTATGGTTTATGGGCCAAAATCACACTGGACTCCGGCCCACTGGGGTTTCCCCGGTAAGGCTTATGGCCAGTCCGCCTCTGTTGATTACAGAAAAAAATATGAAATTGTAAAACGCTTTGAGTGAAATGAAAGACCATGTGATATTGCACGTGCTACAGACCTTAATGAGGCAACGCCGAGAATTACAAAGAACGCAGAGAAAATAAAAACAACTTCATAGCAGGAACAACTCAAAGTGTAATTAAAATCCATTAGATTAAGACCACAAAGAATTGGAAGAGATGGAACGGCTGTCATCTGTTTGGATAGAAATCAAACAAAAAACAAGTTTGCTTACAATAGAAGCAAAAGCATTAGCAGTATTTTATTACGTAATAGTCGTAATAAATTGTGTTTGGTAATGTTTTGGTTTACAAATGTGTGTTCAATCTTGGGTGGTCAGCACCTAACCCTATTTTTTCACATGGGGCCTGTTGTTTATATTGCACAATTTTGCATTGCATGAGGGTTTCTAGGAACACAAACTATCGTGCAATACGAGGACTGACTGTACTTGGGTTTCAGGAAAGCTTTTGATACTGTTGCACATAGAAGACTGCTCTACAAATTGGAGTGGTATGGCATTAAGGGTAAGTTGCTACAATGGATAAAGGGATGGTTGAGTGGGAGACGGCAGAGAGTATGCAAATGCAAAGTTTTGCATACGGGTAGCAGTAACCCAAGAGAAACCTACCAACTTCTGATGGTACTACACTCAGGGAGGTGGAGAATGAAAAAGACCTGGGGATAATTGTGCAGTCAGATATGAAATTCTCTGAGCAGTGCGGACGGGCTGCCAGAGCAGGTCATGGAGTTTTGTCAGTGATATATAGGAATTTTGCTAGCAGAGACAAGGAGGTGATTATCCCTTTGTATAAGGTAATGGTCAGACCACACCTTGAGTACTGTATACAGGTCTGGAGGTCTCATTTTAGAAAGGATGCAGAGTTGCTTAAATGAGAACAGAGAAGGGCAACAAGATTGGTGAGAGGAACAAAGGAGTGCTCTTACGAAGAAGGGTTTAAGTTCTGCAAGTTGCAGCATCTGGAGACTAGGCACTTGTGAGGTGATCTGATCGAGGTGTATATGGCCTTGAATTGTTTGAGCAGGCTCAATGCTGATGGGATTAAGAATCTGAGGGGACATAGATTCAAGTTGAGGAAAGACAGTTGTAGAATAGATGTGCGGAAGTTTGCCTTTGGCCAGCGGGTAGTTGATTGCTGGAACAGACTTCCATCTGTTGTTGTGAAAGTTGATAGCTTAAATAAATTTAAGGCTAAACTGGACAAACATTTGGAGTGACTGGATGGGAGAAATGGGAGGGGGTGTGTGTGTTTTTTTTTTTTTTTTGGCTAATGTTGTATAAGCTTGCTTTCTTGCATCATATGCCTCAACTAATGCTAATATTAATACAAACTTATTGATATCGGTGTAAATGCATCATAGTTTAACTATCTACGTAGTGTAACAGCATTGTTTAGGTTTTATCTCATTGTGGTACCTTCAAAACGAGATACTAGGTATTGCACTACTTCAAATTAATTTTGCTTCCCTAGTAGAGGAGACTATTGTTATTTATTCTCAGGTAGCACCACCACCCAGATGCATTTTGTTGGCTTCTTGGTACAAAGGTACATCCTCGAGTGCACTGCAGTTGGCTTTACCATACATGAAGTGCATATCTGCATACTCTTCGTTGCTGTAACCTCTTCCCATGTTGATTATCCTTTGACAAGTACTAGTATGCCTGCTACGTCTCAGAGCATTGAGAGAGGGAGAATGAGCATAACCTAACCTAAACAAACAAGTCAGTGGTGAATCCCAACTAGAAATGTGCTATATCTCAAAAACAATTCACTTAAGGACCCTTGTTTACTAGGCTTTTTTTGCATATTGTAGTCTGTACAAGTTCACCTTTAAATTATTGACCATCACTTTGAAACACCCTGTATATACATTACTACTGTATGTATGAATGGTCTATTTTATTCTTACAAACCATATAGTATTATTTACCATAATACCAAATTTCAGTCTGAAACCTTTATTGGAAACTGTGATGTAAGCATCTAAAATTTGGGGCATGTGTGAAAAATTGGCCATTATTAATGGTGCAGTTAAGAATTCAGAAACATTAACTATCAGATTTACAATACAAATTTTATATTTTGTATTGTAAATACAAAAAAACAGTAAAAAAAAAACAAAAAACAAAAATGTATAATTTCTGTGTTTATGAATATGATTATTTTTATGATCCATAAGGTAATATTGATTACCTTATCAGAACAATCAGAAATGTCTGTTGGAAGCCATAGCATAACACCTAAAGTTTGGATTTGTAATCAGCCATTGTGCTGCTGATGTAATTAAGAAATTCATTAATATTAACGATAAACTGATTTAGGAATATCGAATTTTATTTTATTTGAAGTAAAAATGTAATAAAATATTAAAAACAGTAATGAAAATAAAACAAAACTAAAAAAAAATGGCTGCATTATAAGATGTTTGCATTTTGGGGCTGTTTTTTATGCCCCATGACTTATGAAATGTGTTGCAACCACTGAAATTTAAAGATGTTTCAAAATTGTTTCTTTTTATATTTAAAGAAAAGACAGTGAACCTTGAAATTGGTTCAATGATTGATGAGTGTAAACCAACTAGAGAATGATAGTGAAGTGGTGCATGAAAGAATCAACATTGGCTTTTTAAATTAAAAATCTTCAGTTGGAAGTCAAAAATAACCAGCAGCAACTAAGATTGTGAGATCTAGGTTTTGCACTTTTTTGTAATAGTGCAGATGTAGAATGGGGATTTTCTTGTTAATAGTTACACTGTTACATAGTTACAAATGTTGATATAGCTGCAATGAAAGTTAAAAAGTTAAATGCAGGACTAATGTAGATCTTGAATAGTGTGGTAACAATCCTGAACTAGTCCTTATTATAAAATTTCTGAGATTTTTCAGCCTCTCTGCATTCAGGGGATATAATGGCTATCTTGAAAAGGAAAAGCAAGCTAAGAAAAATGTAATAGAATTGTAGGAAATTAAGGAAGCTGAAATGGAAAAAAACAAAGAATAAAATAGCAGCAGTTTTTGAAATTCAGCAGAAAGCTGCAAAGAAAGAGGTAAAAGTTCAGGCATGTATATCAAGCATTTGGGAGAGGCTAATAACAGATTTAAAAAAAAAAAAAAAAAAAAAAAAGTACTGCAGAAGAAGGATTTTGAAGGCACAAAATTGGCACAAGCTATGACAGAAGTAGTTATGAAAGCCATTGAAAAAAAAAAAAAAAAAAAACAGTAAAAAGAAAAAGGTGGTTGATATGCTACATAAAAAACTGAATAAAAGGAAGGGTAATATAATTAAAAAATCTTCTCAGGCTCATCCACCAGGTCAGAAGAGTTTACAATAAATCATGAGTACAATCTACTTCACTAAAAACAAAAGTTAGACTTATGAGGAATTGAATTATTTGTTGCGTATTTTTTATTGTATGTAACCAAATTGTTTTGCATTCTTAATTCTTACATTAATTAATGAAACATTAAAAGTCATGACTATACTCTCTCGAACTAGAATTTAACTTTGATATATATTGTTGTCAGCTTGGATGGAGTACAGCTATGACTTTTAGGAGCATAATCATAATCTTTTTGGCACAAAGCTAATAAAGTTGAATTCTTATCCTAATTTTAGTAATTTCTTTTCATTTCTTCATTTATTATCTTAAAGACTCATTTTATACTTGCACTTCAATATGAACGGGAATATGACTATTTGAACAGGAGTATAAAAAGCACATTTTAAAATTGATTCTTTACAATATCAAAGAAATCTATTATCTCTTTGTGGTGTGTATTATTAATATCATATTCATTTGCATAACTTGGAATTTGTCCAGAAAAATAATGTTTCATTTTATTATAAGTTCAATAGTAATTTTCCAGACCTCTAGTAATGATAAGTGAAGTAATGATTCACTTATAAAAGTGAACATGTTAATTGCTGTTAGTAAATTTAATAGCCAGATAGTTGCATTTTAAAGATAAACATATTTTTAAATACAGGCAGTCCTCACTTTGCAAGGTAGTGCCTGACCATAAAAATGACTGTGCAAGCTGAAACCACGCAAAACAATCTTAATGGAAAATATTACGATTGTTCCGTAACTTTTAAAATTTTTTGTCAAAACTAAACATTAAAAACTCTCTTACTGTTGGTTATAAATGTATAGGGAAATGAAAAAAAATAGTAAAACTAATATTTATTTAGTACACTGTAATTTAAAACAATAGATACGCTGAGAATGAAAGTGTTTTATTTCTTTGTAAAAAACTTATCAAGTTTGGTCAGTGCTTGCCTTCTCATTGTATAACTTACAATATGGAGCGAGTGAGCATATTTTCTATGCCTTGGCAAACAGTCACACTCTTTTCTAAGTTTGGATCAGCTACCAACATTTTATCCTTTGCACTTTCAATGTCATGAAACGTCTCAGAGAGTTCCTTTAATGTGAAGTTTTTTTGCCATTGTCACTTCCTCTGGGATATCTTCATCCTTTTCATCACAACTACTTTCCTCATTTATGTCGATAAGTTCGCATTCACTAAGTTTCTCTGATTGCATAGCTAGAGTCTTGAACGGTAGCAGTGTCAATGTTCACACAGTCAGCTATTTCTTTTTACCTTCGATTCGAATCCTGCAAAATTATTTGCACAGTGTGGTAAAAGTTTCTGCCATGCTGCACGCATGTTACTTCCTGCCATGATGCTTGAATGTTTTCAGTTGCATGCTTTGTCATTTCTTCCAAAACTCAGCTAAAGAAATTGCATGATCTCCAGTTGTAGTGTCAATAGCCTGTCCGAAAGTCTGTCTAAGATAATAGGCTTTAAAAGTTGAAATAACTCCTTGGCTGGATTAATGAAATTGTGTTTGGTGGTAAAAAAGAAATTTTCATTCAATTCCCCAAGAGAATCATGATGACCTGGAGTATTATCCAACAGTAGTAGTGCTTTAAAAGTTAATTTATTTTGCCTATGGTATCTCTCTATCGCTGGAAAAAAATACGATTGAAACCAGTCTTGAAACTATGTTATTGTAATCCATGACATTTTATTTGTATGCCAAATGACTGGTAGAGATGCTTATGATTTTTTTTAATGCCCCGGGATTCTCAGATCGATAGATAAGCATAGGTTTTAATTTAAAATCACCCTCTGTGTTGCTGCCTAATAAAAAAGTTAATCTGTCTTTAACTCCTTTATGGCCACTTCATGAGTTTGCCTTTTTCGTCGCATAAATTCTTAATGGGTTTTGCCTTCCAAAAAAGACATGTCTCATCAACATTAAATATTTGATGATGATCATAACTACCTGCCTAATCCTTGGAATCTGAGTGCAAATTTTCACAGCAGCATCCTTATCTGTGCTACCAACTTCACCAGATAGCTTAACTTTAATCAATTCATGCCGACTTCTGAAATGATGAAATCAGCCTTTACTGGCAGTAAAAGGCTCTTCTCCTTGTAATTACCATTTTCCTTCAATGCAGCAACTAACTTCAATGCTTTGGCCTGAATTGACCAAACTGATTGAGATTTTATTATTTTATTTTTTTGATTACAGTCTTCAGTCCAAAGTAGAAGTAAACGCTCCATTTCAACCATAAGTGCCTTTCTGTTCCTAGTGTAATTTAAACTAAAAGATGTTGAAGCGTCTTTACCTTTTTTATATTCATCAGACCTTTTCAATATGGTATGTACTGTAGCTTCATGGAGGCCTAGGTCTCATCCTATCTTTGCTGTTGCCATTTTCAAATTTTCTAATCACATCCAATTTCACTTCCAGTGTTATCACTTTTCATTTCTTTGCTGCACTTTCATCTTTTTTGGCCAATTCTCTCTTTCAATTATCCAGTTTTGTAAAATGTCATGTGGGTTTATCACTGGGAGACAAGGAGGCAACACAACTACATGCTTTGATGTCTGTGAGTGAACTGAATAACAGATGCGCAGTAACTAATCACTGACAGATTTTGAAAGAAGTGACATGATTGGTCACTGATCATGATGTGCATCTGTTATTTAGTGATTTGTAGACTAAAGAGCTAGCAGCAAAGTTTGTACTTTATACAATTACTCACAGTTAAGTTACCGTGGTAACTGAAATTTGAACCGTTTTGTTGGGGGACTGGTGTTATTTAACTAAACCGTGGTAACTGAAATTCATGCATATCAGGCCAGTGCAAAGCGAGGACTGCTTGTATATTGAACTTTAAACATTTTCCATTTTTGAACCAGAAATGTGTGATTAGTATGTAATGAAGTTTTGCTTTCTGATTTCTCTTATTTAACTGTAGTTTTATATTCATAGTCAGCTTCTAACGATGCACATTCAGTACAAAGATCATCAGCTCCAAATATGCCATCTAATGAGCTTCAAACCATCACTAGCTCACCAAAGATTAAGATACCGAATTCTGAAAGGTATATAAATTTTTTCCTCTCTGAACTCTTATTTTATTCAATGTGACTTTTATTTATTTAAGTGAAAATTATTTTCTGTATTCCATAAATACCATAAAATATGCATATTTATCCTGTGAAATTCTGTAAATAAGGAATGCTGATGCTGTATGACTAACAACGAACTCATTTAATCAACAACTGAATAATATGGAGGAAAAGCAACTGTACCACTGTAAGAACATTGAATAACTTACTGGAGACCATTTTCTGTAAAATGGTCTCAAGTAAGTTATTTCTCAGTTTTTAATTTTATAGCGCATTGGAATAATTAAGGATATTAAATTATTCCAATGTGCTGTAAAATTAAAAACTGAGAAATAGATGTTGTTTGATATGAGGGGTGATCGTTTAATTCGCTGACTGGTGCAAGATCTTATCTTAATTGTCATCATCTGAATCTCTTGTGGATTTCTCTTTCTCGAAATACCGTACCTTGAACTTTACACACTTTCACCATCATATCCATGCATTAAATGCTTCTTGCAAGACATTTTTCAAAAGACCTGCTTCTGTTGTGACTCTGCATGCATTGTTGCGTCGGATGTGAAACGCTTGCTTTTAGAGCTTTCTTCAGACATGGAAACAGAAAGAAATCATGCGGGGGGTAAGTTTGGTGAATAAGAATGTGGCAGAACCTCAGCTCCCATGGCAGTGATCACTGACAGCACAATATTAGCTGTATGGGGCCTGGCATTGTCTTCATGGAGAAACCACTTCACACCAGAATATGGCCATCCTACCAAGACACTCATTACCATACTCTTCATTCATCTCTTTAACTGTTTCTGATGCATTTAAGCCCCATCTGACATGATACTTACTTCAAAACAATCATCAGTGGCACACGGCTAAAAAAACTCTTCGCACAACACTAACTCGACAGGTACTACCATGCACACACAGTCTGCTCAGTAGCAATCGGGGAGAGTGCCTCTAATGGCAGTTATGGAAAGTTCGTGCAGTAAACAAAATCTTGTACTAGTCTGTGAATTGAATGATCACAACTCATATATCTGTTTCTCAATATATATATATATATATATATATATATATATATATATATATATATACACCGATGAGCCAAAACATTATGACCACCTACCTAATATGATGTTGGTCCTCCACATGCAGCCAAAACAGCTCATCCCCGTCGAGGCATGGATGCTACAATTTCTAAATGTGTCTTGTGGTATCTGGTACCAACACGTAGCTAGCAGATCCTTTAACTCCTGTAAGGTCCGTGGTTGAGACGCTGCAGATCGGAGTTGCTGTTCCAACACAAACCACAGATGCTTGATGGGATTGATGTCTGGGGAATTTGTAGGCCAGGTCAATACCTGGAAGTCTTCCTCACATTCTGCAAACCAGTTTCGAACAATCTGGGCAGTGTGGCATGGTGCATTATCCTGCTGAAAGACAGCACCACTAGAGGGGAAGACTGTTGCCATTAAAGGGTCTACCTGATCAGCAATGATGTTTAGGTAGAGTGTAGAGTGTATTTAGTATTAGTATTAGTAATGGCCGCATGGTGCAAGAAAGCCTATGGCTTATGCTGCACCAGCAAAAAAAAAAAAAAAAAAAAAATTAGTGTCAAGCGGCACCAGGGGTTCCCCCATCTCCACGTTGCTTTCATTGTAGGTGCGCCAGTTCACTGGAAAGGCCAGAGATTTAAGTGTATGGATATTGTATACGTATAATGTTATGTACCGTTGTTCTTCTTGTCATTTAGTTGCTGGACCCCTGCTGAGGCCCAGCGTTGCCTGCACTCAGCCGCGTGAAGGCAGGCCAGGTATACCAGCCTGCCATTATAATTATTTACTCTGGCAAGTCCTGCCACCTAATTTCCTGAGATTTCAGTGGCTAGGACCTAAAAAAAAATTATCTTTCGTGTAGGGGGGGGGGTAATAGCTCTAGGATTTGAAAGGCTGAAATTATTGGCAAACAGTAATTTGGACATGTAGGGCAAACGTTTATGTACAGATAGAGTAGGGGAGGGAGACTAAAGACTGGGGAGGAGAGAGAAAAATGGGGTCAATAGAGAAGTGACCCCAATAGGTGTCAAAACTATTATATTTAGGCCACCCGAATAATTAAATTCATCTGCCGTGCTGTCTTATGTCTGTTAATTGAGTGTGTTCTATGGTCGATTTGTCTGTTTGCTGGACGAAAAACCCGTTTCTAGGGAAAAAACCTTGCTATCTATGCCCGAGACTGACTAACTCAGCCATGGAGTGAAAAAAGCCCATTAAAGTTCCTCACATCTTCGACGGGATTCGAACCCGGGCAATATAGGTGTCAGTGGGGCATGCTCATGCTCCACCAGAGGGAAAAAATGGGGGTAGCGAGGAGGGGAGAAGACAAGAGGACAGTTACCTTCCCCTGCCAGGGAAGTGGAGTGGAAAATAAGTCAGGAAAGAGTGCCCAGCTCGGGTCGCCAATTGGCGCATTTGCAGAAAATCTGGTGTTCAAGGTGGGGAAAAGATACGGGTCCAACGAAGCAGTTGGAACCAGTTCCCCCATGTCATTCATGGGCATGTGTCCATCCAGGTAGGTTGAGGTCAGTTACATTTATGGGTTATATACCCGACCAGGGTAGTGTCTCATAGATTGTCTTTTGCATCCCGGAGGGGTCTGGTCCATTGATCCTGTTTTCGTCATCAGGGAGGGCGGTCCAGTACCTTTTCCATCCAGTGAGCCCATCATTTCTGTGGTGTGGGTCCTATTCAAGTAGGTTGGTTGGGTCAGACAATTTGGGTTTCAGTGCTGGTGTATTTGCTCATAGTCCAGTTGTTGTTGAAGTTTCGTGTCTGCTACAAGGCATATTGTGCCCTTAGTTCCTGATGCAGAATGGGTTCTTCTTCTGGAAAAGAGTTCCTGTGCGAATTTGGTGAAGTTCTTATATTCTTTGCTTGTGTCCAAGAGATGATGCTCCTGGTCTCGTGGCAGGTAGGCCAATCTTGTTATTAGGTTTCCACGAAGTTTGTACATTCATGCATGAGGTGGATCCAGCTTTCCGGTTTGCCACATGAACAGTTGGGGTCTTGGAGGAGGCCCAGAGATTTTTTGGAAACAACAGAAGGATCTTAGATATTGCTTGAGCAGCATGGTGCATAGTTAATGTAAAATATCAAAAGAGGAATGAAGCACTTTTAACCTACATGAGAATCTAAATATTTGCTTATTTCCAGGTGGAAATTATCTATATAGATGGAAATGAGATGTTTCAATATTGCAACAACAGCAATGACTGATAAGGTTGGCAGAAACCTACTAAAAAATTTCTACTATACACAATTTCCAAATGGAAATAAACAGATATTCAGATCTCACATAGGTTAAAAGTGTTCAGTTCTCTTTTAATACAGGATAGCAGAAGTTTTTTTTTTTTTTATACTTCAGACTTTGGACTTGAAAATAAATTTCAATTACTTTTAATGACTATTGGCAAATCTGAGCGCTTTTTGATTTTCGTTAAAAGACAAAACTTTTTTATCACTTTTTTTTTATCTGTATGTCTTATTTTTGGTACTAATTATTTTTGATTGCTTAATACAAGGTGAAGGTCAGATCCAATCTAAAATCCTCTATATACTCCCCTGGGTCTTAAAGTTGCTTATGATCCTTTTCTATTATTTACTCAATAATGCATTTCCGGTTTCTGTTATGCTTCTTAAACTTAGGCCATTTTTAGGTTAAATACTGTGTTTGGAATTAAGAGCACATGGCTTTTGTAAAATTACAGTAATCATTAACCATAATTATTATGGTTTAACTTTGCAGAGTTAACTGTCATTTCCCATCCTTCTGTAAATCTCAGTGAGTGGATATCTCAGTAGGAATGTGTCAATTTAATATTCTGCCAGAAAACTAAGGCCTTAGGCCATAAATCAGTTAAACATATATCACACATCATAACAGCATAATACAAGTGTTCCAGCTGATAAATCTGATCTGTGATATAAGGCACATAAAATTTGCCAATTATCCAACAAAAAATAGACATAACATGAGATGGCGCACATGGCCCTTAAATACTCATTCCACCCCAATACTGTCTTTGTTGCCAATTAATAACATCCAGCACATATTTCAAATAAGTACTGGCTGTTATGTCATTTTAATTCTTTCACATTATCAAGACAACTGGGAATAATGTGCATATTTATCCCCCCACCCCAGAGTTACCCTTAGTTTTGTTCATTCAAATTTACTGGGATACTACATTTTCATTAATTTACCATCACTTACAACAGTAAGCTCATGAATAATTGCATTACGAGGAGCAGTACTAAAGTAATGCCTCCTATTTTTTTCCTCAGAAAATTTAATTCCTACAACTATGACTTTTAACATCAATTAATCCTCAATCATTAATAAACATTATTTTTCCAAAAAGTCATAATTTTCTATATGCTTCCACCATCTCTGAGTCATACGCTGTATTACAATCCTGTAAAAGTCCCTACTCTTGCTCCGGAGGGTTTTGCGAACACTGTGCTTGAGCTGGTCAACGTCTACGAAATGGATTCCACAGAGTGCATCCTTCAGAGGGCCAAAGAGGTGATAGTCAGAAAGGAGGTGCAAGATCTGAGCTATGAGAGGGGTGAGGAAGAACAGTGCACTCCAATTTTGCAATGGCCTCCATCGTGTGCATACTGGTGTTGGGTCGTGCATTGTCATGGAGAAGAACCTCATTAAGGTTTTTGTCCAGTCAACTCTATGGATGTAGGCTTTCAACTTTTTCAGCACTTTCACATATCAATCTGAACTGATTGTAGTGCCATGCTCCAAGAAGTCCACGGTTTTAGATTCCCAAATCCTGGTAGTCTAAAAGGCTGAGAGAACTGATATTCAGGTCTCACTTGTGAGTCAAGTGGGTCAAATTTCAGCAAAGCCCAGTTGCCCTCAGCTTGCACCTTCAGAATGGCAGGACTGTTAGTAATGGTGGGTATATTCTCCTCCCTTCCCCCTTTATGAGCATGGCTTGAAACACTGCAATTGTATACACGAGGTGACCCAATATAAGCAAGAGTTGAGGTGTAGCTTCCATATAACAGAGAAGAATGCCACCCCTCTGTATCACCATGCAATACTAGATGACACAATACCATCTGGTGCAATATCACTACTTTGCTTATTAGAGGCATGAAGTGGCAAAACCCATGTTTAGTTTCCAGAGCAAAGCTTCTACATTGCCAAAGCTTTGTTCTGAAAACTAAACATGGCCTTTGCCAGGCAGTATGAAGACTGTCTTTTGAGGTTATGATGGGACATCAGAGTAAGAGATCCAATATTCCTTACATTTTAAGGGTATGGCTCTAAAACAGTTTTCACAAGCCGACTGCTAGATAGTCAAGGATTGAACAGTCTATAGGTGACATGCTAGGAGGCAACCAGATCAGCTACTATATAATCTTGCTGCTTCTACTCTGCCACCTGGTGACTGAAAAGGCAGTGTGTGTATGTGGGAGCCATTGTCATTAACAATGCATATCATGTAAAGGAGCTGGATATCATCATTCATTATCATTAGCTATATGGTACAAGGAAGCCTGAGGCTTACGCTGCACCAGCCAAAAAAAGTTTCCCGAGTTACCCTGAGAGAGAGAGAGAAGTAGAAGGGAATCACCAAGAAAGAGAAAAATGATGAATTAATTTAATTAATACATGTCCTCTCCTTTCCTACTTCTACTTTATCAATTGAATGCAACACAAACAGTAAAATTATTAAAACAAACTTATCTGTGAAAGAGCTAAACCTCTCAAAACGTTCTCATTCACTTCACAAATATGCATGGTCATTAGTTCCAATCTCAATTTCCACTAACAATCTGTCAAGGCCTGACTTACTGTTTCTGATAGATTCTCAATCATCAGATGTCTAAACCAGTACTCATCTCACTTGCCCTAATTCCTTTTGTTGTAAATATATATATATATATATATATATTTTTTTTTTTTTTTTTTTTTTTTTAAATGAAAATCCCAAACACAAGTATTAGAACCTATAGTACTTAGTACCATGCTTGGTTTGGAGGTTGAGAAGACGAAATAAGATATTTGTTGATATTAGACTTGAACTTCTGTAGACAGTAATTTTCAGGAAATAAGTATGAATGAAGGTTGTTCCAGAAAAAGGCAGTTGAATGAATAAACAAGGAAGATGAAAAGTTGGTTCTGTGAGTTTCAAGTTGGACGGTAAATGGATGTTGGCTGGTGGCGGCACGTGTTCGGACTGTTTTGAAAGAGAGAGAGAGCCAGAATTATAGAAGCCAATTCAGAAGGACAGTTACCATGGAAGTATCTGTAGAAAAGGCATGCGGCAGAAACAGTACGTCTATGAGACAGAGAGTGGAGAGACTCTGTTAGAGATGAGTCATTAATTAACCTAACTGCCCTCTTCTGAATGGAATCAAGAAGCCTGAGAGAGGTTTTGGAGGCACCACCCCAGTTGTGGGAACAATATTCCATGGTAGGGCGGATTTGTGATTTGTACAGAGTGAACAGCTGTTTGGAAGAAAAGTAACACCGAGAGCGAAAGAGAAAATCCAAGTTTTTTAGATGCAGAGGAAGCAATGTTTGTAATGTGCTTGTGCCGAGAGAGATTAAAAGTCAGGGTAATCCCCAAAAGAGATATATCATTTTGCCTAGAAATCGGAGTGTCACCAAAGATAAGCATAGGAGAAGAAGAATCCTTTTTGCGAGATATAAGACAAGACTGAATTTTAGAAGGATTGAAATCAACTAAGTTGTCTTAGGGATGCAGAACTGCAATTTGGGGAGTACAACGTCTACAGAAAGGATAGGAAGGGGGGAGGGGTTATGCTATTAGTTAAGAAACACATAAAAACCAAGGAAGTGAAGCCAGTCGACATCGCTGGACAGTGTAGTGTTGAGTCAGTTTGGTGTGACATAAGCATTGGGAGATCAAAATTGAGAGTAGGAGTGTGCTATAGGCCTAATGACTCTGATGAGTATAATAAGAAACTGTACAGGGAAATAGAGTGGGCCAGTAAATCACAGAGTCTTATAATGGGAGATTTTAATTTCCCAGATATTGACTGGAATTTGGGGGCTGGTCACTCACACACTAGCAGGGCTTTTGTGGATTTATTGGATGATTGTTTTCTACATCAGCATGTTCGGGAGGCAACTAGAGGGAGTAATACTCTTGATTTGATTATCAGCAGTGATTCCTCATGCATTAAGAATCTGCAGATAAATGAACCACTAGGTGGCAGTGATCACAGTGTGCTGAAATGGGATTTACTCAAAGAGGTAACTACCATTAGGGGTAAAGGGAAGGGTTATTGCTTCCGTAAAGGCGACTACGATGGACTGAGACAGTATTTAAATTCTATACAGTGGGACCAACTGATGATGTTACCAACAGCAAATTCAAAATGGGAAGCATTCAAAGAACTTATCTTGGAAGCTACTAGGCTTTACATACCAACTAAGAAATATTGTTCAAGGTTTAGGCCAAAATGGATGTCAGATGAACTAATGAGGCATATGGCAGAGAAGAAAAATGCATGGGATACTTACAAATTAACACATGACACAGAAGCCTATGATAGATACAAGTTGATATGCAACCAAGTTACAAAGGAGGTTAGGCAGGCGAAGGCAGATTACGAGAAATCCTTGGCAAGGGATGCAAAGAAAAACAGCAAAGTGTTCTTTACTTATGTAAACTCTAGAAGGAAGGGGATGAATCAGATTGGTCCACTTGATATTGATGGGTCAAGTGTTGATGATCCTGCTCAGGTAGCTAACAAACTAAATGAATATTTTGCATCGACATTCACATATGAGGAGATATTCAGCGAGGGGAATGCCAGAGGTGTATTCAACTCTAGCAGTAAGCTACAGAATCTTGAAATAACTGGGACTAAAGTGGAGGAGAAACTGTTGAAGATAAACACAAGAAAGGCACCCGGGGTGGATGGGATCTATCCAGTTATATTAAAGGAGGCAGCAAAGGAAGTAAGCAAACCCTTAGCCATAATTATGAGAGCTTCCTTGGACTCAGGGGAGGTACCCATAGACTGGAAATGTGCAAATGTGACCCCAATTCACAAAGGAGGATCAAAGGCTGACACAAGTAATTATAGACCTGTGAGCTTAACTTCTGTTCCAGGAAAATTAATGGAGGCACTGGTTAAAGAAGCACTGCAGGATCATTTAGACAAGACTTCAGTTATAGCTCGGACACAGCATGGTTTTGTTAAGGGGAAGTCTTGCCTGACCAATTTGATTGGATACTATGGTGCAGTCACAAAAGAACTGGATGCAGGGAATAGCTTTGATATTATATACTTGGATCTTAGAAAGGCTTTTGATACTGTTGCACATGGAAGACTGCTACACAAATTGGAGCAGTGTGACATTGGAGGCAAATTGCTGCTATGGATAAAGGGGTGGTTGAGGGGGAGAAGACAGAGAGTGGTAATTAATGGACACTGCTCATCGTGGACTAATGTTATTAGTGGAGTCCCTCAGGGCTCAGTGTTGGGTCCATTATTGTTTTCTGTATTTATAAATGATATTGATGATGGTATATCAAGCTTAATGTCCCAAGTTTGCAGACGATACAAAGGTTGGCAGGGTTGTCAAGGACACTACTGACACTATGCTGCTTCAACAAGATCTGGAAAGGTTGAGCAGATGGGCTGAGAGGTGGCAAATGAAGTTTAACATTGACAAATGTAAAGTACTACACATGGAAAACAGCAACCCCAGAGCAACGTATCAACTCTGTGGTACTACACTGACAGTGGTAGAGAATGAAAGGGACTTGGGGGTGGTTGTGCAGGCAGATATGAAGTTCTCTGAGCAGTGCAGACGGGCTGCAAGAGTAGCTCATGGAGTATTGTCAATGATATACAGGAATTTTTCCAGCAGGGATAAGGAGGTGATTATTCCCTTGTATAAGGCAATGGTCAGGCCACACCTGGAGTACTGTATACAGGTCTGGAGGCCTCATTTCAAGAGGGATGTAGAGCTGCTGGAACGAGTATAGAGAAGGGCAACAAGATTAGTGAATGGAACAAAGGGGTGCTCTTATGAAGAAAGGCTTAAGTTTTGCAAATTACAGTGTCTGGAGACTAGGCACCAGCGAGGTGATCTGATAGAGGTGTATAAAGCCTTGAATGGTTTAAGCATGCTCAATGCTGATGGGATTCTTCCTCTAGCTCAGAAAAATCACCTGAGAGGGCATAAATTCAAATTGAGGAAAGACAGATGTAGGATAGACGTGCGGAAATTTGCCTTTTGCCAGCAGGTGGTTGGTTGGTTGGTGGAACAGACTTGCATCCCTTGTAGTGGAGGTTGATAGCCTAAATAAGTTTAAGGCTCAGCTGGACAGGTATTTTGAACGAACAGAGGGGTGAAGTTGGAAGGGGTTTTTTTTTTTTTTGACCAATGCCGCGTAAGCTTGCTTTCTTGCATCAAATGCCTCTACTAATGCTAATGCTAAAGTCTTTGCCCCACTGGAGAATTACCTGTAGATCGGCATTTAAGGAATTGGTAGCGGATATTCGAGAATTTGAGACTGATTGAGCAGGGCAAGGTTTTTCAAAATGGAAAGTGGAATGCAATGTGCTATCATTAGCAAACTATGGATAGGATTTCCAGTCAATGGAAGAAGGTCATTAATATACAAGAGGAAAAGAATGGGGGAAAGAACTGAACCTTGGGGGGACACCGGCATTAGTGGAGAAGTTAGAAGACAGAGCCATCTACCATCGCTCTCAGTGAGTGGTCAGAGAGAAAACTGGATAACCAATTACAAAAAACAGTTGGCAAACCATAAGATGGAAGCTTATTTAGAAGACCTTTATGCCAAACATGATCAAAAACCTTTGAGATGTCTAGAGCAACTGCTTGTGTTTCCCAAAACCTTTCCATTGAATTTGTCCATAAATGGGTAACATAAGTCAGAATATCACTAGTGGATCGACACTGACAGAATCCATACTGGCGATCGTTGATCAGACGGAAGGTTTCTAGATAGTTTAAGAGTTGGCGGTTAATTGATTTCTCCATTACTTTAGAAAGAGTTGAAGTAATTGCAATGGGACGATAATTGGATGGGTAGGATTTGTCACCCTTTTTAGGAACTGGATGGATATGAGCAAATTTCCAAGCAGACGGAAAAACACCTTTGAAATAAAAAAGTGACAAAGAACAGGAGTAAGTTCAGGAGCACAGGTTTTGAGAACAAGTGGAGAAATACCATCAGAACCTGGAGCTTTCTTAGAATCGAGATTCGTCAAAATCCTTCTAACATCCTTTTGATGGAAGACCACAGGAGGCATTGAAAGGAGCATGTTGGGAATGGTGGGAGGTGTTTTACCAAGATCATTAATACATGAGTTGGAAGAAAAATGGGATGCTAGCAGGTCAGCTTTATCCTTAGCTGAAGTGACAACAGAACTATCTGGTTTTAACAGAGGTGGGAGCAGAGATGGGCAAAAGTCACGCCCAATAGTTTTGGCAAGAGACCAGAATTAGGGCAAGAAGCAAGTTTTCTACTCTTAGCCTGTTCGAAATCTAGTTTGGACTGATTAATGACTGCTTTACAATTGTTGCGAGCTTTGGTGTAGGCAGAAAATGAAACTGAAGAATTGGAAACAAGCCAATTACGATATGCAACATTCTTCTCTTGAACAGCCTTAGCACATATATTGGAAAACCAAGGTTTAGATAAAGGACGAGATTTTAAAGTGGAGTGTGGAATAAAGGACTCCATTCCAACAAGAATAATTTCACTGACAAGATCTAAGCAAACGTTGACATCAGAAGTTTTGAAACAGTAGTCCAACCAAGGAAAAGAAGAAAATAAATCTCGCAAGTCATCCCATTTTGCATTCTTGAAATGCCAAACAATACGAGGTTGGGAATAGCCATGCGATAAAGGCTCCATTGGAGAAGAGACAATCACCAAGTTGTGATCTGAGGTACCCAAAGGACCACTCACTTCGACCGTGTACTTAGAAGGGTTGTTTGTGAGAAAAAGATCAAGCGTGTTGGCTATATGGTTAAAATTGTCCTGTAGGTAAATGTAGGTTTTTTGTATGTTTACCTACAAATTCTTGTAGGTAAGTGAACAATCTGTGCAAGATCATTAGAAATTGCAAAAGCCTCAGCATCTCGACCAGTTGGGTTGGTGTGACTAGAAAACGGAAGCCAGTTGGAGTTGTGAACATTAAAATCACCAAGGAAAATTACCTCACTGTTAGGAAAGTTGGACTGGAGAAAGTCAAGTTGCAAAGAGAGGAAGTCAAAGAGCTCCAAGTGATTAGTGGAGTTGGGAGAATGGTAGAGACAACAGATGAATATGACACAATGAGGTAGAGAGATTTTAAGCAAGAGAAGATTGAAGAGAGGAGATTCCAAATTACCAATTCTCTGACAGTGAATATCAGAACAGATATATGCACAAGTACCACCTTTGAGGCGAAAGGAATCATACAGTGAATAAGTTGGGCAGCTGAGATGAGCAGTAGTTGAATTAACCGATAACTGAGATTCTGTCAGAAAAAGTACATGGGGTTTGGCAGACTGCAAGTGGAAATGGACATAGTTGAGATTAGAATCGAGATCACTTTCATTTGTGAAATGAACTAGGAAGTGTTTGGAAGGTTTAGATCTTTTTGCAGATAAGCTTATTATTAGTTTGACAATTCATGGTGTATTCAATAGTAAGAAAAAGTGGGGGGGAGACATTCTGTATGAAGTAAAATATAATTTTTGGATATGGCATACACATGGTAAGAATATGCCCAGATCCTTGACATAACGTGGCCTCGACAATGTCCCATGCATACACACTACTCGGATTCCCTCCAGTCACTATCTGGCAGAGTAGATGTAGCAAGATTATACACTAACTGATCTGGAAGCCTCCTAAAGAGTTACCAATAGGTTCGGTCCGGTGTACTAACTAGCTGCCGGCCATTGAAAAATTCAAGATACAGTGGTACCTTGGATTACGAGTAACTTGGTCTGCGAGTGTTTTGCAAGATGAGCAAAAATTTTTAATAAATTTTAACTTGATAAACGAGCGAGGTCTTGCAATACGAGTACAGTCAGTCCTCGTATAACACGTGTTTGCATTACACGAATTCGATCATACACAATTTATAAATAGGGGAATGATATCTTATATAACACGAACCGAATTCGCTTATGCACGATTCGCCTTTGTGTTTACAAGAAATGGCAGTCGAACGCAGAATCACCCCAAATGAACGCAACACGATGGGAATGAAGAGAAGATTCCGAAAATGTATTTATGTGTTTTATATCAGTGAAGGGGAAACACATTTCACCATAATAACGTAAAAACCAACACAATTCCAGCTATCGGTATAATCGCAAATGCAATTAGACCGAGTTTACTACCAGTTTATAACAGATTGCACTAGCAAAAACGCAACTGGAAATTGTTTTTATTGTTTTATTGTAGTAACCCCTTGAAAGTGCTTTAGGAAAATGTGAGGTGTTAATAGTGTATCTCGGCCTTTATGGTGTTGTTTATTCAGTTGCTACACGGGCGCAGCTTTGTTTATGTGTATCAAGGGTGCCTCCTCATTTTGTAATTGTGCTTTATTTCCTAAAAATTGCCTACCGAGCGTCACGTGATCACGTGCTGCTCGGGATTGTGGTTAATCGTCTCGCATGTTCGGTCTCAGTCGGCATACCTCATTCGTATACAGTCAACATTATAGTGAACATTCGTGCTAGCGTTGTGACCACGTGTATGTGCGTAAAGCAATTTTTTTTTTTGTGTTCAAATTTAGTGACTGTTATTTATTAACTGTACACTACGAAAATGGCCCCAATGAAGAAGAGGGTTGAAAAGGAAGGCGGTAAGAAGAAGGAGATGATTACGGTACAAATTAAGAAGGAAATCATCGAGAAGCACGAACAAGGTATGAAAGTGGCCGCCATCGCAAGATTTTATAAGAAGTCTACGTCAACAATTTGCACAATATTAAAGAAGAAAGAAGAACTAAGGGGACTAGACGTAGCAAAAGGAGTCACGAGAATATCAAAGCAACGGCCACGTATTCTGGAAGATGTTGAAAAGTTGCTTTTGGTGTGGATAAATGAGAAGCAACTAGCAGGTGATACTGTGACCGAGAACTTGATCTGTGAGAAGGGAAAGGCCTTGTACGCCGACCTCGTCAGTAAACAGCCAGGTACGTCTACAGAAAACGAAGAAGGCTTCAAGGCGAGCAGGGGATGGTTTGATAACTTTAAGAGGAGAAGTGGCATCCATAGTGTTGTGAGGCACGGAGAGGCTGCGAGTTCGGATGCTAAGGCAGCTGAGGCGTTCGTTGCCGAGTTCCAGAAGCTCATGGTTTCCGAGTGTTACCTGCCGCAGCAAGTGTTTAATTGCGATGAAACGGGGCTTTTTTGGAAAAAGATGCCAAAGAGGACCTACATTACAGCAGAAGAGAATGTAATGCTCGGTCACAAGCCCATGAAAGACCGTCTCACCCTCTTGCTGTGCGCTAATGCAAGCGGTGATTTCAAAGTCAAGCCCCTGCTCGTGTATCATTCTGAGAATCCACGAGCCTTCAAGAAATGCAAGGTGCAGAAGAGCCAGTTAAATGTTATGTGGAGGTCCAACAGCAAGGCTTGGGTCACTCGTATCTTGTTCGTTGAGTGGATCAATGAGGTCTTCGGTCCTGCAGTGAAGAAATACCTTTTAGAAAAAAAACTGCCACTCAAAGTCTTGCTGGTTATGGATAATGCTCCTGCTCATCCTCCAGACCTTGAGAACGACTTACTGGAAGAATTCGAATTCATTAAGATCCAGTTCCTTCCTCCCAACACCACTCCATTACTCCAGCCCATGGATCAGCAGGTCATTTCGAACTTTAAAAAGCTTTACATCAAGGCACTATTTCAGCGATGCTTCGAGGTGACCGAAGGAACTAACCTTACCCTCCGAGAGTTTTGGAAAAATCATTTCCACATCGTAAACTGCCTCAAAATCATCGATAAAGCCTGGGATGGGGTCACCAAGAGAACCCTCAATTCTGCTTGGAAAAAACTGTGGTCTGATTGCGTTGAGGGGTTTGCTCATGAACAGGAGCTGCCAGTTGTCGATGAAATTGTGTCCTTGGGGACGACCATGGGACTGGAGGTGAATAAGGACGACATTCAAGAGCTGGTGGAGGAATATGACCAGGAGTTTACCACCGACGAACTGATGGATCTGCATCGCGAGCAACAGCAAGGGGTGATGGAGGAAATCTCGTCTGAGGAGGAGGAGAAAAAAATGGAGACATCCCTCTCTTCAAATGAGATTAGGGAGGTGTGTAAAATGTGGGAAACAGTGCAAAATTTTGTAGAAAAGCACCACCCGAATAAGGCTGTGGCAGTGCAAGCGATGAATCTGTTTAACGACAATGCAATGTCATATTTCCGCGAAATCCTCAAAAGGAGGCAAAAGCAAGTGTCATTGGAGAGGTTCTTTGTTAAAGTCGCACAAAAAGAAAAAGTCAACAGATAGTAGTGATTCCGTTAGTGACAGTGAAAGTCGTTCTACCCAATAATTAATAAATTCGATTGCTTTTAAAAATATAAAAAGGTATGTATGTATTTTGTATTAATCATTTTTACAGTATGTGAATATTTTTGAGTTTTGGAACAAATCATCTGAGTTTCCATTATTTCTTATGGGGAAATTCGCTTTGATATACGAGTGCTTTGGATTACGAGCACGTTTCCGGAACGAATTATGCTCGCAAACCAAGGTACCACTGTACTGCATTTGGATTGCAGCAGTCTCAAAATAGTATAACATTTGGGTATGTTTCTGGGATTGAGCAACAAACTCAAGATAGCTGATAATTTAAAAATACCTTATTTTTTTACATTGGATAATTGTCTAGGCTGACATGAAGTTCTCTGAGCAGTTCCAGCAAACTGGTAGAACAGCACATTTGGTTCTGTCAGTGATATACAGAACTTCATCAGCAGGGACAAAGATGATTGTCCATCCCATTGTATAAAGCAGTGATTAGGCCACATCTGGAATAGTGCATTCAAGGTATGGAAACCTCATTTTAGGAAGGACCGTAAATCTTTTAAAGAGGTGCAGAAGAGCAATAGGATTAGTGGTGGGACACAAAAGGATGTTCTTATCAAGAAAGATGGGTTCTCTAATTTCAATATCTGAAAATTAAGAATCTATATGGTAACAAATTGATGTGTATGAGGCTTTAAAAGGGTTTGGTAAACTAAATGCAGTGATTGCATCCTTACTGTTTTCCAGCTCGCTCTCTCTCTCTCTCTCTCTCTCTCTCTCTCTCTCATTTAAATTATAAAGGGATGGTTGCAGAAATTATGTATGGAAATCTGTATTCAGCCAAAGCATGAATGGTTGTTGGGATAAGCTTCCAAACCATCTTTAAAAAAAATTTAAAGATGGTTTTGAAGATAGTGATTGCCGAAACCATCTTTATTCATAAGTAGCATCATTATCAACACTTAGGGTATGAAATTAAAAAAAAAAAAAAAAATTATCATTTGCTATCATGATTAATAATATTTTAATGTTTACATGGCAAAATTGCATTGATCAGAAATAAAAAAAATTAATTAATAAATAAAAAACTTTGAATAGGAAATGTTCAAAATTGTCCCCCCTTCCCCCTGCATTATTAGCATTTTAAGATATCTTTGTTTTTTACCTCAATCCGACACTTATATTTCAAAATTTGTGCCAACATTGTCTGGTTAATTATTTATCTTATGACAGTTACCTAAACAAGAAATTTTGCTTCCCCGTTCAAATAGTTTCATGTGTCTGCATGAAACTATCTTATAGGTGTATAGTTAGGAATTGTGTGGCAGTTATTTTCAAGTGTTTTACCCTATGTCAAATGTGTGTTGATGATCCTAGCAAAATTTGGATTTAGGTATGTATTAAACTCATACTTGTGTATTAATTAAAAGGAATGCATAAGTTTGTGCCATGGAGAAAAGCCTTAATGTATGAGACCAACTAATATTCATAAAGAATGCCAGTGATTATTCAGGCTATATCATTAAATAGATCAATGAAGTATACTAACTCACAATTTCTGTCTAATCAGTTAGGTTTATTGAACCTTAAACTTGAAATAAATTGCATATAGGCTGGCCCTAACTATTACTATTATTAGCCATATGGTGCAAGGAAGCTCGAGGCTTATGCTGAGTTACCCTGTGTGTGTGTGTGTGTGTGTGTGAGAGAGAGAGAGAGAGAGAGAGAGAGAGAGAGAGAGAGAGAGAGAACAAGCTCAGGACCCTGGTGTGCCAAGCCCATACTCACCAGATGTGAGCCCATGGGGTTAATCAGTCAAGCCTGAATACAGAAACCACTTTGGATACTGACAAAGGAAGTATGTAACATGGACCATTAATGTATCAGTATGCACATTAGTACTTCATTCTCATGTTTTATCGTTCGCCTCCCATATGTCATGTGTAAGTTTAACTACTATTTGTTTGAATTGGTTATTTTTTTTATTACCCAAACTTCTCTCATGTAAAAGTACCTTTACAGTGGATAGCATCACCCCTCTTTTTTCATGTGAAAAAGTTGGGTGGGATTAACATCCTCTGAAAATGTGAAATACCATTTGGTTGGAGGGAACTTTAATGGGCACTGTATCCAGCTTTAGAAGTGCAGGTTTTTCATCCCCATAAACAGAAATCACCATGGAATACACAATTTATGGACATGATAACACTATCTCATGGTTCTGATTGCTTCACTGTTTAAAAAAAATGCATAAAGGGAGGACTTGAGGACTTTTAGTTTTATATGTAGACTTCATTTTGCATAAATAAAAGGATTATTAAAATATAAAATAATTACATTATCTTATCAAAAGTCATGAATCACCCCTGTGATGGCAAAAAATTGTGATTACAAAATATACAGATTGTTTCCTACAAGCTAATCAGTGATTAATTCAGAATTCATTAATGTGTGTACTAATGATGAGTGCACAGAAAATTGCAAACAGTTCTAGTGGGGGAATGATAGTTGTAGGGGATGCTATGAGTAGAATTTTTGCATGTGATTTTGTTCAGGAAATAAACATTCCCAAGTTGACATTTGGCAGCGGACTGAAGAAAGGAAAGTTCAGAAGTGACACTGAGCTCAAATGACAGATGGTTATTTCATATGTCCATTAGAACCTAGAGAATCTTAGTTTGGAGCTGCAAGCAAGCCTTCAAGTGTTTCCACATGTAGAGAGGTACATTCCAGGAATCCCATTGTTTAGCATCCCGATTTGTTTTAATGAAAACATACCTTCTATTTGTGGTGCAAGACAAACTGAACTTAGACTCTAAATTAGTATAGATTGTTACTATGGAGCAAGGAGTCATACTACATATTATTCCAATCTGATGGAGAATGCTTATTACCTGAGTGTGTTGTTCCCAACTGTAAAATTGGAATGAGGTGGTGTCATAGTCTGTGGGCTTCATGATATGGACTACGTCCACTAGTTGCAGTGCATGGAACCACATGTGGTGGGACTTCTGATGTTCTGGACAATGCTGTGTGCAGTAAGCTGGCAATTTTATGAAACTGGTCCTTACACTTTCCAACATGAAAATGCTCCATGTTGCAAAGCAAAGATTGTAAATGTGTGTTTTGAAGGGAATAACACCAGAACATTGTGGTAGGCAACACAGAACCAAGATCTCAAATCCAGTCCAATATCTTTTATATGAATTGGAACACAGAATTAGGCAAGCAAAGAAGACTCTCTTCATTATTTGAGGTCACGAATACCTTAAAAATAGAGTAGAGTAAAATACCACCAGAGATCTATCAGAAATTGAAATTGTCTTCTACAGTGCATTGAAGCAGTTTTTACAACTGAAAGTAACCAATACACTGATTTTTTTATTTTATTTTAGTAAATACATGCTTTATTCATAACAACTACCCTATGACTTTTGGTAAGCTAGTATATTTTTCTCCCACAAAAAATTGGAGATAGATCAGTATGAATACTTCAGAGTTTTATTACCATGTAGCACTGTTTAAATAAATAACTATAAAACTATTTTGAGAAGAAGAATTTTGATAAAACACCTTTACTGTGGTATAGGACAAAAGATGATACTGATGGTTACTCACCTAGTGATACTGAACCAGAAACATCAACAGCCAGTTCTGACAAGATGCTAAGGGTCCCTTCTAGTGAGAAATATATGAAAACTTTAAGGATGTCATCAAAGCAGATTGTAAGTATGGCTATATTTTTTGCAACAAATTAATTAAATATAGATGCACTTAACTAGTACGTAATGTTAGTAATATTCACTCTAACCTTCAGTATATAACATTTCCCAATTCCAGCATTTGATTACTTATTCTATTTTCTCTCTTTTATATATATTACCATTAGAACACTGTTAAGTAACACTGTTACCAGGTTGTGTTAAGTAACACAACCTGGTACTACTTAACACAACCGCATCCTTTTAAAAAGGGAGTGTGGGTAACTTGAGGTTTTTGATTGCTTAGGTATTCCTTTTTTAGTCTTGGTATTTGGAGATAGCATTGACCTTTTATTTTCCCATTTCCATACCAATTCTTCTTCTCTCTCTCTCTCTCTCTCTCTCTCATTACATTCATATACTTTGTCTCAATTTATCCATTTAGTTCTGAATTTGTTGTTTATATTGCATCCAGTTGATTCCAGTAGCATTTTTATGTTCGGAGATAAAATTTTAAAAAAATGTAAAAAAAAAGTGCACTTATTATGAAAAGTCACTGAAAGTTTTGATATTGTTCTTCCTAAGTAATTAAAAATACTAAAGTTTATTTTTATATGGTAGTGGTAAGTAGAGGTTCAGCTTCATAACAATGGGTCATACATTTCTTCTTGTGGAGTATGGATTCATACATGCATACTTATGATCATATTATATTACTCTGGTAAATTGTCAGCCATTATGTTACTCTGGTAAATTGTCAGCCATTAAATATTTGGTGGTGTTAGTGGATTATTTCACATTATAGATGATGCAGAATTTGCAGATAAAGGGACCACTGGGTGACAGTGATCACAATGTACTGATATGGGAATTACTTAAAGATGTAACTACCATCAAGGCTAAAGGGAAGAGCTTCTGCTTTTGTAAAGGTGACTACAGAGGTCTCAGACAGTTTTTAAATTCTGTACAGTGGGATCAACTGATGATGTTACCAATGTTGAATTCTAAATGGGAAGCCTTCAGGGACTTAATTTTGAAGGCTACTAGGCTTCTCATTCCAACTAAAATACTGTTCAAGGTTTTAGTCCTAAATGGATGTCATATGAATTAATGAGGCAGCAGAAAAGAAGAATGTATGGGATGCATATAAAGTATCAGGTGACACAGAAGCCTATGGCAGGCATAAACTAGTCTGTAATCAAGTCACAGGTTAGGAAGATGAAGGCAGATAACAACAAATTTTTGGAAAAGGATGCAAAGAAAAACAGCAAAGAGTTCTTTACTTATGTAAATTCTAGAAGGAAAGGGATGAATCAGATTGGACCACTTAACATAGATGGGTTGACTATTGATGATCATGCTCAGGTAGTTGATAAACTGAATGAGAATTCTGCATCTACATTCACACGTGAGGAGTTATTCAATGAGTGGAGTGCCAGAAGTTAATCAAACACTAACAGGAAGCTACGTGATTATGTAATAACTGAGAGCACAAGTGGAAGAGAAATTGTTGAAGTTGCACCTGGGGTGGACGGATCTATCCAGTTATATTAACGGATGCAGCAAAGGAAATAAGCAAACCCTTAACCATAATTATGAGAGCTTCCTTCGACTCAGGGGAGGTCCCCATGGACTGGAGGTGTGCAAGTGTATCACCAATTCAAAGTGGGTTCAAAAGGTGACACAAGTAACTACAGACCTGTTAGTTTAACTTGTGTTCAGGTGAAAATGATGGAATCACTGGTTAAAAAAGCAGGATCATCTAGACAAGACTAGTAATCAACTAGACAGTAATAGTTAAGACACAGCATAGGTTTGTTAAAGGGAGACCAATTTGATTGGATACTACGATGTGGTCACAAAGGAACAGAATGCCAAAAATAATTTTGATATCATATACTTGAATTTCAGGAAAGCTTTTGATACTGTTGCAAATGGAAGACCGCTGTGAAAATTGGAGTGGTATGGCATTAAGGGTAAGTTTCTACAATGGATAAAGGGATGGTTGAGTGGGAGATGGCAGAGAATGGTAATCAATAGACACTGCTGTTCGTGAACAAATGTTATTAGTGGAGTTTCCCAGGGTTCAGTGCTGGGCCCATTGTTGTTTTGTGTGTTCATCAGTTATATTGATGAAGGTATATCAGGATTAATGTCCAAGTTTTCAGATGATACAAAGGTTTCCAGTATTGCTAATGACAGTAAAGACAGTATGCTACTCCAACTGGATCTAGATAAGTTAGGGCTGAGAAGTGGCAACTGAAGTTTAACATTTACAAATGCAAAGTACTGTATTATGGATAGCAATAACCCAAGAGAAATGTACCAACTGTGTGGTACTACACTCAAATAAGTGGAAAGTGAAAAAGACCTGAGGATAATTGTGCAGTCAAATATGAAGTTTTCTGAGCAGTGCAGATGGGCTGCCAGGGCAGGTCATGGAGTCTTGTCAATGATATATAGGAATTTTGCTGGCAGGGACAAGGAGGTGATTATCCCATTGTACAAGGCAATGGTCAAGCCACACCTAGAGTACTGTGTACAGGTCTGGAGGCCTCATTTTAGGAAGGATGTAGAGTTGCTGGAAGTAGTATAAAGAAGGGCAACGAGATTGGTGAGGGGAACAAAGTGCTCTTACCACGAAAGGCTTAAGTTCTGCAAATTGCAGTGCCTAGAGAGTAGGCACCTTTGAGGTGATCTGATTGAGGTGTATAAGGCCTTGAATGGGTTGAGCAAGCTGAATGCTGATGGGATTCTTCCTCTTGCTCAGATTAAGAACTGGTGGGGGGGCAAAGATTCAAATTGAGGAAAGACAGTTGTAGAATGGATGTGTGGAAATTTGTCTTTAGCCAGCATGTGGTTGATTGGTCGAACAGACTTCCATCTCTTGTGGAATTTGATAGCCTAAATAAATTTAAGGCTGAGCTGGACAGGCATTTAGAAGGAATGGAGGGTTAAACTGGGAGAGTTTTTGGCTGATGCTGCATAAGCTTGCTTTCTTGCATAATATGCATCTGCTAATGCTAATTTATGGTGCATTTTTTGTGATATCATTTAGGATTCTCCAAGTGTGGGTTGCAAATCCCTCTAGGCAGTCCTAAGCATCTTTATGAGAGATCCAAATTTCATAAAAAAAGCTGTAAGTTTCTATTCTTATGTTATTTGATATATAGATTAAAATTTAATTAATAAAATAACTTTATATATCTTTCACAACTGTAACCAAGCAAAATCAGTTTTATATATTGGGGGAGGGGGGGAGTTGCATAAATTCATTTATTATTTCTGGAAGTTACAGGTGTCAGTTTATAAAGCATTATTGTAAGGGATTGTAGTAATATGCCACAACAAATGAAGGCTGATATTGGCATTCAATTATTAAACTCCTTTTTAATTATAAGTCCAGCGCTACAACTTGTGCTGGATGCTATGGATATCTGGAGTTGTTCCCTTGACAACTATATCTGCTGTTACATTGCATGTAGCTGTTCAGAACTATTTCATTAGTGCAGAGATTTCCAGAGTAGGTGTTGCATCATGTCCCAAAGGATGTCAGCTTCTTTTTTTTCATTGATTTCATTTCACTGTATATCTTGCTATAACTGATTGATTAATGTGCAATTATTGGTTAATACTTTAAAAAAAAAATTATTTATTTTTTCATGCATGTCATACTTGAAGGTCAGTGAGCTCTGGACATCCTTTCTCTTTGAAAGTTAGACCTGACCCAGTCAGTTTTCAAATAGCTGTGGTTAGGCTTGTGCCTAGTAAACCATCTTCTCTTTGACTTGTTTAACATGAATGAACTGGACTGGTACAATTTATTACCGTTTTTGAAGACTAAATGCACAAGGCATAATATGTTATGGGTTGAGATTAACTATATAATATTGGTGTAAATACACCACAGTTTACCCATAAATTTAACTACATAAGTTTATGCCGTGTGCATTTAGTCTTCAAAATAATATCATTAACTTCACAACGTGATGGCATGTCTGCATTATCAGGGTACCTGCCCTCCCACTGACGAGTGAGCCAACAAGCTCCAAAATGCATCTGGGCAGTGGTGCCCACTGAGAATAAATAACAGTAGTGCAATACCTGGTATCTTGTTGTGAAGGTAGCCATAATATGAGATATAATCAAATGATGCCATTACACTACTATAATACACCAATATTATGTAATTTATTACCATGTAATTTTATTGCCAGGAATGACGTGAATGACAGCACTGCAGTATAGAGAGTGGAAAACACTGGGCAGTTAAAAATATAAACAGAGCTCAGCAATCATTTACTTGTTTTCCCCTCAGTGGAAGTTGAAAGTAAACTAGTAAATGATTGCTACTCTTGCTACAGGAGAAAGGGAGCCTAGTTGTTGACTTTGAGCCACTAATTAAACTCTATATGACAGTTATTGTTTATCTGAAGGTCCTACTGAAGCCAAGTAGGACTTTCAAACAAACTGATGACTTTCTTTATTATATTTAACTTTTACTGTATTTTGTCCAGAGATGCATGCTGCTGAATTCTAACCACTGTGCAGTCATTTTTACCTTACCATTCATATGTGAAAACTCCCACATGGCAAGTGACAATTATAGCTGCCTGTTTGGTTTTATTACTCTGCATTTACATGTATGTTTTTTCTTGTTAAATATCACAAAACAAAGGAAGATATTTACCATTAACTTAAAAATAAGGGACAAATAGAGTAGGGCATCAACTTATTTTAGTTACATGCAGTATGTCAGTTTAAAAACCTTTTGGAAAATATTGTTAGGTAGTCTTAGCAATCGTATATTGGCATATACTAATGCCAATATACTAATGGCATATTATGGAAGAAAGCAAGCTTATAAACCATCAGCCAAAAACAAAGTACTGCATACAGGGTGTCTGCTGCCCATATGTAGTACTTTGCATTTGTCAATGTTAAACTTCAGTTGCCACTTCTCAGCCCATCTTCCTAACTTTTCTAGATCCAATTGCAGTAGCATACTCTCATTACTGTCATTAACAATCCTTCCAACCTTTGTAGCATCTGCAAACTTAGACATTAAGCCTGATATACAGACATTAAGCCTGATATACCTTCATCAATATCATTGATAAATACAGAAAATAACAATGGGCCCCCAACACCAAACTCTGGGGGACTCCATAAATAACATTAGTCCATGAAGAGCATTGTCCATTGATTACCACTCTGTCTTCTCCCACTCAACCATCCTTTTATTCATTGTAGCAACTTGCCATTAATGCCATACTGCTCCAATTTGTACAGTAGTCTTCCATGTGCAACAGTATCAAAAGCTTTCCTAAAATCTAAGTATATGATATCAAAATTATTTTTTGCATCCAATTCCTTTGTGACTGCATTGAAGTATCCAGTCAAATTGGTCAGACAAAGTTTCCCCTTAAACCCATGCTGTGCCTGAACTATAACTGCAGTCTTGTCTAGATGATCCTGCATTACTTCTTTAATCAGTGATTTCATTATTTTCCCTGGAACAGAATTTAAACTAACCGGTCTGTAATTACTCGTGTCACCCTTTGATCTACCCCTTTGTGAATACATTTGTATTTCTCCAGTTTGTGGGGACCTCCCCTCAATCCAAGGATGCTATCATAATTATGGCTAAGGGTTTTCTGCCTGCCTTAATATAATGGGATAGATCCCATCCACCCTAGGTTCCTTTTATTATGTTTAACTTCAACAATTTCTCTTCCACTTTCCTCTCGGTTATTGCAAAATCATTTAGCACCCTATTAAGAATGTAATAAATTTCTGGTCTCCTCTTCCCTAGAAAATTCTTCATGTGTGAATGTAGATACAAAATGCTCATTCAGTTTGTCAGCTACTTGAGCAGGATTATTAACAGTTGAATCATTGATGTCAAGTGGACCAATCTGATTCATCCCCTTCCTTCTACAGTTTGCATAAGTAATGAAGTCTTTGCTGTTTTTCTATGCATCCTTTGCCAAAGATTTCTTGTAATATGCTTTTGCTTGCCTAACCTCCTTTGTGACATGATTGCAGACTTGCTTATATCTGCCTTAGGCTTCTGTGTATCCTGATAATGTATAAGCATCTGTGCATTTTTCTTTTCTGCCACAAGCCTGATTAGTTCATGTGACATCCACTTGGGCCTGAACCTTCAACAGTATTTCTTAGTTGGTATGAAAAGCATAGTAGCATTCCATGATTAATTCCTTGAATGCTTTCCATTTAGAATTTGCTGTTGGTAACATCATCAATTGGTTTCATTGTATAGAATTTAAAAACTGTTTGAGACCCTGTAGTCACTATTATTAAAGAAAAAAACCCTTCCCTTTACCCCTGTCTTTTAGCACTAATTCAGTGTTTTGAAAGCTTTAAGCACTGCATTGTTACCAAAAGGTTTGAGAGGATAGTAATATTCCCATATTTTGAAAGTTATAAAATGCAAATGTGATAATTAAGTAATAGAAATACAAAGCTACCAACTGTCCAGATTTACAACGGAGAATCCATCTTTTTGACTCAGTTTGACTTCTGTCTCAACGTCACACTAGTATTAATACCATAAAGTTTCTCCATCTTTTTGCGAAAACATTGATTTTTATTTCTGGGGTCATATGAAATCGCTAGTTTATGACACCCCTGTTGACAATGCTGAGGAGCTGGTTGCAAGAATCGCAGTAGCTGCCGAAGAAATTCGAAATTCGCCTGGAGTATTCCAGAATGTTCGGATGTCCATGCGTCGGAGATGTGAGGCGTGCATTGTAGCCCGTGGAAGAAACTTCGAACACTTACTTTAATCCATGTACCTTTTGCTTCTTTTCATGTATTATTAAAACGATTTCTCACTTACGGTCTCTTTTCTTTATGGTGCTTCTGTGTACAACACCGCTTCAGGAAAGCATTTCCGACCCCACATTGCTATATGATTTCGAGTTGTCAGGATGTACCCTACCTCTCTTAGAAGTTCTGAAACGTTTAACTGAAACACCCTGTATATATTAGTGCCAGAAATTTTTAACAGGAAATCTGCAGTTATTTATGTTTTATTAATGTTAAAAATCTTTAAAAATTTTATCATTTATCACAAATTTCACATTTTTCAGAGTAGTTTGAGTCTGAACGATGGACCGAATGAAGTAGTATTCAGTGTAACAACAGCTTACCAAGGCACAACACGATGTAAATGTCACATCTACTTATGGCGGTATGATGATAAAATTGTAGTGTCTGATATTGATGGAACCATAACAAAGTAAGCATCCTTTTTCGCATTCTACCAAAATAACTATTTTAATTAGGTATTGTGCATACTAAATCTATTCTAGTAAATAATGTAGTTATCGTTCCAGATTTTACCATAAACAAATAGTTCATCTCATTTTCAAATATGAAATGGGAATTATAAGTCTGTATTTATGCACACTTAGTTGGGAGAGGCATGTTGTCACAGACATTCACAAATTATACTAACTATAGAAACACAGGAAGGAAGACATCAGTGTAAACAGTCTAATCTAACTATTTTTGGGGGCACAGCAGTGTATGTCATCTGAGAATCCCTGTTCACATATGCCATTGGGGAGCCCCAAACATTCCTTTTGTCAATATCAGGATTGGGAAATTGCAGTGTTTTCCAAAGTTGAGAACATCACCACTTAAGATTGTGGTATCTAAGATGGTTGCAATGTCAGGTTGATGTAGAAAAAAGTTTCTTTATGAAAATGCTCATATGTTCAGAATAAATTTTGAACAAATGACATTAAAGAAAGGCAAAAACAGCAAACGAGTAAGGCCTGGCTGCATTGGCAGGCCTTACTCTTTTTAGTTTGGCCAGTGTATCACACTGAATTCATTGTGGTCCCTTTTTCGAGAATTTCAGTGCAGATAACACCTATAGAGTTGTCAACATAACTGCTGGATGATGCTTTGGCTTTGAATTTTTTGCACTTGAATGTTTTATGGTGAAATTCCTTTGGCACTCTCTTCTTTTCTGGATCATAGCAGTAGCAGTGAAATAGGAATAATATCCAGTCACAATGTTTGTTTTTTTTTCTTTTTTTTTTTTTTCTTTTTTTTAAATGAGAACCCCAAGCATGAGAGGTATTAGAACCTATAGTACATAGTACTATGCATGGGTTGAAGGTTGAGAAGATGAAAGAAGATACTTGCAGACTTGAATTTCTGTAGATTGTAATTTTAAGGAAATACACGAAAAAAAAGGTTGTTCCAGAAAATGGAAGTTAAATGAACAAACAAGGAAGAAGAAAAGTTGATTCTGTGAGTTTGAAGTTGGACTGTAAAAGGATTTTGACTGGTTGCAGCACATGTTCAGACAGGTTTAGAAGAGAGCAGGAATTATAGAAGACAATTCAGAAGAACAGTGCCCATAGAAATATCTATAGAAAAAGCATTCAGCAGAAACAGAATGTCTATAAGCCAGAGAGTGGAGAGACTTTGTTAGAGATGAGTCATTAATTAACCTAACTGCCCTCTTCTGAATGGAATCTAGGAGCCTGGGAGAGGTTTTGGTGGCACCACCCCAGATATTGGAACAATATTTCCTGGTAGGATTGATTTGAGATTTGTATAGAGTGAACAGCTGTTTGGAAGAAAAATAATGCTGAGAGTGAAAGATTAAACACAGTTTCTTAGATGCAGAGGAAGCAATATTGGTAATGTGCTAATACCAAGAGATGTTAGAAGTCAGGGTATTCCCAAAGAGAGAGATATCATCTTGCCTAGAAATCAGAGTGTCTTCAAAGATAAGCATAGGAGCAGAAAATTCCTTTTTGTGAGATATAAGACTGGACTGAGTTTTAGAAGGATTGAAATCAACTAAGTTATCTTTGCTCCACTGGAGAATTACCTGGAGATCAGCATTTAAGGAATTGGTAGTGGATGTTCGAAAAGGTCTGATGTAGCCGAGTGATCAGGAGTGCGAGTGCAGTAGCACACGCTCTTTGAGTGGACCGGGGTTCAAGTCTGTGACTGCTAAATATGATTAACATTTGTATTGATTGATTTATTGTAAACTCCACTGACCTGGTGGTCGTGCCGGAGTATAAAAAAATAAAGGTGAAGCTGTTTGATCAGGGCAAGGTTTCTCGAAGTGGAATGCAATGCGCTATCATCAGCAAAACTGTTTATCCTATAAATAGTTTTGCTTTCCATGAATAGATTTCCAGTCAATGGAAGAGGGTCGGTCATTAATGTACAAGAGAATAAGAGTGGGAGAAAGAACTGAGCCTTGGGGAACACCAGAATTAGTGGAAAAGTTAGAAGAGAGCCATCCACCATCACCCGCAATGAGTAGTCAGAGAGAAAACTGTTGAAATGAGCTTGCCAAAAAAAAAAAAAAATCACACCATTCCTTCCAAATGCCTGTCCAGTTCCTCATTAAATTTATTTAACCTATCAACTTCCACAATGACAGATGGAAGTTTGTTCCAGCAATTAACCACCCACTGGCTAAAGGCAAATTTCCTCACATCTATTCTACATCTTTCTTTTCTTAATTTGAATATTCCCCCTTAGGTTCGTAATCTGAACAAGTGGAAGGATCCCATCAGAATTCAGCGTGCTCAACCCATTCAAAGCCTTATACACCTCAGTCAGATCACTGCGCAGGTGCCTAGTCTCCAGCCACTGCAATTTGCAGAACTTAAGCCTCTCTTGGTAAGAGGATCCCTTCATTCCCCTAACCAATCTTGTTGCCCTTCTCTGTACACGCTCAAGCAAATCTACATCCTTCCTAAAGTGAGGCCTCCAGACCTGTACGCAGTACTCAAGGCGTGGCCTGACCATTGCCTTATACAGAGGGACAATCACCTCCTTTTCCCTGCTAGCAAAATTTGTATATATCATTGACAAAACCCCATGACCTTCCCTGGCAGCCTGTCTGCATTGCTCAGAAAACTTCATATCTGACTGCACAATTACTCCCAGGTCTTGTTCATTTTCTACCACCTTAAGTGTAGTACCACACAGTTGGTACGTTTCTCTGGGGTTACTGCTATCCATATGCAGTACTTTGCATTTGTCAAGGTTAAACTATAAGTTGCCACTTCTCAGCCCATCTGACCTGGATGATTTCTAGATCCTGTTGCAGTAGCACACTGCCATTACTGTCATTAACAACCCTGCCAACCTTTGTATCATCTGCAAACTTCGACACTAAGCCTGATATACCTTCATCAATATCATTGATAAATATACAAAACAACAGTGGACCCAACACTGAACCCTGTGGGACTTCACTAATAAAATTAGTCCACGAAGAGCAGCACCCATTCATTACCACCCTCTGTCTTCTCCCACTCAACCATCCTTTTATCCATTGTAGCAACTTACTCTTAATACCATTCTGCTCCAATTTGTACAATAGTCTTCCATGCGCAACAGTGTCAAAAGCTTTCTGAAATCCAAATATATATATCAAAATTATATTTATAATTTTGATATATATTTGTAAATAATTTTGTATCCAGATCCTTTGTAACCACATCATAATATCCTATCAGATTTGTCAGACAAGACTTCCCCTTACCAAACCCATGCTGTGTCTGAATTATTGCTGCAGTCTTGTCTAGATGATCCTGCAATGCATCTTTAACCAGTGACTCCCATTATTTTACCCGGAACAGAAGTTAAACTAACTGGTCTGTAATTACTCGTGTCACCCTTCGATTCCCTTTTGTGAATTGGGGATACATTTGCACATCTCCAGTCCGTGGGGACTTCCCCTGAATCCAAGGATGCTCTCATAATTATGGCTAAGGGTTTGCTTAGTTGCTTTGCCACCTCCTTTAATATAACTGGATAGATCCTATCCACACTGGCAGGCATGTTTCTTATGTTTAACTTCAACAATTTTTCCTCCACTTTGTTCTCAGTTATTACAAAATCATTAAGCACCCTGCTACAATTTGATATCCTTCCATTTTCAAACCTTAATACCTCCTCGTGTGTGAATGTAGATGCAAAATACTCATTCAGTTTGTTTGCTATCTGAGCAGGATCGTCAACAACAGTCGAACCATCGATATCAAGTAGACCAATCAGATTCATCCCCTTCATTTTAGAGTTTATATAAGTGAAGAAATCTTTGCTGTTTTTCTTAGCATCCTTAGCCAAAGATTTCTCGTTATGTGCCTTCACCTGCCTAACCTCCTTTGTGACCTGATTACAGACTAGCTTATATCTGCCATGGGTTTCTGAGTCGCTTGATAATTAATATGCATCCCATGCATTTTTCTTCTCTGTCACGAGTCTCATTAGTTCATTTGATAACCATTTAGCCCTAAACCTTGAACAATATTACTTATTAGGTATGAAACGTTTAGTAGTTTCCACGATTAATTCCTTGAATTCTTCCCACTTCGAATTTACTGTTGGTAACATCGTCAGTTGATCCCACTGTACAGAATTTAAAAACTGTCTGAGACCACTGTACTCACCTTTACAGAAGCAAAAACCCTTTCCTTAACCCCTGATGGTAATTATATCTTTAAGTAAATCCCACATCAGTACACTGTGATCACTGCCACCTAATGGTTCCTTTATCTTCAAATTCTTAATACACGAATGATCACTGCTGATTACCAGATCAAGATTATTACCCTCTCTGGTTGCCTCTCGAACATGGTGCTGCAGAAAACAATCATCCAATAAATAGGCCCCTCCATAGCCAGGTGGGAAGGAGCAGCAGTGCATAGCACATGCTTCTTGATTAAACTGGGATTTGAGCCCGTCACCACCAAATACGGAGGATGCGGAAAGGTCAGGGAATGACCACTGCATATCTGCGGAGCAATATGGCCTTAGTTGCTAATGCTCTAAAAACCAAATAACAAACAAACAACGTCCAATAAATCCACAAAAGTCTTACTAGTGTGTGAGTGACCAACCCACAAGTTCCAGTTAATATCTGGGAAGTTAAAATCCTCCACTATAAGACATTCTGATTTATTAGCCCACTATTTCTCTGTACAATTGTTCATTGTACTCATTAGAGTCATTAGGCCTATAACACACTCCTACTCTTATTTTTGCTTTCACTGTGCTTATGTCACTCCAAACTGACTCAACAGTGCACTGTTCGTCTATATCAACTGGATGCACTTCTTTTGATTTTATGTTTTTTTTTAATTAACAGCATGACACCTCCTCCCTTCCTATCCTTTCTGTACATGTTGTACTCCCCAAATTCCAATTCTGTATTCCTAATATCAGTGTGACACCACGTCTCTGATATCCCAACAGTGTCCGTCTTTGATGTCTTGACCAACACTTCAAATTCATGAAATTTATTCATTATACTTCTAGCATTGGCATACATGCGCCTATTCCCCCTGACACATCCCATATACCCACCTGTTTCACGATGACTGCCATCAGTCCCTGAAATCCCCAGCATCCCTCGCTCCAAGTCGCTACTTATTCTAATAGAAGTTGTGCAAGAATCACCTTCAACTCTGTCTGTGGCTACTTTTAACCTTTTAGTCTGTGAATCCCCCCCACAAGCTAGCAGTTTTCCGACCCACCTAACACTGCCTCGTAGCATCAGCAAATATTCTTGCACCCTTTCTATTTAAGTGTATCCCATCCCTGCAGAAGCAATCTCTCCTGTTAACAAGCACAGTCCACGCTGAAAAAAATTCTACTCCTTGAGCCTTGTACATTCCCTCCATGGCCGAATTGATTGACAAGGCTCTCATCATGTGCTCCCTCCTATCGTGTCTGTGCAGAATTGCAGACACTTTCAAATTTAACCCTAACTCACGACTTTTTTGCAACATTGACCTGTACTTGTTAAGTAAATCTGCAGATCTCCTACTCTTAATGTCATTGGTGCCAACGTGTACAACAATATCACCTTTTGTGCCCTTAAAAGATATATGCTCTACAACGTCATCAACTTTTGCCCCTGTTGGCCATATCCTGGTCCTGTTCCATCTATCCTTTTTACACAATATATTCCCTGTCTTCCTGACAATAGACGCCACCAACAATACCTAGGAGTGAGCTCTGGCATTGAGTTGGGCAGCTGAGAGCTTGACGGGGCCCCTCATATTAATTTCTTCTACCCTACACTTCAAGCTCTCATAGACGCCCAGTAGAACGCTGAGTTGATGTCTAATTTCTAGACACTCTCAGCACCTGGCACACACAAAGACATACTCCTTGGCTAGATCATGTTCTGTTCCAGAGAGTTCGGCAACCATTTCACAAGTTGCACATTTTTTTAGGCTGTGATGCATTGGAGAATCACCCCCCTCAAGTCTCCCCCGAGTCACAGCACTCCTGCCACTTTGTGCCCGTTGCTTTGCTGCTCTAATCTGGGGCATGATATTTTAAATGAATAAGACCAATAAATTTAATTAATTAATTGTCAATACTACGCTATCTAATAGAATCCTAAATGCAGTGATGCGTATTATGCTATATAATTATACGTCATAGTTACCACAACTCTTAAACAAGTAGTTTGAGTTGGAATTTAATTGATTTCTTCATTCCTTTAGAAAAAGTAGAAGTAAGTGGAGTCGGATGATAAACAATGAGAGGGAATTGTCACCCATTTTAGGAACTGGCTGGATATGAGCAAATTTCCAAGAATAAGGGGAAACAACTTTGGGATAAGAAAGTGAAAAAAGTGACACAGAACAAGAGTAAACATAGGAGCACAGGTTTTGAAAACAAGTGAAAAATACCATCAGGACCTGGAATTTCTTAGCATCAAGATTATTCAAATTCTTTTGATGGAAGACCACAGGAGGCATTGAATGAGTGTATTGGGAATGGTCGGAGGTGGTTTACCAAGATAATCAATACATGAGAAGTAGGACTGTTAGTAGGTCAGCTTTATCTTTGGATGAAGTTACAATAGAACCATCTAGTTTTGACAGAGGTAGGAATGAAGATGTGCAAAAGTTGCGACCAATAGTTTTTAACAAGAGACTGGAATGCTTGACTACCATTTGGACAAGAAGCAAGTTTTCTAGTCTTAGCCTGTTTAAAATCTAGTTGGAACTGATTAATAACTGCGTTACAGTTGTTGTGAACTTTTTATGTAGGCAGAAAATGAACCTGGAGATTTTAATATAATATAAGCCAATTGCAATATGCAACATTCTAAAAAATGCATTCTTAAGTTTGTCACAAGTTTACAAACTTCCACTGGTCTTATTAATGGATATATTATGCTTGGAAGATGCTAACAAAATAATAATAAATATGTGGTCGTTTCATTACACCCCCTGGATAATAATGCATCTGGTGCACATCATTCTGTATCCTGGCTCAGACGAAATGTTGGGGCCTCCGTAGCCAGGTGGGAAGGAGCAGCAGTGCGTAGCACATGTTTCTTGATTAGACCGGGGTTCGAGCCCGTCACCACCAAATACGGAGGATGCGGAAAGGTCAGGAAATGACCACCGCATATCCCGGAGCAATATGGCCTTAGTTGCTAATGCTCCTAAAAAAAACCAAACAACAACAACAACGAAATGTTCTTTAGAAATCGATAAAGTTGCTGTGATATCTGAATGTTTGATATGACAATCTCCATAAATAAATTCATTTGTTCTTTGTTTGTGTTGTATCAGTTTCATTACCAATTGTCCACTTTGAATATAATCATTCAAAATAGTTTACTCGTTTCACTGGCCGACCGGGCTAGCCAGGTAGGTAAAGTGCCTGCCTGGCAACCCAAAAGTTGCGGGTTCGATTCCCGCCTCGGGCTTGGGTCACAGTAAAATGCAAAAACTTTGGGAGGTGCAATATGGCCATAGAAGCTGATGCGCCAACAACTAACAAAAAAAAAAAAAAAAAAAACTCGTTTCACTACCTTTGATTTGTTGAACCCACTGACAAAACAGTGCCAACATCATCAATTTCATCCTTATACACAGCTAGTAATCAATGAATTTTGGCAGATCTAACATTTTCAGCAGTTAGAAGCAATAACTGCACTTTGTTTGAACCACATGTCAAAGATTTTTTGATTTAAACTATATAACTTGAGTGATTTATTTTTTTATTTTTTATTTTTTTTTATTAGAATGGTTATTCTCAGATATAATTTAACTTAAGAAGAAGATATCTTGTATTTAATCCATTTATGAAATTGGTAATTGTTGTGCTTTTCTCTTTCTCTTTTACATTTTAAATGCAGAGAGAGAGAGAGAGAGAGAGATTTACATTTTAAATGGAAATAACTTTATATAATAAAGTAACTTGTTGTTAAAGGTTTGTTGATCTTTAATTTGCTAAAATATGACAAACTGATATGACAATCAATAAAATATTTGTATTATTATTATACAGATCAGATGTTTTGGGCCATATTCTTCCTATTATTGGTAAAGACTGGGCACAACTAGGTGTGGCAAAACTGTTTTCCCAAATAAAAAATAATGGCTATCAGTTGCTTTATCTCTCTGCACGTGCAATTGGTCAGGCACATGGCACTAGAGAATATCTTCGCAGTGTCAAACAAGGAGATCTCTGTCTTCCAGATGGACCTCTTCTCTTATCTCCCACATCATTAATTAGTGCTTTACATAGGTGAGTTGTTATTGTCAGACTTATTTAAACTTCATAAATTGTCTTTCCTTGAAGTAAGGTTGCAAAGAAGAAAAGGAGAGAATAGCACCATATCTCTTAATTTTTACATTGTTCATCTCCCTGTTTTCTTTACCTTAACTTATAATGGAGAAGAAGTAACCTCCATTCAACTATCATAAAATTCCATTACATTACTGTTTTAACAAAAATATTTCCATTATATTACTGTTTTTAGAATTTACCATAGTCTTTATTTTGAGTACAAAATGTTGTCACTTTCACAGAATGATCTAGAAGATTCCATTGTTGTAGCCTCGAGGCCAAAAGCTCTGTCTTATTCTTTGGCAGTTCGAGATCCCTGATGAGATCATTAAACTCACTTTCTGCGATCTTATGTGGTTCAGAAGGATGAAGGTTTGGACAAAATGGTGGATCCCTTGATGTAGACGGCTGCTGTACTTCATGTATATTTAATTGATGTTTCATCAGTGTCTTCATCAGAGTGTGCAGAAAGACAGTCAGGTTGTTCAGGAATAGGTAGCACTTCACTGAGAGGCATGGGACAAATTGCAGATGGTATATTTGGGTACATCACTTGCCACTTTTTCTAGATTGTCATCCATTTTCTAATAGGAGGCACCATACAGAAGTAGTAGTCTGTGATGTTGATTTGTTGGTTCCCTCCATATCATGGGCACTGCAAAAGGCATAAAATGGCCCTTTCAGTTCACCCAGATGTTGTTTTGATGAACAGGTAGTGCAGCTTATGTGTAGAGCCCAGTTCTTGTCCTGGTCACCTACTTTACACCCAAAGTACAAGAAGTTGGCCTTTTTTATGGCTTGAGTGAAGGGACGCTTCCTTGAAGCTAATGTGACTTCTCCATATATGTAACTGAAGTTATCTGGACTATTCACACAATTAAGAGACATATTAATCTTATATGACACAAATACCGCACAAAAAGTAGGAATCTCACAGAGAATAACTGTTAACTGAGAACAAATCACCCAGTACTAGCCGTATTCAAGGATTATTGCAATAGAGTTGAGAATGCATTTTGAGGTGACAACTTATCATGTTATGCAGAGCGAGGCGACAGTTGCTGATCACGTGATAAGAGCATGGTGGTACTTAAACTGTGGTGTTGCCATGCTTTTTGCTGAGAGCCATAGTTGATAATGTATAGTAACTCGGCAATGATACCTCAACTGTAATTCGAAAACAAGAGCCAATCGACAAATTTTAATGTGATTTTCGTGTTCAGCAGCATGAAATTAGTCAAGATTGTACTTTCGTTATTGTAATATCTTACGTGTTGACCTGTGTTATATTATTTTACTCAGCTACCAAGGATTAATATTCAATCTTCTGAATATGTTTTTAATCATCTTCAAATAAATCGTTCATTTACAGCCAATATTAACACATACACTTAGTGATCACTGAATTATGACTGCCTATCTAATACCACATTAGGCCACCGTTCGCACAGACAATAGTCGCTATTCGCCTGAGCATTGGCTCCACAAAATGTCTGAAAATGTCTCTAGGAATATGCAGCAATGCTACTTGCAAGGCTCTCCTCAATGTTGGAATAGATGACAGTGCATGTCCACATACCTTGCTTCCCAATCCAAAACATCCCAGTGGTGTTCATTTGGGTTGAGATCGGGCAAATTGGAGACCAGTCAAGATGGGTGATATTTTCACTAAGTTTCTCAAATCACTCATGAACAGTGCAGGCCTAATGACATGGTGCATTATTGTCTTGGAAGATCTGATTTCTGTCGAAAAATGCACCGTGGGAGAGTGCATTGCTCTCATAAGAGCTGCCAGTAGACCTCACCAGTGAAATGTTGGTCCATATGCACCAGGGTCCTAGTTCTTGCCAGCAAATCGTGTCCCATATTAAGCAGCCACCACCTGCCTGGATAGTGGGCACCTGCGTGGTGGGTCCATGAACTTGTGTTGCTAGTGCCATGCATGAAGAAATCCATTGGCATGTTGCACCAGGTATTTGGACTCATCTGCTCAGCACACTTGTTCTGTGTCCAACCAGTGCGTTGTTAACACCATAGCATTCACTGTTGTTGATGATCAGTGGTGAGGAGAAGCTGCCTCTTTGGTCATCTGCTGTGGAACCCTATATGTCTGAGTGTGTGGTGCATTATCATTTTGGATATTGTTTTTGCATTGCAATGCCAGTTTTTGCACAATGACTTGCCATTGAGCTTGTTCAATGCACTGCACCCTTTACTCACCACGAACACCCACCTTGTGTAATCCTCTACGGTTTTGTCAGCGGGAGGTGGTTCAACCTGTTAGACACCATTCTTTGTACACCTTAATCACAATGGACCATTATCAACCAACAAGACATGCCATTTCTGATATAGAAGCACCCAATGCACAAGCTCCCACAATCATGTGTAGGATGGTTCCATATCAGGATGTGTTCCTCAGACCACTCGTGCACAGTATGGGCCCCGATGACACATGGAAGATTCCATTTCTGTCTGGGAAAAAAATGCAACATGGCAGGGTGCACATAACTTTATCACTTTGTCTTGCACGATCAGATGCAAATTACCACCGGTGTAACATACGAATCCATTCTGCTCTTTATACTGCAAGCTACGTGACATAGTACATTACGGATGGGGTAGCCATAATTCAGTGATCACTAATACTGTTTATGATTTACCGGATGCAGGAACTAATCGTGCATTGCATAACTCCTATTACATCATGTCAGTGAATGATTTGTTACACAGATTATTCACTAACCACTAAATACCACAATTTTGTCATTAACTGATCAAATTAATCCTTTTTCTTTTAGATATCAGCACTCATATTGGTAATAACTTAGATAGCAACTTTTTCCCATAGCTCCTTGCAACATTTTACACTAAATTAAAATTGTCATACTTGTTCTGCAATAAATTATGTTAATCAGCACTAGGTGAATTTTTCAGTATTGATTTATATTCCCTGTAATATCTTTCAGACAGCACATAAAATCTGTTTCATTTTTGTTTTTCTTCTCCTTGGTTTAATTGTTTTAAATCTTAACATAGCACCTTGACTGCGCTGTGGAAACCATTCTCACAGAAATGATAACCTTTATTTCTCATTCTATTTAAACTTCCATCCTTAATCTGAATATAAGGTTTTCCACAGACATGGGAAATGTTAATATTTAGAAATTAGCTATTTAGATGGTCATGATTAGCGTTCTGTAGCTCATCCTGACAGCACCATGCAATCCCTGCTAATCTAGAAAGAGTAGTTGCTCCCTGTTGATGGGATAGCTGATTTCCATGATATCTTTTGAAGAATCCAGTCAGCTGTTTACAGCTGTGATACCAATTAGTATTGACAAAGCTTTAACAAGTCTGCGAGGCCACGGTTTGATAGAGCTGCTCTGGTATATCCTTATTCCACATTATTCTTTTTTCCTATCATATCAAATTTATATTCAGATAAAAAAAAATATATTATACTAATAGTTATACTAATGGTCCATTGCTAGCCGTGGTGACAACAGCAAGCCTTTGAGTGGCTTGAATTCAACTGGGTATGCATAGATATTCCTAGTGATATTATTCCATTTCTGTTCAAGAATATTTTTCCGATCCATCGCATTCATAATTGCTCAGGCCTATCTGAGATGCATTGTTCCAAATTTCTTAGATTCTCATTGCAACTTGTTTCTAACACCTGTGGGCCCATTGTAGATACTGCATAATATTGGAGTGCCTTACATGCCATTGCTGTACAGTTTGCACCCCATTGGGCTGTGGCATTGTCATCCTGGAATAGTAGTCACAATGTCCTTACTAAACCAGTAGAGATAAAGAGGCAATTATCCCTTTGAATTAAGGCAATGGTTAGGCCACATCTTAAATACTGCATAGAGGTCTGGAAGCCTAGTTTTAAGAAAGATGTAGATCTCTTAGAATTGATGCAGACAAGAGCAACAAGATTAGTGAGAAGAACAAAAGGGTGCTGTTACCAGGAAAGGCTTCATTTCTCCAAATTGCAGCATCTGGAAACTAAGCACTTGCAGGTCTGATTGAGATATTTAATGCTTTAAGTGGATTGAGTAAGCTTGGTGCTAATGTAATCCTTCCTCTTGCCCAGCCTATACACACTCCTAACTCCTGGAGTGCTGATAGACACTCTCTCTCACATCTTTATAAAACTTTAATCCGATCCTGCTTAGATTATGGGTCGCCTATCTATGACTCTGCAAGAAACAGTTCCTTGTTACATATGAATACTATTCAACATAGTGCCCTGAGTCGTCAGAACATCTCCAGTCCGCAGCCTGTATATTGAAGCAAATGAACCCATTGCACCTCAGATGAAAATCCTTATTATGTAGCTATGCTACAAAAATGAAAAGTATTTCATCTCATCCTACCCTCAGTATGTAATGCTATACCGTAACACCTAATGAATACCACTCTGCGGGTATTAGATTGCAAGAACTGATGCTTAGTTGGAATATTAACTTCCAGCATATCCTCAAAGACTTTGCTCCTCCTCAGCATCCCTGGATTCAGTACTCACCTCCTTGTGATAATTTCTTTCTGAGATGGAGAAAAGGCTCCTTGCCAAACAACAACTTCTAGCAGCTGCATGAAGGCCACGCCTTAGAAAACTCAGCGAAGCTTCATATTTATATGGATGACTCCAAAACTGATGAAGCTGTAAGTGCTGCAGCAATTTGTTCTGCCTTTTCAATAGCTGTGTCTCTTCCTACAGAATGCAGTATCTATACCGCAGAACTGTATACAATAAAACTAGCCCTAGATAATATAACCAAGCAGCAATTCAAGCAAGCTCTTATATACACAGACTCCTTAAGTGCAGTCACTGCCATTCAAACTACTACTTCTTCCCAACATCCCATTCTGAAACAGATACAGTCTCAGTTATACCAATATCAAACATCCAACCAGTTGGTCACCTTCTGGTGGATCCCTGGTCATGTAGGGCATCCCAGGTAATGAAAGTGCAGATAGTGCTGCTAAACATCCTAACAGTGGATCATTCTGCCCTGTGAAAGTCCCATACACTGATTATAAATCCACTGTTAAAATAGCATGTAGGTTTCAGTGGTCTGAACTGTGGCAAGCACAAGTCAATAACTATTTCAGATTAAAAAAGAACCTCATCTGTGGACTTCTAGTTTCAGGAAAAGCAGGCAAGAAGTCATTTTGGCAAGACTCCGTATTGGTCATTCTTATACGACTCATCTGTTCTTGCTTGTGGGAGAAAACCTCCCTTGATCTCCGACCCAGCTAACAATCAAACATATCTTAATAGAATGCCCTAAATACTCAAGTAACTGGAAATCCAGTTTTTATTCTCTATCCAATTTGCAGGAACCGTTAACTTTAATACTTGGCATTAATGCAAATTTTGAAGTCATAAATTAATAATGAAAAGCACAATAGCCCAGGAGGCCCTTGTGCCCAAAAAAAAAAAAACCTACAACAACACAGGAATGGCATAGAGTAAATTTAAAAAGTCTTAATTTGCAAACAGAAAATTAAGATTTTTGTACTTTATTTATGTAATTATAGGGAAATAGAATATCTCCATGTACAATCAGTATAGGCGGTGACAACAATTCTGAAACTAGTGAGTTAATTAACATTACAGTATATTAATTCGTACTATAAACCAGCATTTCCCAAACTGGAGTCTGCAGACCCCTTGGGGTCCAAGAAATGGTGCTCAACCATATATATATAGTTATTTAAACTTTTTTTTTATTTTTGAAAGGGTCCGTAGAGCTCTGTAGTTTGGGAACAACTGCTGTAAACATTAGTTTCATACTTGCTAAGTAAATGCAGTGTAGTATAAAAATTTAAGATGTGTATAGTATTTAAAAATAATTTGTTTGCATAAAATGTGCTAGTTATCATTTTATGTTTCTGTAATTCTAAGTTAATTTTATTTTGAAATCAGCTTCTCATGCATCACCATTAATTAAATATGATTTGACCAAAACAGCAATTGTTGCACATTTTTCATTACTTGCTTACTGTATGCATGCACATAATCTTCAGTTATGTCTATTTTAAACAAAGTATTTATTACTGTCACTTCTAGCTCAGCCGTAAACATCTTTCAAGAAAGGATGAGAGGTAATCTAATTGTTCAAGCCTCAAAGGGCAAACTCTAAACATTTAACAGTTATTATTATAACTACAGTAGAACCTCATTAATCTGGACCTCGATGATCCATTCTTTCTGTTAATCCAGACTGGATTTTCAGTTGCCGAAAAATTCTGACTATCGAAAAAATATATATTTCTGTTCACTGCCATTTAGGAGGGGGTTTAAAATTTAAAACAGTAAAAAAGATGAGCAATGAACAAAGAACGCCACATGCACAAATTGCAGCTAACACGATACGTGCAAGTGAGAACTGAGTAACAAGTTACAAAACTTAAAAAATAGGAACGTAGAGAACATTCTGAAAATTTATTTGTTTTTGATATAACTGAAGATTTCATGGAAGGGAGAAACACATTTCACCATAATAATGTAAAAACGCACAGAATTCCAGCTGTAGGTATTATTGCAAATTCAATAAGATCATGTTTACTATCCGTTTATAATACATTGCACTAACAGAAAAGCCTAACAAACAGGGGACTGCTAATTGTTTTTATTGTTTTATGGTTGTGACCGCCAGAAATCTGACCGGACCACATGGTATGGTCAGAGATAATCGTAGGGTAATCTCGAGTGCTGGCCTATTCAGTTGACAGTTGCAGCTAGCATTGTCCATGCGTACACCTTACCTCAGTTCTTTAGTGTGTTTTTATTTATTTTTTTGTGGTTTTGGGTTAACAGAAAATGGCAGCAAAAAGAAAGAGTGTTACCATGTCGATGGAACAAAAACTGAACATGCTTTTTCACATTGATAAGGGGGAAAGTTTAAAAAAGATGGCTCTTGATCTAGGAGTGGCAAAACAAACTGTTTCTGGTTGGGAAAAAAAATAGGAAAGCAATCAAACTTTTGTGCAAAAATGGTGGCCAAAAGACAGCTTAGGAAATAGAGCTACCATTAAGCAGGCAAAAAATGAAAATTTGGATGAGGCTTTTTACATTGGGTTTTGTCAAGAACGAGAGCAAGGGGTTCCTCTTTCAGGCCCAATGGACTCGAGATGTGTAAATGTCACCCCAATCCACAAAGGAGGATCAGAAGGAGACATAGGTAATTACAGATCTGTTAGTTAAACTTCTGTTCCAGGAATATTAATGGAGGCACTGGTTAAAGAAGCATTGCAGGATTATCTAGACAAGACTTCAGTTATAGCTCCGACACAGCATGAGTTTGTTAAGGGGAAGTCTTGTCTTACCAATTTGATTGGATACTATGATGTACTCACAAAGGAACTGGATGCAAAGAATAACTTTGATATCATATATTTGGATGTTAGAAAGGCCTTTGATGCTGTTGCACATGGAAGACTGCTGCACAAATTGGAACAGTGTGGCATTGGAGGCAAATTGCTGCTATGGATAAAGGGATGGTTGAGTTTGAGAAGACAGAGTGGTAATTAATTTACACTGCTCTTTGTGGACTAATGTTATTAGTGTAGTCCCTCAGGGTTCTGTGTTGAGTCCATTGTTGTTTTCTGTATTTATAAATGATATTGATGATGGTATATCAGGCTTAATGTCCAAGTTTGCAGACAGTACGAAGGTTGGCAGGGTTGTTAATGACACTAATGACAGTACTCGGCTGCAACAGGATCTAAAAAAAATTGAGCAGATGGGCTGAGAGGCGACAAATGAAGTTTAACATTGACAAATGTAAAGTACTACCTTTGGGTAGTACTTTACCAGTAACCCCAGAGTAATGTATCAACTCTGTGGTACTGCACCCACAGTGGTAGAGAATGAAAAGGACCTGGGGTAATTGTGCAGGCAGATATGAAGTTTTCTGAGCAGTGCAGACGGTCTGCTAGAGTAGCTCATGGTGTCTTGCAATGATAAACAGGAATTTTTCTAGCAGGGATAAGGAGGTGATTATCCCCTTGTATAAGGGAATGGTCGGGCCACACCTTGAGTACTGTATACAGGTCTGGAGGTCTCATTTTAAGAAGGATGTAGAGCTGTTGGAATGAGTACAAAGAAGGGTTACAAGATTAGTGAATGGAAGAAAGGGTTGCTCTTACGAAGAAAGGCCTAAGAAATTTTGCAAATTACAGTGTCTGGAGACTAGGCACCTGCGAGTTGATCTGATTGAGGTGTATAAAGGCTTGAATGGTTTGGGCATGCTCAATGCAGATGGGATTCTTCCTCTTGCTCAGAATAATTTCCTGAGAGGGCATAAATTCAAATTGAGGAAAGACGGTTGTGGGATAGATGTGCGGAAGTTTGCCTTTAGCCAGCGGGTGGTTGATTGCTGGAACAAACTTCCATCTGTCGTTGTAGAAGTTGATAGCTTAAATAGATTCAAGGCAGAACTTGACAAACATTTGGAGCGAGTGGATGGGTGAATTTTTTTTTTTTTTTTTTTTTGGCTGATGCTATATATGCTTGCTTTCTTGCATCATGAGCCTTTGCTAATGCTAAGCAAACCCTTAGCCATGATTATGAGAGCTTCCTTGGACTCGGGGGAGGTCACCATGGACTGGAGGTGTGCAAATATATCACCAATTCACAAAAGGGGTTCGAAAGGTGACAAGTAACTATAGACCTATTAGTTTAACTAGTGTTCCAGGGAAAATAATGGAGTCACTGGTTAAGAAGCATTGCAAGATCACCTAGACAGGGTTACAGTAATAGTTTAAGACATAGCATGGGTTTGTTAAAGGGAGGTCTTGTCTGACTAATTTGATTGGATATTATGATGTGGTCACAAAGGAACTGAATCAATGGACACTGCTCTTTGTGGACAAATGTTATTAGTGGAGTTCCCCAGGGTTTGGTGCTGGGCCCATTGTTATTTTGTATATTTATCAATCATATTGATGAAGGTGTATTAAGCTTAATGTCCAAGTTTGCAGTTGATACAAAGGTTGCCAGGATTGTTAATGATAGTAAAGACAGTATGCTACTCCAATGGATCTAGATAAGTTAGGCAAATGGGCTGAGAAGTGGAAACTGAAATTTAACATTGACAAAAGCAAAGGACTGCATATGGGTAGCAATAACCCAAGAGAAATGTACCAACTGTGTAGTACTACACTCTGGGAAGTGGAAAGTGAAAAAGACCTGGGGATAATTGTGCAGTCAAATATGAAGTTTGCTGAGCAGTGCAGATGGGCTGCTAGAGCAGGTCATGGAGTCTTGTCAATGATATATAGGAATTTTGTTAGCTGTTTGTTATTTGGAACATTAGCAACTAAGGCCATATTGCTTCGGGATATGCGGTGGTCATTCCTTGACCTTTCTGCATCCTCCGTATTGGTGGTGACGGGCTCGAACCCCGGTCTAATACAAGAAGCGTGCGCTGTGTACTGCTGCTCTTTTCCACCTGGCTACAGAGGCACCTTTTTGTTAGCAGGGACAGGGAGGTGATTATCCCATTATACAAGACAATGGTCAAGCCACACCTAGAGTACTAAAATGAGAGTACTCATTTTAGGAAGGATGTAGAGTTGCTAGAACGAGTATAAAGAAGGGCAACAAGATTGGTGAGGGGAACAAAGGGGTTCTCTTACCAAGAAAGGCTTAAGTTCTGCAAATTTCAGCACCCGGAGAGTAGGCTCCTGTGAGGTGATCTGATTGAGGTGTATAAGACCTTGAATGGTTTGAGCAAGCTGAATGCTGATAGGATTCTTCCTTTTGCTCAGATTAAAAACCTGAGGATGCATAGATTCAAATTGAGAAAAGACAATTGTAGAATGGATGTGTGGAAGTTTGCCTTTAGCCATTGGGTGGTTGATTGGTGGAACAGACTTCCATCTCTTGTTGTGGAAGTTGATAGCCTAAATAAATTTAAGGCCTAAATAAATAAATTTAAGTATTTGGAACGAATGGAGAGGTGAGATTTGAGGGTTTTTTTGTTCTTTTTGGCTGATGTTGCGTAAGCTTTACTAATGCTAATAATGATTTTGTTCATTTATTTCAACGTCTAGGGCAGGGGTCGGTAATCTGCGGCTCTTTAACTTTTAGTCCGTATGTACAGCAAGCGATGTATTTCTGCAAGCAAATATTTTCGAATGCGAACTATATTGAAAATAAATTAAGAAACCCTCTGAACATTGCAAGCCTCTCAGCATGTTTGAATGTGAAAATTATGGCATTCTCGCCGGATGTTGAGAGACTCGCTTAAGAAGTTCAGTAGCAAAAGTCACATTAATTTGTACCCAATTGGATGTTTGTTTTTTATTTTTTTTATTTTTTCAGTATTGATAAATAATATTTAAAATATATATATATATTTAATTGAACACCTACCCAAACTATTCCATTTTTTAAAAGACTCCCCCATCCCAGCTTCAGCTTGTGTGCGTCTCTTCGGATTCCTTTTTTTTTTTTTTTTTTTTTAAATCAAAAATGGCTCTTCACTTAAAAAAGGTTGCCGCCCCTTGGTCTAGGGGATTGTTCAGACATAACAAATGAAGACATTGCCCCCCATGGATAATGTGTGATAATGATCTAGGACATCAGATCCTCACTGAGGAAGACATCTTGCGAGCATGCACATCATCATCGTTGCAAGCTAATGAAGAAGACAACTTCAGTGATGAAGTGTGTGAGGAAACAACTGTCGCAAGTCACAATGAAGCAACCAGAATGTTGAAGAAGCTACTGATTTCTTTCGAGAGACAGGATGACACATTAGCTGGTGAGCTTCTGACCTTGAAGCGGTTGCAAGATTGTGCAGCTCTAAAGCAAATTTCAAAATGAAAGCAAAATACATTTAAAACTATTTCAAGTAAACTTCTCAAATAGTTATTTGTTTTGTGTTGTAATATTTTTGTGTTTAATTTTGTGTAATATAATGTTCTACATTAAAACTTTATTGCTTTGTGCAGTGTTTTTTTTACTTAACATATTCTTTTACTTTTTATAATTTTAACTTTAAAATATTGTTTTATTAATTTAATATAAAAATCAATTTAATTAAAATTTTGTTATTTAGTAACTTTAAATAAAAACTGGTATGTTAAAGATAGCTTCCGGTTAATGCGGACCGAGTGTGGTCCTGTCAATTCCAGATTAACAGGGTTCTACCGTATCATTACCATCTTTTTAGATGGAATTGTAGACGTAACATTTAAAATTAATTTTTCTTTTCCATTAATAATAATAATGAAAAAAAAAAAGGTGAACTTTGGATTATATTCAGACGTTTTTTTTTTTATTATATATAAAAAAATGGCAAGTCTTTTACAAGTGCTATTTTTTAAGACACTGAATGAAATATCAAGGGGGAAAATGCATTATGTTATTACTTTAGAGAGGTAATAGAGAAGAAGCCAGAAGAGTTCAAAATCAGCTGTTTGAAAGATATTCAGGCTCTGTATCCTAGCTCTTCACATAACCCTCTATATGGTGGATTTGGAAACAAGATTAACGTAAGTTACAAAACAAGATATATTTAATCTTGTTAAAATTGCAACTGTGTAGATAATATTTTAAAGAATTTAGACCTTATTTTTGTATTCAAGGTAGCGTTAAAATTTATTTACTTAGTGTATGTGAATGATAAGGAATAGGAATACCTCAATTTAAAAAAAAAAATAAAATAATGATATGAAAAGTAGTAATTGTGTTTAATTTAGATTAAAAACCTCAACTTCTGCTTGTACTACTTCAAATTCAGATTATTTCAACAGGAATATCTGGTTTTATTTTCCACACAGTTTATTGTTGTTACAGTTGCAGTAGAGTCAGAATGCAACAATATTTCCATGCAAAGTTACTTCTCAGTATTCCAGTCTCATGTGATAGTTGAATAGTTTTATCTCCTGGAATCTGTTTTATGTCACCAAGCAAACCTGCCATAGAATATACAATTTGTATGCACAATACCTGATGTCTCATTTGTAGCCTTAGTTGCTTTGTTAGTACCAAAAAAAAAAAACAAAAAAACAACAACATAAATCTTACTTTTTTTCCCTGATTCTTTATCTTTCATTATAGTGGCTTTTACAAGATTTAAAGCTATCATCATCAGAGTTACATTTTGCTTTCCAAACTGAATGGCAAACAGTCATCAATAGTTCCACCCATAATATTTTATAATTCTTAAATTGACATACACAAAGAGTAAATACAACTAGAAATATAACAAGAATGCACAGTGACATATCATGCGGCTGGATATTATATGCCTATGCATGAGGCTTGGATTAGCACCTGTGTTGGGAAATCACATTATGTATCATTAACAATTGTAGTGTATATGTTTTGTTCACATATGTAATCCATTATGTAATTTGGATTACATGTCCCACTTTTAGTGTGAGTTAGAGGTACAGTCGAAACTCTTTATAGTGACCCTCTTTTTAATGTCCCACACATTCGTCCTGTGTGGTTGGTCCCAGCCAATTTCTCATTAACCGAATGCTATTTTATGAACAATCGATATAACGCCCTTCTGATATAACAACCATGTTCTCATTCCCCTGGGGGAGGTCATTATATAGAGCTTTGACTGTATATAAATTCTCTCTTGATTAGACATGCAATTTTGGAGGAAGCAAGTAGAAATGTAAAATTTAAAGGTGACATGTACCTGTATGATAATACTATGCAATTGTGAATTTTCATTATAAAAGTGTTTGACTAGAGTTGTTTTTGGCAATCTTTTCGAATTAAATACTGTTCACAAGTCATGGGACCCAGTTGACACTTCAAATATTTTGATTAATCCAGTATTCATTAACAAGAATGTACTTGTATATGAAATATATTACATAGGGCATCCATCAGTAATTTAAATTCATCCTTCATATTCACATTTCAAGAATCCTAAAGATGAGGGTCCAGCAAATTACTTTTTCATATAACTTCTATTCTTCATGTTGGATTTTTTTGTATCTTTTATTATTATTCAAAATTATACACCATTCAAAAAAAAACACTGACTGTAAAGGAGATGAAAGTATTTCAGCTGGTTTTGTACTTTCAGAAGTGCTTTACAAATATCCTTCTTATCTCAAATATTTAATGTAAAAAAAAAAAAAAAAAAAAAAAAAACTATCTTATCCATTGCATCCACCTTACAAATGGAATGAGAATAAATTTTATTACATTTCATTTCATTTCATTATCCCCCTCTGCACTTATTTTTTCATTTGATTTTAATTTACATTCATTGAACTGTACATTATTTGGTTATTCTATTCATAACAGTGGTGTTGAGCTGCATTGGCACTAGCACCTGTCAGTGATTTATATATTAATTTATCCATGCTCTATATATGTGTAATTTTTTCCTCCTCCTCATACAGGATATTTGGGCATACTGTGCAGTAAATATTCCAAAAGCACGCATCTTTACAATAAATCCACGTGGTGAACTGAAATTGGAGCTTATTCGTACCTTCCAGTCATCGTGAGTTGCCTATGTTTCTAAGCTTAAATTCATTGATTTTTTTTTTTTTTTTTTTTCTTTAATTTGAAAATTCCATTTATTTTTAATTCATAAATTATAAGAATGTACATAATGTTAAAAAAGAGTCAAGTTTAACAGTTGATAAGAAAACTTGTCAAAAGAAAATTTTCTTGATGTCCCCATGAAAAAGGATTTCCCTTTTGATCATTAATAGATCTATCTGATCTGGGTACATTGGTGAAAAACCTCATGAGCATTTTTGATTTTTTGTTTGCCACTTAACAGTCCTAAATTTTTTTTTTTTTTTTAAAGAGTTTCATATTTATTTCAATTCTTCATAAAGATCTGCAGCAGAAACAGATAAAATAGGTTTATCTGGTTCAGTTACTGCAGTTAAAATAGTTTACCTGCTTTGATTTACGCTGTATACTATTGATCTTTGGTTAACTGCACACTCTTACTCTGTTTTTATGGTGGTTCCAGCAATAAAAGTTGAAACCTATATTATTATCATACTATGAATGTTGGTAATAGTACATTCCTACATGTGAATTCAAAAGTAAATTAATAACACTAAGCTGATTAAAGTAATACCATACCTATCAGAAGAACTGAAGAAGCAGCTTCAAAGGGAGTCTTGTAGTTAAAAAAAAAAAAAAACAACTGTTCGTTATAAGAGGAAGGGTCTAAGATTTACTGCATCCTGTCAAGCTGTAAAATGACAACTTCTAGAAAGCTGAATGTAAGTAAGAAGAAATATTTAGCACAGCATCTGCATAAAACTTGCAAATAACTTTAGAACATAGCTTTCTCTTTATTTGTGATGAACCTCTTTCCATCTTATTAGAGAATAAAGGTATGGACAGACAATGAAATGAATAGGTAAAAAAGCATCAGTTATTCCTGACATAAATACAAGCGTGTTTTCTTAATAATATTGCTTAATGCTGTGCCTTTGATATGAAGCCAGTTGTGCTGGAATGTAGAGATTGTTCTAGATGGAATGTAGAAATGTAGAGATGCAAAATGGCTTTTTCAAAATATGCAGGTAACTTAATGTAATTATTTTCTTTTTTTTAGGCATTAATACCTAAGCACACAGGTTAATGCCTTTTAGGCATTAACCTGTGTGCTTGGGTATTAATGCCTAAAAAGACATCAATCAAAACCACACAGGTTAATGCCTTTTAGGCATTAACCTGTGTGCTTTTGATTGATGTCTTGATGACCAAATTAGGGAGTGAGTGGCTGATAAATGATTCTTTGAAATATCTTTAGTGTTGATAATTACCTTTGGAAAATATGCATTTGCGGTCCAAGAAACGTGATCTTCCTTCCAGAAATGCAAGGCTTAATTTACTGATGGTTTGTTTATCTTGGGGTTTTTTGTTTTTTTTTTTTTGTTATTATTTTTTTTTTATTCCTCTTTTGTTACACAAGAATACTATAAGAATGAAGAGCAAGATAAACACTGACAAGGAGAAAATTGAGTATACCGAGTTATCCAAAGCCATTAGAAAGAGATTCAGAGTGGACATAAGATTTAACAAAAGAAAAGTAGAACAACCATTAAGGGAAAACAAAGGACTTAAATTAGCAGCCATGAGCAGTAATACAGAAAGACAAATGATACTGAAACTGAAGAATAGTGATGGTGTACTTATAAATAGCAGAGAAGGCATAATTCAAATAGCAGAAGACTACTATAGAGAATTACACAAGGAGCGAGGGAATGATGCCAGCAGTGGGAAAGATGGATCACAAATTAGCAACACATACGACATACCCAATATTCTTCCTGATGAGGTAGAACATGCATTGAAGAAAATGAAGAATCAGAAAGCCCTGGGGGAAGATGAAGTTACTGTAGAGTTGTTAAAATTGGGAGGAAGAGACATAACACAAAAATTGGCAAGGCTCTTCACAAAGTGCATTAGAAAAGGTGTGATGCCTAAGTAGTGGAATAATGCAATCATAGTTTTGCTGCATAAGAAAGGAGATAAATCAGAAATTGGAAATTACAGACCAATTAGCTTGTTATCCCACATCTACAAGTTGTTCATAAGGGTCATTACTAACAGATTAGAAAGAATACTTGATGAGAATCAACTGAAAGAGCAAGCTGGTTTTAGGACAGGATTCTCAACTATGGATCACCTTCACTTAATATCACAGCTAATGGAGAAAGCAAATGAATATAAAACACCATTATGCCTGGCATTTGTGGATTATGAAAAGGCATTTGACTCCATACAGCATAAGGCAATGTTTCGGGCACTGGAAAGACAAGGCATAGATACTCCATATATTATGATTTTGAAGAAAATATGAGAATGCTACCTCCTTTATTAGACTAGACAAAGACAGTAGCAAATTTAAAATCGAGAAAGGAGTTCAACAAGGAGACACAATATCTCCGAAGCTGTTTACTGCTACCCTTGAGGAAGCTTTCAGTAGATTAGACTGGTCGCAGAAAGGACTCAATGTGAATGGAGAGTACCTAAACCATTTACGATTTGCAGATGGCATTGTGGTCATAAGCCACGATCCCAAAGAATTAGAGGAAAATCTTAATCAGTTATGCACAGTTAGTAAGGATTTTGGACTAAAGATGAATATGGCTAAAACAAAAGTAATGATGAACAAGTGTGCCACAGAAAGGGACATACTGATTTAAGGAGGAGTAATTGAAAAGGTGGAGTCATATACTTATCTGGGACAAGTTATTAGCTGTAATAGTGATAAATGGCTGGAAGTCAAGAGAAGAATAAATTTTGGATGGATAGCATTCAGGAAATATAGTCACATACTGAAGAGCAATATCTCAGTTTGTCTGAAACATAAAATAATGAACCAATGTATACTCCCCACCATTGACTTATGGAAGTGAAACTTGGTCACTCACCAAAAAAATGGAAGAGAAGCTGAGAACTACACGGAAAAGAATGGAACGAATTATATTGGGAATCAGACTGTTAGATAAGAAGAGAAACACATGGATTAGGCAGCAAACTCAAGTAAAGGGCATCTTATCAAAACTAAAGAAGCAAAATGGTCTTGGGCAGGACACGCAGCTCGAAGACATGATGACAGATGGACTAAGAAAATAACAGAATGGTACCCAAGAGGAGCTAGAAGAAAACCTGGAAGACAAAGGTGGAGATGGATAGATGAAATTCATGAGTTTGTGGGTAGTAAATGGATGGCCAATGCACAAAACAGAAGGAACTGGAAAGTTTCTGGAGAGGCCTTCATCTTGCAGTGGATTGAAAATGACTGATGATGATTATAAGAATGGGTGTTCTATGAGTTTGATTGATTGTGAATTTGTCAGTCAGCCTACACAAGTTTTTACTCAGGATTGACAAGACACTAGATGAATCAAGTTCAGGTAGGGATGACTGAGATTAAAGCACAACATCAAGTGTTTAGTGAGTGGTAATCAGAGAGTGTAGTGAGATCACTCATTGGGATAGAACGAGTGGCTGGCTTGGAGGCATTCAAGTTAGCCAGGAGGATTATGAGCAGGAAAAGCAGTGGTGGTATTTCAGTGATGGCTGAGAGGTTTATTTGTGGTGTGGCACATAAGCACACCACTTGGTCAGCTATTTGGCTGAATAACCATATCACTATTCTCAACTTCATATACTAGCTTGAATGATGAGTGAAGTTGAGGTTTTAATTATATAGGAATGTCTGAATCTATATGCCATAACAGAAATATATTATTGGATGATTTAGGCACAAAGCAGCCTTTTCCTATAGGGTAGACCAGGTGTATGGACTAGTTGGCCGAGAGAGGATGGGTCAAGAACAGTTTGCTTTGTTGCCTTATTGCCCCAAATTTGCATCCTTGGAGGCTGAGTTGGGTTTTGGGTTGGTAAATGTTACCTGAGGGGTGACTTTTGGAAGCAAACGTGTCAATAATCTGTGTCTATGGCATACTCCAAACTTATATATATATATCCAGTCATTTGATGCTTTAAACTAGGTACACATTGTATCTAGAACCGTGGATGGGCTGCAAAAAAATGGCATTTGATGGTACTGCAAATGCAGTAACACACACTGAAGCATTAAGACAACCCATCCACGGTTCTGGGTTGCCCAACCATATTACCACCATTTCAGGAAGTGAAAGATAAACTTTGCTGGCTTTATCATTATTAAGAACCCTTGCTTTTCATGGGTGTAACAAAAAGGTTTTCTGCAGAGACTGCAGTAAAACTGAGTTCCGAGTGCTAAGAAAGTCCATCATGATGCCTTAATGGCCCAAGCTCCTTTCACATAGTATTAATAGAGCAGGGTAAATTGCATACAAAACTGTGCCTTTTTCTCTTAGAGCAGCTGTTATAGGTTTGTGAAGTTCATCATGCTTTTTCAAGTTGTATGCATGTTGTTCAAATGAAAATGCAAAAGTTAAATAATCTTTATTAAAACTTGTTAAGGACACTCATTATTTTTAAACATAAAGCCATGCAGTACACTTGTTCCATTGTGAAGTTAATGCCTGAATACCATTAGAGAATTTATTTGATCTTGACAAGCCACTTGCACTGCAGCAGAAATACCTTCTCCACCTTCACTACCTCTTTAAGTAGTCAAAAATGATGATATTACATGGAGCCTAATCAAAAAAATAAATAAATAAAATTAAAAAAAAAAATAGGGTGTGGTACACTTCAAAATGTAGGTTTTGAATGGTATCAACAGTTTCACAACCTCTTTCGAGATAGCATTGTTGTGCTGTAAACCAATCCCTTTTCAGATCAGCCCTCTGTGCCTGGTACAGGATATAGACATCAGTTGGCTCATAATCATATTGCAGTACAAAGAACCATTGCCAGTTGCCCCATCTTTGTGTAACTCTTAATCACCTTTCCTGCAGATGGTATAGAACTGAACTGCAACTGAAGAAACCTTGGAATTTCTTCAGTTGGAGCTGGGACGATATCGTTACTTAGTTACTTTAGTATTAGCATTAGTAAAGGCATATGATGCAAGAAAGCAAGCTTATGCAGCATCAGCCAGAAAAAAAAAAACTTCACCCCTCCGTTCTTTCGAAATACCTGTCCAGCTGAGCCTTAAATTTATTTAGGCTATCAACTTCAACAACAAGGGATGGAAGTCTGTTCCACCAGCCAACTACCCGCTGGCTAAAGGCAAATTTCTGGACATCTATCCTACATCTGTCTTTCTTCAATTTGAATTTATGCCCTCTCAGGTGATTATTCTGAGCAAGAGGCAGAATCCCATCAGCATTGAGCATGCTCAAACCATTCAAGGCTTTATACACCTCTATCAGATCACCTCGCCGGTGCCTAGTCTCCAGACTCTGTAATTTGCAAAACTTAAGCCTTTCTTCATAAGAGCAATCCTTTGTTCCTTTCACTAACCTTGTTGCCCTTCTCTGTACTCGTTCCAGCAGCTCTACATCCTTCTTGAAATGAGGTCTCCAGACCTGTATACAGTACTCAAGGTGTGGCCCGACCATTCCCTTATACAAGAGAATAATCACCTCCTTATCCCTGCTAGAAAAATTCTTGTATATCATTGACAAGACACCATGAGCTACTCTTGCAGCCCATCTGCACTGCTCAGAGAACTTCATATCTGCCTGCACAATTACCCCCAGGTCCTTTTCATTCCCTACCACTGTCAGTGTAGTACCACAATAGTTGATACGTTGCTCTGGGGTTGCTGTTTCCCATATGTAGTACTTTACATTTGTCAATGTTAAACTTCTCTTGCCACCTCTCAGCCCATCTGCTCAACCTTTCCAGATCCTGTTGCAGCAGCATAGCTTCAGTAGTGCCCTTAACAACCCTGCCAACTTTTGTATCGTCTGCAAACTTGGACGTTAAGCTTGATATACCATCATCAATATTATTTATAAATACAGAAAACAATAATGGACCCAACTCCGATCCCTGAGGGACTCCACTAAAAACATTAGTCCACGATGAGCAGTGTCCATTGATTACCACTCTCTGTCTTCTCCCCCTCAACCACCCCTTTATCCATAGCAGTCTTCCATGTGCAACAGTATCAAATGCCTTTCTAAGATCCAAGTATATAATATCAAAGTTATTCCCTGCATCCAGTTCTTTTGTGACTGCATCATAGTATCCAATCAAATTGGTCAGGCAAGACTTCCCCTTAACAAAACCATGCTGTGTCCGAGCTATAACTGAAGTCTTGTCTAGATGATCCTGCAGTGCTTCTTTAACCAGTGTCTCCATTAATTTTCCTGGTACAGAAGTTAAACTCACAGGTCTATAATTACTTGTGTCAGTCTTTGATCCTCCTTTGTGAATTGGGGTCACATTTGCACATCTCCAGTCTATGGGTACCTCCCCTGAGTCCAAGGAAGCTCTCATAATTATGGCTAAGGGTTTGCTTACTTCCTTTGCTGCCTCCTTTAATATAACTGGATCCCATCCACCCCAAGTGCCTTTCTTGTGTTTATCTTCAACAATTTTTCCTCCACTTTACTCTCAATTATTACAAAATTATCTAGCTTACTCTTCAAATAGGCCTCTGGGGTTGGGTATATTCATACTATAATTTTTAGTGTTTCTCACCAACCATTGAAGTAAAAACGAACACCAAAATCTTAAAAAGTTTGTTTAAATTTACAATAAATTTACGGTAGATCAACAAAATACGATTATACAAAATGTTACTGATAATGAAATACTGAATTAGGATAGAATAAAACAAAGGTAATTTACAGTGAATGTACAAATAAAATGATAATAAAATACTGAATTAAAATGCAATAAAATATACTAGATTAAAAAAGTGCTAAAATAACTGAAGCTTTCAAAGGCTTCTGCCTTCTTCCTCAACAGTGTATGTCTATACTGCGGTGCCTCATTAAATACCAGCAGGTTCACGGTGTATCTCACGTAAACGTGTACTGTTCCCGTACATGTTGAAACCGGAAGTGGCTCGGGAGCGTTCCAGGCGAAAACGTTCATCCCCTCCAAGGATTACCGCCTCAAAGAGGGGATGAATGCGTGTACCCCTGTCTCTATTTATATTGTTCCCAATAGAACTAATTCGTAGGCTCTCGAGCCACTTGCGGTCCCAAAATCTATGCGCCCGTTCAGTGATGACTGCTTCGTCCGGGGAGATATGATGTTGTTTCTCCCAAAAATGTTCAGCTACGGCGGATTTACCATAATCCGCATTTCTTATCGCGTTTGTGTGCTCCCCAGACTTTTTAAGATTTTGGTTTTCATTTTTACTTCAATGGTTGGTGAGAAACACTAAAAATTATAGTATCTAGTTTACTGCCAGAGTTCAATACACCTCTGGCATTCCCCTCGCTATATAACTCCTCATGTGTGAATGTCGATGCAAAATATTCATTTAGTTCGTTAGCTACCTGAGCAGGATCATCAACAGTTGAACCATCGATATCAAGTGGACCAATCAGATTCATACCCTTCCTTCTAGAGTTTACATAAGTAAAGAACACTTTGCTGTTTTTCTTTGCATCCCTTGCCAAGGATTTCTCGTAATCTGCCTTCGCCTGCCTAACCTCCTTTGTAACTTGGTTGCATATCAACTTGTATCTATCATAGGCTTCTGTGTCATGTGTTAATTTGTAAGTATCCCATGCATTTTTCTTCCCTGCCATATGCCTCATTAGTTCATCTGACATCCATTTTGGCCTAAACCTTGAACAATATTTCTTAGTTGGTATGTAAAGCCTAGTAGCTTCCAAGATAAGTTCTTTGAATGCTTCCCATTTTGAATTTGCTGTTGGTAACATCATCAGTTGGTCCCACTGTATAGAATTTAAATACTGTGTCAGACCATCGTAGTCGCCTTTACGAAAGCAATAACCCTTCCCTTTACCCCTGATGATAGTTACCTCTTTGAGTAAATCCCACTTTAGCACACTGTGATCACTGCCACCTAGTGGTTCATTTATCTGCAGATTCTTAATGCATGAAGAATCGCTACTGATAATCAAATCAAGAGTATTACTCCCTCTAGTTGCCTCCCTAACATGCTGATGTAGAAAACAAACATCCAATAAATCCACAAAAGCCTTGCTAGTGTGTGAGTGACCAACCCAGTCAATATCTGGTATATTAAAATCCCTTATTTATAAGACTCTCTGATTTACTGGCCCACTATTTCCCTGTACAATTTCTTATTATATTCATCAGAGTCATTAGGCCTATAGCACACTCCTACTCTCAATTTTGATCTCCCAATGCTTATGTCACACCAAACTGACTTGACACTGCAGTGTCCAGCGATGTCCACTGGCTTCACTTCTTGGATTTTATGTATTTCTTAACTAATAGCATAACCCCTACTCCCTTCCTATCCTGTCTATCCTTTCTGTAGACGTTGTACTCCCCAAATTCCAGTTCTGCATTCCTTATATCTGTGTGACACCACGTCTCTGATATCCCAACAAAATATCTGCCTTTAATGCTTTGAGCAATACCTCAAATTCATCAAATTTATTTACCAAACTCCTAGCATTGGTGTACACGCAAGTGTACATGCAACTGTTCTTTTTCTTAGCTACCCTAATACAACCCATGTGTTTACTTGTACCGCAATGACTCCCAGCAGTCTCTGAAATATCCTGCATCTTGTTTTCCAGGCTTCTGCTCATTCCAATAGAAGCAGTGCAAGAATCCTTTTCACCTCTGCCAGTGTCTACTGTTAATCTATTAGTCCTTTTACCCCCCCAAGCTAGCAGTTTTTCGACCCACCTAACACTGCCTCGATAGCATCAGCAAATATTCTTGCACCCTTTCTATTTAAGTGTATCCCATCCCTGTTGAAGCAGTCCCTTCTGTTAACAAGTACAGACCACACTGAAAAAAATTCTAACCCTTGAGCCTTGCACAGTCTTTCCAGGGCTGAATTGATTGACAAGGCTCTCATCATATACTCCCTCCTATTGTGTCTGGGCAGAATTGCAGACACTTTCAAATTCAACCCTAATTCACGGCTTTTTTTCAACAGTGACCTGTACTTGTTAAGTAATTCTGCCGGTCTCCTACTCTTAATATCATTAGTGCCAACGTGTACAACTATATCACCTTTTGTGCCCTTGAAAGATGATATCCGCTCTACAACGTCATCAACCTTTGCCCCTGGCAGACATACCCTGGTCCTGTTTCACCTATCCTTTTTACAAAGCATGTTTCCCGTTTCCTTACAATAGTCACCAACAACTACTAGTTCCTGTGGGACCAGCGCATTCTGCCTTCGGGGTTGCCGCTGTGTTGTGTGATGACCAAGTGCAAGCTCTGGGGTTGATGTGGGCACCTGAGAGCTTGATGGGCCCCTCACTTTAAATCCTTCGAGGTCATCCACCCTGTCGTCTCATATAGGCCCATAACAACGCTGAGTTGTCGCCTGATTTCGTTACACTCCTTGCATCGTGCACACACACACAAAGACATCTCCTATGGCAATATCATGTCCCGTACCCAATTGCTCTACAGACATCATGCAAGCAGTGCATTTTAAAAGGCTGTTATTCAGAGGGGCACTGCCCCCCTCAGTTCTCCTCTGAGCCACATCACTCCTATTAGACTTAATTACCTTCAAGCAGAAAGTATGCACCCACATCTCATCCCCAGTATGACCCAGCAATATGATTTCAGATAATTATTTATTAGAAGAACTTTTGAACCTAAAGGCAAGTAAGACTCCTGGAGTTGATGGCACATACCCAATAATTTTGAAGGAGTTGGCAGGTTTGCATTTAACCATTGAGTTTAATCATGATCTCATCACTACACTCGTGAGTTATTCTTTTGGATCGGAGATTTGCAACTTATTGCCAACACATAAAAATGGCTCTAAGAGTGAAGAACTACCAACTGGTCAGTCTTTCTTCAGTTGTAGGGAAAATCATAGAGAAAATGATAGTGCATTACAAGATCATTTAGATAGAAATGGTGTTCTGAAGGAAACACCATGGTTTTATAAAGGGAAAATCATGTTTAACCAACCTGATTAGTCATTTTGACCTAGTTCTTCATGAGAGGTTACTGTATTAGATGGATATCAGGATGGCTGTATTATGATTAACAGTTTTCTTTAGATTGGGCCAATATAAGATGTGGGCTTTCCCAAGGCTTGGCACTGGGACCATTCTTGTTTTCTGATTTTTCCTGAATAACATCGATGAAGGGACAGCGGGCACGAGTCAAAATTTGCAAATGATATCAAGATCTGTAGAGTAGTTAATAATCATGCCAAGTGCAACGTCCTCCTTCAGGATGACTTAGATAGACTTCAGAGATGGTCAGACAAGTGGCAACTGTCTTTTAATACAGCAAAATGAAACTGACACTTGGGGAATAGCAACATCAAAATAATTTACCCATTTGGTGGGGTTGAACTAAAAACAGCAGATAAAGAAAGAAATTTGGAGTTACGATATGGTCATACATGAAGTTCTCGGAGTAATGTAGGCAGGTGGCAAGCAGGGCCCACAGTGTCCTGATGATTTATTAAACATTTGCTTGTAGATGTAGAAAGGTCATAATATCTCTGTATAAGGCACTTGGAATACTGTGTTCAAATATGGAGACTGCACGTATCTTGAAAGGCCCAAAATGGGCAATGTGCTTGGTGACATCAGTGAAAGGGCTACCATGTGAGAAAAGGTTTTGATATTTGGATTGCAGAGCTTAGAGATTTGATTAAGGTGTATAAGGCTCTGAGAGGGGAACATAAAATGAATGACAGTGAAATTTTGTGAGCATTGATTATTGGGATTCGAGTGATGATCTCAAGGAAGCAGTAAATGGCTTTTTTGAACAAATACTATCCGCTCCCAGGTATTTCCTCTTTGCCCTCAAAATGGAGAACATGTGTTGACCTTAATGTGATATATTGAGAAATTCATCTATTTTGTTTCTTTATTACTGAGGGGAATAACTTTTTGAGTGACCCTTATATGCATAAAGCAACATGTCCAGCTATTGGAGGTGAAATGCTTACAGCATTAACACTATAGCATATTTCAGTAGATGTCTGTCTTTTACTGCTGCTGGAATAGAGCAATAGAATGTTTTATGGAATGTTAGAATTGCTTCTTTCTTGAGTCTGCCAAATAAGTCTAATTTATAATCATATAATTGATGCTCATGGGATACATGTATTGTGTCCTTTGTTGTTTAATATTAGTGTTTGTTCTTAGCTTCTTTTGTATGGTTTTTTTTTTTTTAAATAAATAAACAATTTAGTTAGTGATTGTTCAATATATTTTTCTCTCTCTCTCTCTTAGATACACTCGACTTAGTGATGTGGTAGACCATATTTTCCCTCCTCTCCAGAGAAGTAACGTGCTACAAGGAGAGCTGGTATCAAACTTTTCTTCACCTGAAGAGTATAGTTACTTTACTTATTGGAGAGATCCTCTTCTTCCAATAAATGATAATGATTCATTAGTAAAAATACCAGAAGATAAATGACTTGTGGTGGCAGTTGGTGAGCAACTATTCATAATAATTGTTTATTTGTTTGTTATTGTTATTTGGTTTTTTAGGAGCATTAGCAACTAAGGCCATATTGCTCCGGGATGTGCGGTGGTTATTCCCTGACCTTTCCGCATCCTCCGTATTTGGTGGTGACGGGCTCAAACCCCGGTCTAATCAAGAAGCGTGTGCTACGCACCGCTGCTCCTTCCCACCTGGCTACGGAGGCGCCTAAATGTTTATTTGTACTATATAGGCCCAATAGCTTTGTTAATGAACATGAAATATAGTAAAACCTCAAGGAACCGTAAAGTAAGCTCACTATAATAATGATTTTCAAAGAGATTCCTGAAAATGTAAAATACAGAAGTATACTATCAAATTTTATAAAATTTTATTTAAGATTAATTGATATAAAAGCATGTAAAAATTAAAATACATACCATTGTTTCATAATTTTATTAAACACATTGAATTAAAAATAAGTACAGCCACTCCCTGGCTTATATACTACGCGACTTATGAAAATTTGACTTTACGTAAGTTTTTGCCGGCCAGTGCAAACTTAAAAAAATCTTGGTAACGTATTTTGCATCCTGTAGGAATAAATGGAGGTATCGTGAAAATATCGTGATGTGAACCCAATAACACACATTTTTTTTTTTTTTTTTTTTTGGTAATTCGTTCCAAGACCTTGGAAGTTGAAAGTTGCACTATATAACTAAGCTGTTTATCCCTCTAAAAGGTCATTTTTATAATGGAAATTGCACTACACTTTCATCATTATCATATGTTCCATTATAAGAATCAGTTTTATATGCCTTCGTGATATTTTTTTAAACACATTTCTTGAGGTCACTACCATAAAACAAAAACAATTTGCACTTTCCGGTTTATTGGGCTTTTCTGTTAGTACAATCTATTATAAATGGGTAGTAAACTCAATCATATTGCATTTGCAATAATCTCGATAACTGGAATTGTGTGGGTTTTTACATTATTATGGTGAAATGTGTTCCCCCCTTCACTGAAATCTTCAGTCATGAGCACTGCTCATGATTGAAGATTTATATTCTGAGCAGTGCAGACAGGCTGCCAGAGTAGGTTATGGGGTCTTGTCAATGATATACAGGAATTTTGTGAGCAAGGATAAGGAGGTGATTATCCCCTTTTATAAGGCAGTGGTCAGGCCACACCTTGAGTACTGCATACAGCTCTGGAAGCCTCATTTTAGGAAGGATGTAGAGTTGCTAGAACGAGTACAGAGAAGGGCAACAAGACTGGTGAAGGGAACAAAGGGGCACTCTTATGAAAGAAAGACTTAAGTTCTGCAAATTACAGTGTCTGGAGACTAGGCACCTGCGAGGTGATCTGATTGAAATGTACAAGGCCTTGAATGGATTGAGCAGGCTTAATGCTGAGGGGATTCTTCCTCTTGCTCAGATTACAAACCTGAGGGGGGGGGGCAGATTCAAACTGAGGAAAGAAAATTGTAGAATAGATATGCAAAAGGTTGCCTTTAGCCAGTGGGTAGTTGATTGCTAGAACAAACTTCCATCTGTTGTTGTGGAAGTTGATAGCTTAAATAAATTCAAGGGAAAACTAGACAAACATTTGGAATGAATGGATCAGTAAAATGAGAAGGGTTTTTTTTTTTTTTTTTTTTTTTTCTTCCCTTTTGGCTGATGCTGTATAAGCTTGCTTTCTTGCATCATGTGCCTCTGTTAATGCTAATCATATAAAGAACAAATTTTCAGAATCTTCTCTTTATTCCTATTTACTTGTTACAATGATGAAGGGAAAGCAACCAGCAGAAAGTGCAAGTGCTGGCAGTGCTAGGAAACAAAATTGATTTAGAAATGAAGATGATTAATTAAGAATTACAAAGCAGGACAAAGTTTGTCATCTATTGCATGGGATTAGGTCTCGTTGCTTCAACAGTGAATACTATTTTAAGGGACGGTGCGCATATAAAAGAACATGTTATAGGATCAATGCATTTAAGATCAACAGTGATCACAAAACAGCATTCAGGTGCTATATCGAAGGTGGAAAAGCTATTAATAATATGGATGGAAAGTCAGATTCAAAAGCAAGTGCCCCTGAGTCCAATGACCATTCAAGTGAAAAACAGTGGTTTAATGGGTTCAAGATCGCTGGTTTCCAAAGCATAAAAGTATGAGGTGAAGTAGCCAGTGCCGATTCTGCAGCTGTAGAAAAAGTTTGTGATGTGTTCGAAAAAAAAACTCCTGAATCTCCAATCCGCAACTTTCACAGGTGCGTGCTTATCAGCTGGAGAGTTAATTCTGACAACGATGCTCGAAAGGTAAAACTTGCTGACATTATGCCTGTCTCCTCTCTCTCTTTCATATTTTATAAATTTGAAATTTTTGTAATTTTTCCTGCACATGAGATAAAATCGAATAAATAATTCTATTTACATGTTCGTCGAACACTTCGTTTTTACTTTAATCAAATTTGCGAGTGCTGTCTAAGCATTTAGGGAAATTCCGACTTGCATAGAATTCCGCGGAACTCAACCCTTACGTAAGTCGGGGAGTGGCTGTATTTTATGCCTGGTGGATAACTGTTCATTACACTCATATCCAAAATATAACAAATACATAGATTCACCCCCCCCTCCAAACACATCTTTCTTCCAACCAATTGGACATGGTGTAATTAAAAGCAAGCCTTTAATTGATATTATCTTAAGTGTGAGATAACATTAAATGTGTGAGCATTTATAACTATTTCAAGAACTTGAGGCTTAAACCAAAAAATATTGAAGTTAACAAGAATGTCCAGAATGTTAATCAAGGTGAATTTCCTTTGTAATATTAGATAAAATAACAATTTACTAATTTAGTCTCCAGAGAAGGAGAAAAAACCTGTCTGGTAAACCCTGTCTCTTCCATCATGCAGTAATTGTGACGCCTTTTCAGATTGATGAGCATCGTGGCAAGCTGCAGTACTCTTTACATTTCAAGGATACAACTCTAAAACAATGTTTACAGGCTGGCTGCTAGATAGTCCACCTGGCTGAACCTGTTGGTAACCCTCTAGGAGACATCTAGAGCAGCTAGTGTTTAATTTCTCTGCCAGATCGCGACTGGAGGGATTCCAAGTAGTGTGTATGCAAGAGGGCATTGTCAAGAGCTGGGTGTATATTCTTACTGTGTATACAAAGCAAGATGTACACATGTTCATTACAAAATCTCCACCCCTTCACATCTACTTTATCTATTCAATGCATCATGAATAGTCAAACTAATAAAATAAACTTAACTGCTAAAAGATCTAAACCTCACAAAAGCCTAATTTATTTCACAAATACAGTAAAACCTCACTAATCCAGTTGCATTTAATCCGGATCAAAATATGAAAAATTCTGTTCACAGTTGAGCACTTTGAAAGACATGGGATTTAGGAAGGCAGATGAGTCACTGACTGTGCAGAGAGAGACGGAACATACATTACATTGTCTTGCATATTGTTCAGTATCATCGTTGACTCTGTCTGAGTTGGATGGATGTTGCTTCAATTGCTTACTTTATACATATATATGTACATAAGTTAACGTATTTTGTATAATTATGGGTTCTGAAGGATTGAAAAATGGAATAAAAAGAAAACATGTTACTTTAACTAACATTAACAAGCTCAAAAGTGATAGAACAACTTGAAAATGGTGTTCCTGGAAAAAAAAAATTGCTTCAGAATTTGATATTGGTCAAATAGACTGTGTCAGATATAAAAAAACAAAAAGAATCTATAAAGCTGTTTTCTTTAAAATTCAACGTGGGAAGTGATAAAAGCAGTATGTCAAATGGGCAGACATTAAAAAAGCCAAAAGAAGTGTTGCTAGAAGAAGCTGTATTTAAGTGGTATTCACAGCAATGATCGAGTGGCATTGATGTGCGACGCCGATGCCATCACCACCTGATAAATGTATAAAAAGACAATACATTTATCGATGGATAAATGTATTGTCTTTTTATAATTTTTAAATAAAGTCTCTACAGTATTTTATTTATTTTTTTTTAATTTATTTTCATCAGCACTACCTATTTTATTTAATAAATTTTCCATTTATTTGTGTTCTTAGTTTTTGTTCTTTTACGGCTATCTTTTGCTTCACTAATCTGAATGATCTCTTCCCCCCACCACAATTAATCCGGATTAGCGAGGATTTACTGTATATGCCAGTTCAGTTCCATTTCCACCTCCAATATGCCAAATCTCAGTTGCCTCAACTTGCTTCTGTTGCCCTAACTGTTTGCTCTGTACAATTCCTTTTGCTTCAGAGGTGGAACTTCATATATCCACTCTGACATTCTTGGTCAGAGACATCCTGAATTGGACTCTTCTCGTTTTGATCTCTTCTAGCTTAAAATCTCTACTCTATTCTGTCAGATTCATCTCTTGCCTCTATCATTTTCCTAACTCCACTAAGAACTTGTTGGCATTTTTTCATTTAAACTTTACTTTTCCCCAGTCTAACTTTCCCAAAAGTGAGATAATATTCCTCAGATTTTAATGATCACTACTCCAGTTGGCTTCAGTTTTCTGGTTGCACAGACCCAGTTGGTCTTGATGCTGAGGCTTTTGCAATTAATAATGACCTTGCACAGCTTATTTATTTACCTACCAGAATATGAGACAATCCTAACCACACACCCTTTATCTTTTTCTCAAAAACGATCATTTTAAGTACATGGTCAATGTTAGTGGTCCTCTAAGCACTTCAGATTACAACTTGATGATGGGTTCTTCTCCAATGGAGCAGCTCTCGTATGGCCATTCTCAGCCTTGTGTTGTTAGACATTACAGGAATGTGTAATGGAATGTTCAATTTCTTCTGTTCAATTTCTATTCTTCTTGTTGAGGAGAAAGTCAAATAGGCAGTTTATTAATCACTCTATACATTAAAAAAGTTTTCCTCCTAGTGATATTTATTCAAGCCAGTGGGAGAAGAGGGTGAGGCAATTATGTCACTACAAATGCAATTAATTATTGTCAACTGACTCCATAACATTCACTAACCTTTTGCACATGCTTCCCTGTCTAACATTTGATGTTCCATTGTAACATTTTTTTGTATATTAATGAATTTTAAATATGTGTACAGTTTGTAAATATTTCAGTGAAATATTTTAGTCCTGCTCTTTGGGATGCAACAATATTCCTCATGCATTATGAAACACGAAGCAAAAGGCCTTTTCCTAAGTTACCTATATAAATGCAGGTAAATAATTACATAGGTCATTTCCTGCCACCTCCATAGCCAGGTGGGAAGGAGCAGCAGTGCGTAGCACATGCTTCTTGATTAGACCGGGGTTCGAGCCTGTTACTACCAAATACGGAGGATGCGGAAAGGTCAGGGAATGACCACTGCATATCCCGGAGCAATATCGCCTTAGTTGCTAATGCTCCTAAAAACCAAATAACAAAAACAGGTCATTTCCTGATTAATATCGATCACAGTGACATAGTGTTTTTTTTTTTTGTCTGGCGGCACCTGGGTTTACCCCAACTCCACGGTTTTACTCTGTGTAGAGTACAATACTCTGCATAAGGCTAGGGTGTGGTTGTGTTGCTCCTCCTCTTGCCACTTAGCCTGGGGGCCCGTGGAGAGCCACTAACAACCCCAGTTTCCATCACCACTGTGGGGAGGCGAGCCACATTAGGAGAGAAGAAAGCTCTGGCTGGGTGAACTCTGGGGTAGCCTAGGCGTCCAAGGAGAACCCCCTCCCCCAAAAAAAAAAGAAAGGGAAAAAAATTTTATTAGAAAAGAGATAATGGGGAGATAGCAAGAGGGTGGGATAAAAGGGGCAGGGAAACAGAGGGGCAGTGTTGAGGCACTCACCTGATTTAAAAGGGGAGACTAGGGGGACCCCTGGTACAGGATGCCCATCCTGGTCCAGAGGGTGGGAGTTGAAATTGGGTGGTGGGGTGAGCCACCAGGGGCCACACAATGTGGGGGGAAGGAGACTTGGCCACCCCAAGTGGTAGGAATAAAAGAACATAGGGAAAGAGATTCCTATGGTGGAGTGTGCTTTTTTGCAGCTTTGTTCCACACTGGCCTGGGGGTTACCCTAATGGCCAGTGTCAGTATCCCACACCATGCCAGCTAGGAAAAGCTACAGCATCGCGTCAGCTTGGATAACCATGAGGCCTATGAGGGCCTGCATAGCCATCAGTCTGTTGAGTGAAGAGGCTAAGATAGAACATGCAATTAATAATAACTTTCATTCACTCAACATTCACACAATTTTATTTTTTATTGTTTTTCTTACACCTTCTGTTTTCTTTTATATATTAGATTAGATATCGATCGGTGCATTTCGACACATCTTTTATTTAGAAAAGATTTGACTTACTCCATCATACCTCTACATATTATGCAGAAAAGCATGCACAGAGGTTAGCAAGCAGGGCAAAGCCCCTAGTTTGTTTATTTATTTTTTTGTTGTTGTTTGGCCAATGCAGCAAAAGCCCAAGGCTTCCTTGCATATAGCTAATACTAATACTATGTACATAACAGTACATACAAAATGATATTTATATGGTTATGTAAATGTTAATGGATATTTGCATAAATAGAGTGTACATGAAATGATTCATAGTAGGATTGTGCAAAGCTCATCAGTTAGAATTTTTCTCAGCATGGTCAATGCTTGTTAACAGGAGAGACTGTTTTTTTTACAGGAATGGGATATACTTAAATAGAAGGGGTGCAAGAATATTTGCTGATACTATCGAGGCAGTGGTGAGTTGGAAAACTGCTAGCTTGAGGGGGGTACACAGACTAATAGATTAAGCAGAGCTGCAGGCAGAGGTGAATGTGATTCTTGCACTTCTATTGGAAAATGAAGCATCCTGGAAAGCAAGGTGTCAGGGATTTCAGGCCTTGCTGTGGGTCATCATGGAACAAGTAAATACATGGGCTGTGTAAGGATAACTAAGAGTAAGATCATGTGCGTGTACACTAATGCCAGGAGCAGTGTAAATAAACTTGATGAATTTGAAGTACTGATTAAGTCATCAAATGCAGACATTGCAGAAATAGTAGAGGCATGGTGTCACCAGACATAAGTGATGCTGAATTTGAATATGGGAAGTACAATGTATACAGGAAGAACAAGCAGAACAGGAGGGTGGAGCAATTATGCTTAAGTTAAGAAGCATATTAAATCTAAGGCAGTACATCCAGTTGACTTGGGTGACCGGTGCAATGTTGAATCAGTTAGGTGTGATATAAGCATTTGGAAACGAAACTGAGAGTAGAAGTGCGTTATAGGCCTAATACTGTGACGAGTATACCAAACAGTTATACAGAGAAATAGTGGGTCAATAAATCAAATTGTCTTATAATGGGGAATTTTAACTCTCTAGATGTTGACTGGAATTTGTGGCTTTTACACACACACACACACACACACACACACAAGCAAGACTTTTGTAGATTTCTTGGATGACTGTTTTCTACATTGGCATGTTAGAGAGGCAACAAGAGGAATCTATACTCTTGATCTGGTTATCAGCAGAGATTCTACATGCATTAAGAATCTCCAGGTAAAAGATCCACTGGGTGGCAACGATCACAGTTTACTAATGTGGAATTTAATTAAAGACATAACTACTGTCACAGGTAAAGGCAAGGGTGACTACAGATGTATCAGACAGTTTTTAAATTGTGTGCAGTGGCACCAACCGAAGGTGTTACCAACAGCAAATTCTAAATGAGAAGTAGTCAGAGAAGTAATCAAAGATGCTACTAGGCTTTTCATACCAACACAGACATACTGTTCAAGGCTTAGACCTAAATGAATGTCAGATGAACTATGAGACACTTAGCAGAGAAGAAAAGTGTATGGGATCCGTATAAATTATCAGGTGATACAGAAGCCTGTGGTAGATATAAATTAGTCTGTAATCAAGTCACAAAGGAGATTAGGCAGGCTAAGGCAGATTATGAGAATTCTCTGACAAAGAATGCAAACAAAAACAGCAGAGACATCTATTCTTCTATAACAGTAGAAGGAAGGGGTTGAATAACATTTGGACCACTTGATGTTTATGGGTTAATTGTTGATGACCCTGCTCAGGTCACAGACAAGTTGAATAGGTATTTTGCATCTACATTGACACATGAGGAATTATTTAGGGTAGGAGATGCCAGACGTTTATCAAACTCTTAAGGAGGAGCTTAATGACTTTGTAATTTGCTGATGCTATCGAGGTAGTGTTAGGTCAGTCGGAAAACTGTTAGATTGGGAGGATACAAGGACTAATAGATTAACAGTAGCCACTGGCAGAGGTGAAAGGGATTCTTGCACTGCTTCTATTGGAATGAGCAGCAGCTTGGAAAATAAAATGCAGGATATTTCAGAGACTGCTGGGAGTCATTGGGGTACAAGTAAACACATAGGTTGTATTAGGGTAGCTAAGAAAAAGAACTGGTGCATGTATACTTGCGTGTACACCAATGCTAGGAGTTTGGTAAATAAATTTGATGGATTTGAGGTATTGCTCAAAGCATCAAAGGCGGATATTGTTGGGATATCAGAGACGTGGTGTCACACAGATATAAGTAATGCAGAATGGGAATTTGGGGAGTACAACGTCTACAGAAAAGATAGACAGGATAGGAAGGGAGGAGGGGTTATGCTATTAGTTAAGAAACACATAAAATCCAAGGAAGTGAAGCCAGTCGACATCGCTGGACAGTGCAATGTCGAGTCAGTTTGGTGTGACATAAGCATTGGGAGATCAAAATTGAGAGTAGGAGTGTGCTATAGGCCTAATGACTCTGATGAGTATAATAAGAAACTGTACAGGGAAATAGTGGGCCAGTAAATCAGAGTCTTATAATGGGGGATTTTAATTTCCCAGATATTGACTGGAATTTGTGGGTTGGTCACTCACACACTAGCAAGGCTTTTGTGGATTTATTGGATGATTGTTTTCTAAATCAGCATGTTTGGGAGGTAACTAGAGGGACCAATACTCTTGTTTTGATTATCAGTAGTGATTCGTCATGCATTAAGAATCTGCAGATACAGGAACCACTAGGTGGCAGTGATCACAGTGTGCTGAAGTGGGATTTACTCAAGGAGGTAACTACCATCAGGGGTAAAGGGAAGGGTTATTGCTTTTGTAAAGGCGACTACGATGGTCTGAGACAGTATTTAAATTCTATACAGTGGGACCAACTGATGATGTTACCAACAGCAAATTAAAAATGGGAAGCATTCAAAGAACTTATCTTGGAAGCTACTAGGCTTTACATACCAACTAAGAAATATTGTTCAAGGTTTAGGCCTAAATGGATGTCAGATGAACTAATGAGACATATGACAGAGAAGAAAAATGCATGGTATACATATAAATTAACACGTGACACAGAGGCCTATGATAGCTACAAGTTGATCTAAAACCAAGTTACAAAGGAGGTTAGGCAGGCAAAGGCAGATTACGAGAAATATTTGGCAAGGGATGCAAAGAAAAACAGCAAAGTTCTTTATTTATGTAAACTCTAGAAGGAAGGGGATGAATCAGATTGGTCCACTTGATATCGATGGGTCAACTGTTGATGATTCTGCTCAGGTAGCTAACAAACTAAATGAATATTTTGCATTGACATTCACACATGAGGAGTTATTCAGTGAGGGGAATGCCAAAGGTGTATTCAACTCTGGCAGAAAGCTAGAGAATCTTGTAATAACTGAGAGTAAAGTGGAGGAGAAATTGTTGAAGATAAACACAAGAAAGGCACCTGGGGTGGATGGGATCTATCCAGTTATATTAAAGGAGGCAGCAAAGTAAGTAAGCAAACCCTTAGCCATAATTATGAGAGCTTCCTTGGAATCAGGGAAGGTGCCCACAGACTGGAGATGTGCAAATGTGACCCCAATTCACAAAGGAGGATCAAAGGCTGACACAAGTAATTATAGACCTGTGAGTTTAACTTCTGTTCCAGGAAAATTAATGGAGGCACTTGTTAAAGAAGCACTGCAGGATCATCTAGACAAGACTTCAGTTATAGCTTGGACACAGCATGGTTTTGTTAAGGGAAGGTCTTGCCTGACCAATTTGATTGGATGCTATGATGTTGGCTCTCAAAAAATTGGATGCAGGGAATAAATTTGTAATAACTGAAAGGAAAGCAGAGGAGAAATTATTCAGGGTGGACATAAAAAAAAAAAAAGCACCTAGGGCAGATGGAATGTATCCAATTATATTGAGGGAGGCAGCAAAGGAGATAAGCAAACCCTTAGTCATAATTATGAGAGCATTCTTGGATTCAGGGGAAGTCCCTATGGACTGGAGAAGTGCAAATATATCCTCAATTCATAAAGGGGATCAAAAGGTGACAAGAGTAATTACAGACCTATTAGTTTAATATCTGTTCCAGGTCAAATAATGGAGCCACCTGTACAGGAATGCAATCATGGGCACTGGTGCAAGTGCACCTTTGGATGTCAAAGTAATAAACAATTTTTAGTATTCTCGTTAATTTATTGACACATTCAAACTATACGAATTCTACAAAAAAAAAAAAAAAAAACTAAAATATTAATTCAAATAATTTATTAAAACAAGAACAAAATAAAAATAACTCTTGCAAAACAGAGCTAGACCGGTTAATTTTCATTATCTTTAAATAAAAATTGCAATCTTCTCTTGGCTTCTCTGTGAATATAGTTTGATATAGTTGCGTTCAATAAAATCTTCATTGCCAATGACGAAATTTCTAAACCTTTTTCTTTTTCACTCTGCATGAATGTGCTCGCAGTCTGCACAGTACTTTCTTCCACTGATCACGAAACGTTGGCTTTGCTGCACACGTAAATCAGTCAATATTGGCTTAATGAAGATATTGCTGTATTCGAAAATTTGTTGAACAAACCATTTTTAGTATTCTCGTTAATTTATTGACACATTCAAACTATACGAATTCTACAAAAAAACCTTCAGTCTGCACGTTCAGTCTACACCTTCAGTCTGCACGGGTATCATCACCATTCTCCCCACACAGAGTGGAAAAGGTCTGGGTTCGAATCCCATCATTGACACTAGGAACTTTTATGGACTTTTTTCACTCCGTGCCTAAGTTAGTCAGTCTCGGGCATAGATAGCAAGATTTTTTCCTAGAAACGGGTTTTTTTGTCCAGTAAAACAGGCAAATCGACTAGAGAACACACACAATTTACAGACACAATACACATGGGTATATGTAATAACTTACTGGGTGACCCTAATGTAATACAGTAGGACGTTGGTTAATCAAATAATTTGGATAATCAAACAAGAGAATACCCAGTTTATACGAAACAAAGTGTAATTAGACTTACAATTAAATTGTACACAAGGTTATTGCTACTGTGTTTTGAAATATGAGTATTATAAAAAATAATTGATTTAGCAAATGGTTTGTAAATAATAACCAAAACGTTTTGAAGAAACAATGTACATTTATTTTGAACTTACCTAATTGTTTTACATGGTTTCAACTATGAATCAATTTGTTTATTTTTTTATGTAAAAAAAAAAAAAAAGCAATTGCACACAAATAAGAATATAATGAACCTTGGGGAGGTTTATTTTTTTAAAATATGTAATCTTGAATTTTTCTTTGAATCATGTGAGATTGTCTTTTTTTCGTGGTGAGGTCTCTCATACTCTTTAATAGCAATATCTCCATAGAACTGCATTCAGACATTTGTTCACACCATGCCATTGCAGTTTCTAGCCAGTGAAGGCCTCCACATGATCGAGCCCGCTCCCTCTTCTTCTTCGTCATCATAATGACCTTGGTAAAAGTCAGCACATTCTTCATCCTGGACTAATGCAGCAATTTCTTCTTCATTTAAAATATGAATAACCAGGATCATCTGCATTGTTGTTTAACCATGCCTCTGCATCGTCTTGCCCACACTCGAAAAACCCGGGAATCTCTTGAAATAAAGTTACAATCTCATCTTCTGCGTCTTCATTCAAATCTTGCACATGTGTGACAGTCTCTTTGGCAGCACCCCAAAGTTTATGCCATGCCTTTTTCAGATTTCTCTCTGACAACATGTTCCTGGCATCTGCTAACATGCAGCAACAATCCTTAATGTTGAGCTTCTTTGAAAACTCAACCACACGCTCTTCATCTCCCTCTGGCAGCAGCAAGCGACGCAAGTCTTGTTTTTTGTACATCTTTTTTAGTTTTTCTATAACACCTCGATCCATTGACTGCAGCAGGGCTGTAACATTTGGTGGTAAAAACCTGACAATGAAGTTCTCATCAATTGAATTCATTTTTTGAAGAGGAGGGTGTGATGGTGCATTATCGATAATAAACAAAACTTTGCCAGCTTTATCCTCATTTTCTTGATGCCTCTTCACACTTGAAATAAAATCTTGACTAAACCAATCCAAAAAAACGTTGGAATTCATGCAAGCATTTTTCTTTCCTTTATATCATACTGGTAGGCACTTTTACACCTTTAATGCAGCTTGGATTTCCTACTCACCAACAATGGTAAAACATACTGTCCACTTGCATTTGCACACACCATAACTGTAACACGCTGTTTGTTAGCTTTGAAATGAGGAGCAGCCATTTAGTTGTGACGAAAGTGATTTACGAGGGAGTGACTTCCAATTAAGACAAGTTTCATCTGCATTGTAAATGTCATCCATGGAAAACCTTCTTCCTCTGCAATTTTCAGAAAAGCCTCTTTAAAAGCTTCTGCTTCTGGGACATCACCCGATAAAGCTTCTCCTTGAATTTCAAGCTCCCTTATACTGTGCCAAAATTTGAAATTTTTCTTGCCATCCTATGCTGGCTTTAAATTCAGATGGGCTTTTAAAATTTTGATTCAATTTTAACTCTTTTTTTGCATAAGAGGTCCAGAAATAGGTTTGCCTTGACTTCTGTTTTATAGAAACCATAAATAAAGATCATCTGCTAATTTCTCATCACTAACTTTTTTCATAGTTTTTTTTTTTTTTTGAGCCATCTTCATTGTCAAACTGTGAAGTAAACTTCAAAATTTCACTTTTTTTTTTTTTTCTGCTCTTGGTCAGATATGGTTGCTTTACCAACGTTAAAAATCTTAGCAAGTGATACACCGCTTTTGCCCTTTTCCAGTTGATTAATAATTGTTATTTTGTCTTCTATTGACAACACATTGCTGTTTCTTTTGCCTGTGGATGCTATTATTAACCCAAAGGGGCAGCAGTATTAAAATTAAAAAACAAAATGACAATATTTCACTTTAAAATAGCCACAAACAAAAACCCAAGAGCATTGAGTGATTAGAAACGAAATGCTTGAAATAACCTCACACTGCAGTGGCTCGCAGCAAACTGAGTGAAAGCTAACCGCTCCACCATACTCCCATACTTACAACAGACAATGATGCAATGATGTCACTGGAGACTATCTTGGGTCCACACAGCAATTAAAGCCAACATTTGATTTTTAACTCCTGTAATGACAAATTAAGACTATTTCTATGCTATGCATATATCTTCAAATAAATAATTGGAAACGAATGCAACAAGCGGCAGGAGTAATATTTCAGCATAACAACCAGTGCACTAAGTAGATGCTGTAATTTGGAGGGGCATCTGTGGTTCAGATAATCCTTTTTTTTTTTTTTTTTTCTTTTTTTTCACCACCTTGCAAAATATCCTGCCGGTCCCCATGAATGCAGTTATACTGTAATTAAAGCATGGATTTGTTAAAGGGTGTTCTTGTCTAACCAATCTGATTGGTTACTATGATGCAGTGGAAGGAACTGGATGCAAAAAAATAATTTTGATATCATTTGAGGAAAGACTTTGATTCTGTTGCACATAAGACTGTTGTATAATTGGAGCAATGTGGCATTAAGGGCAAGTTACTGCTATAGATAAAGGGATGGTTAAGTGGAAGAAGGCAGAGTAATAATCAATTGGCACTGCTCTTTGTGGACTAACGTTATTAGTGGAGTTTCCCAGGGTTCAGTGCTGGGCCAGTTGTTGTTTTCAATATTTATTAATGATATTGATGAAGGTATATCAGGCTTAATGTCAAATTTTGCAGGTGATATAAAGGTTGGCAGGGTGGTTAATGACAATAATCAGAGAGCTACTATAACAAGATCTAAGAAAATTTGGATATTGGGTTTAAAAATGGCAGTTGAAGTTTAACATAGTTTCCTCACTTGAGGAAAGATCTGCTAGAACGGGTGCAGAAATGGGCAGTCGGATTGATGAAAGAAACAAAAGGGTGCTCTTACTTAGAAAGGCTTTGGTTCTGCAAATTGCAGCCTCTGGAGACTAGGCACCTGTGGGGTGATCTGATTGAGTATAGATGGGAGAAGTGTGTAGTGGGTGTTTTTTTTTTTTTTTGGTTGATGCTGTATAAGCTTGCTTTCTTGCATCATTTGCCACTACTACAAAGATTTTCTTTTCCATTCTGATTTTTAACAGCAATTAAATTGACTATTAAAATTAAAGTAAAATCTGTTCTGTAAACTTTAAGATAATCATTTTAAATATTCATTAAGTGTTCATTTTAAATATTCATTAAGTTTTCATCAGCTAAAAAATTAAAACAACAAATGAAATTGCAATTTTTTTATCCTTTGTTGATTTTTTTTTCTGTTCCCATAAAATGTCCTCAATTAATTCAGTTGTTTTATAAAAAACAGATGGTAGAAAAGAAAAATGAGTGAAGAACAAAGGATCTTAAACACAGATATTCTAATTGTAAACTTCAAAATGAAAGGGGGACTTAAATGAGAAGATAAGGAAAAACAGCTGTCACATTGCCAAAAATGTAAGTAGTGCATTTTAAAATTAGTAAGGAAATTTCAGTTTTGGGTTTTGAATTATATAAAAATCTTATGATCTAAAAATTTACTCTTAATTGCAGCAATCTTTGTAATTAAAAATTAAGTTATAAATTTATACATTCAGTTATTTACTAAGTGTATTGAAGTGTGTGGTGGAAGCAGTGAGGAGTAAATTTTTGCATCTTTAAATTTTAGCACTTCAAAGTTCTAACTGGATTTTGAAATCATAAACTTGGATTTCAGGAAAGCCTTTGATACTGTTGCAGATAAAAGACTGCTGTACAAATTGAAACAGTGTGACATTAAGGGCAAGTTTCTGTTATGAATAAAAGCATGGTTGAGTGGGAGAAGGCAGTGGTTATCAGTGGACACTGCTCTTCCTGGAATAATGTTATTTGTGGAGTCCACAGGGTTTGTTGTCGGGCCCATTATTGTTTTCTATATTTATTAATGATATTGATGGAGGTATATGACACAAAGGTTGGCAGGGTGGTTAATAACAGCAACAAGATCTAGAAAAAATCTTATCCTTCACAATGATGTTTTTCAGGGTGCACTTACATTGTAGCTACCATAAACTGGTTTTGTTTATACAATAATAAATTCCATCCTTTGGGAATCAGTGAACTGGGTGGCCAGAGGCAATAATAGGGACAGTAATCGGATTACTGTGCCAAGATTTGTATTAAACATAACAAAATTACAATATTTATTTCTCACAGGACGAAAACGAAATTTATAATACATATTAATTGAATTTTGTAATAAACAAACATATTTACATAGAACCTATTCTTTCACAGGGGAATGGTATGTGCTTCATATAAATGATTATTTTGTATAAGCTGAATTTGTATTAAAAAGATTTTACTGTAATCACAATGGCCTAAAAGAATGTGAACTGTGTAATTTTTGCAACTTTTCTGGTCCTGTAACTATTAATTTCATAAAGAAAGCAGAAAGTGGTTATTGATCTTCATTGTAATCTTTTAAAAAATAAATGTTAGTGGTATGACACTAGGTCTTGATACACTGAGTAAAGGACGTGTCATTTTTAGGTTATCACATGCCTCAAAACTGCCGATACCATTGCAAAATTGATTTGAAATCTTAAAATATTTCAAATCTAAATTCATGATGGTAGCCAGGTGTTGGAAGAATTATACAGTGAGAAGACAAAGTTCTTGTAGAGAATAGAAATATTTGAAAATAATGGGAATTATGTTGGAAATTGATTTCAAAAAAAAAAAAAAAAAAAACCTCATGGGAAAATTGATTACTTTTTTGTAGTTCACTTCTATAATTCCCATTACATTAAAAACTCATAAACCAGAAGATATCACATATGCAGTTGTGAAATCATAGTTAAGAATGCTAATGGATTGCATTTCACAATAGGCTACTTCCACACCATTGTAAATGCAACCCAATAGGACCGATTAGACTCAGAAAAACGTTTTTATGCTCTCCATAATTTGAGCTTCCTTCTCTGAGATGGGAATTCTCTACATCCCTGCTATATCTGTGAAGACTAAAGGAAACTGTCAAATTGTGCATTTAAAAAAAAAAAAAAAAAAATTGTGAACAAGATGGCATTAGTTATATTAAAAAGTGCCATTAGCCCTGAATATATATCATATTCATCATTTCTGAAAATGTATATTTTAGAAATGATGAAACCGATGACAGCAGCAAAGTTTAAGTAGTTTACAGTGAAGGTATTCATTTATTTTACTGAAAAAGTTTTTAACTAAATGGGTCATTTAAGTACTAACAGTTCATTATAAAAGCATATGAATGATCTCCTGCAAGTAAGTTTCTTGTGCATGAATACAATAAAATAGTTTTGATGAATCTGCAGAAAGGTATTAGCCAATTTTGTGTACAAGATTATCAAGAAAATACAGAATAGGTTTGAATACATTTTTTTATTTCTTGGGCTTATCATTGGTGTCATTAAACTTGTAAGAAGTGGGAGTTTTTATTGGTTAGTAATGCACCCTATTCCTTACAGAATTTTCCCTAACCTAGTGGCAAAATTCTATAAACAAGATGGACTGGCACTACTGAGCAATGTTTTGTTGAAAGAAAAAATTTTTTTTATCATACTGACAGTTTTGTTACAGTGCAACGTGAGTTTAATGTGATTTGAATGCATAAAAGGCCCAGAATGATTTTTCCACAAGATGAGGATTTTTCTTGTAGATTTTTCCATAAGATCAATCACTGTATGTAGTCTGCCCTATCATATGGATGGGACAAATCACATACAGTGAATACAGTTCTTCATTTCTGAAAGAACATTTTAATGATAACCACTACAGATCAATTTAGCATTAGTAGTGGTATATGATGCAAGAAAGCAAGCTTATGCAGCCAGAAAAAAAAACACACACACACACGCACACCTCCAATTTCACCTATCCATTCCCTCCAAACGTTTGTCTAGTTTTTCCTTGAATTTATTTAAGCTCTCAACTTCCACAAAGACAGATGGAAGTTTGTTCCAGCAATCAACTACACATTGGCTAAAGGCAAATTTCAGCACATCTATTCTGCAACCACCCTTCAAAACTGCTGATACCAGCTCCCTCAAGTGTGTAATCTGAAGAAGAGGAAGAATCCCATCAACATTGGGCTTGCTCAAACTATTTAAAGCCTGAAACACCTCTATCAGATCACCTTGCAGTCTCCAGACACTGCAATTTGCAGAACTTAAGCCTTTTTTTCGTATGAGCATCCTTTTGTTCTCCTCACCAGTCTTGTTGCCCTTCTCTGTGTTAGCATTAGTAGAGGCATATGATGCAAGAAAGCAAGCTTATACAGCATCAGCCAAAAAAAAAAAAAAAAAAAAAACCTTCCCATTTCACCCATCCATTTGCTCCAAAAGTTTGTCCACTTCTTCCTTGAATTTATTTAAGCTATCAACTTCCACAACGACAGATGAAAGTTTGTTCTATCAATCAACCACCAGCTGGCAAAAGGCAAATTTCCGCACATCTATTCGACAACTGTCTTTCCGCAATTTTAGTTTATGCCCCCTCGGGTTTGTAATCTGAGCAAGAGAAAGAATCCCAACAGCATTGAACCTGCTCAACCATTCAAGGTCTTATACACCTCAATCAGATCACCTCACAGGTGCCTAGTCTCCAGATGAAGCAATTTGCAGAAATTAAGCCGTTCTTTGTATGAGCACCCCTTTGTTCCTCTCACCAGCCTTGTTGCCCTTCTCTGTACTCTTTCTAGCAACTCTAAATCCTTCCTAAAATGAGGCTTCCGGACGTGTGTGCAGTACTCAAGGTTTGGCCTGACCATTGCATTATACAAGAGGATAATCACCTTATCCCTGCTAGCAAAATTCCTGTTATCACTGACATGGCCCCATGACATGTTCTGGCAGCCTGTCTGCACTGTTCAGAAAACTTCATATCTGACTGCACAATTACCCCCACCCCAGGTCTCCTTCATTCTCCATTACCCTGAGTATAACACACAGTTGGTACCTTTCTCTGGGGTTACTACTACCCATTTGCAGTATTTTGCATTTGTCGATATTAAACTTCAGTTGCCACTTCTCAGCCCATCTGCCCAACTTTTCTAGATCCTGTTGCAGTAGCATGCTGTCATTAACAACACTGCCAGTAATGACAGTCGCCAGTCTCCTAATGCTGCAAATTGCAGAACCGAAGCTCTTTCTTGGTAAGAGAACTCCTTTGTTCCCCTCACTAATCTTGTTGCCCTTCTTTATACTCATTCCAGCAGCTTTACATGCTTCCTAAAATGAGGCCTCCATATCTCTATGCAGTACTCAAGGTGTGGCCTGACCATTGCCTTCTACAAAGGGATAATCACTTCCTTATCCCTGCTTGCCAGATTCCTGGTATCATTGACAAAACCCCATGAGCTGTTCTGGCAGCTTGTCTTCACTGCTCAGAGAACTTTATATCTGATTACACAATTGCCTCCAAGACTTTCATCTCCACTACCTTGAGTGCAGTACTTTGCATTTGTCAATGTTATACATCAGTTGCTACTTCTCAGTTCTTCATTTGCCTATCTGCCAACCGTCATAGTGTCCGCAAACTTTGACATTAAGCCTGATACACTTCATCAATGTCATTGATAAATATAGAAAACAACAATGGGCTCAGCACAACCGTGGGGGATGCCACTAATTACATTAGTCCATTAACAGCAGTGTCCATTGATTACCACTCTGTCGTCCCCCATTCAACCATCCCTTTATTCATAGCAGCAACTTGCCCTTAATGCCACACTGCTCCAATTTCTATAGCAGTCTTTTATGTGCAACAGTATCAAAAGCTTTCAAAAGTAATTCCTATATATTTCCTGGATATATACAGTAAGACCCATGTATCTGCAGGAGATACGTTCTGAGACCTACCATGGATGGCTGAAACTGTGGATATAATCTAACATCTGCTGACTGCATATATAACATGATTTTCTTGTACATTCATATGTATAATAAAGTTTAATTGATAAATTAAACACACAGTAAGACATTACCAACATTAAATACGGTAATAATAAAGTACAGCAGACTCTCAATTTACTAGGAAGCAGATTAACTGGGACACTTCGAGACTCCAAATTAAAAAAAAAAAAAGTAAACCAGAAAAGGCAAAATTCAAGTAATAACTAGAATGGGTATAAACAGATATTTTTCAAGTCGTAAATAAGTGACAAGAACCAGCATTGTAAGTCGTCATTGGGAGATTAGTGTACCTACAAAGGGTACTAGGAAAGTTTTGCAATACAGCTTTGTTTATTTAATTTTTTCAAAGTAATTTCCTCTACATTCAATACACCTCTCCATTCTCCGAAACCAATCTTTAAACCAGTTCTGCCAAGTTTCACTAGGGAGTAAAGCACACTCGTTGTCCCAAGCCCGTAGAAGGTCCTCATCACTGGAAAACCGCCTCCCTTTTTGCTTCATTTTCACATGCGGGAACAGTGCAAAGTCGCAGGGAGCAAGGTCTGGACTGTAGGGAGGGTGCTCGAGAAGTTTCAGTCCTGTCGTGGTCAAATATTCAGTGCAGGCTTTGGCGCGCTGAGCTGCAGCATTATCGTGATGGAGGTACCAGGTGTCCATTCTTGACTTTGGCCGCAGGTTCTTCATAGATCCAATGACTTTAGGCAGGCATTATTCAGTATACCACTTAGCTGTGACTGTCTTCTGCGTGTCCAAAACGACACGTTCCACAATTCCACTCGATTTGAAAAATACAGCTATCATTTTCTTCTTTACAGATCGGGATTTTCTGACAATTACGGGTGTGTCGTCATCATCAAAGACCCAAACTTTGTTTTGAGCCTTGGTCGGCAGATCGTAATAGTACAGCCAAGTCTCGTCACCTGTCACGATGTTGTTCACATACCGAGATTGTCCCTTATCAAACTTTTTTAACATCTCCCGGCACCAAGTCACACGTCGTGTCATCTGCTCTTCAGTCAGTTGATGCGGCACCCAGAGAGAACAAAGTTTCTTCACGTGCAAATGATCTTACAGAATCGAACGAATTGCTGGTGCATTTAGGCCCAAAGTATCCTCTATCTGTTGGTAGGTCACTCGCCTGTTTTCGTCAAGCATTTTCCTCACAGCAGTAACGTTTTCCTCCGTAACTGACATTCGTGGCCTTCCCGGCCTCTCAGAATCCTCCAGAGTGAAATTTCCCCTTTGGAATTCTCTATACCACCTGAATATCGTTGTACGATGTGGACAATCATCATCTAGTGCAAGAGTCATTTCTTCTAAGCACTGGTCTATGGTTAAACCACGCACGAAATTATACCGCAAAACTGTCCTTATCTCATTTCGTGACCACGATGCCATCGCAAGCACTTTACACTCTCACTACTAATGAATAACTGAGCCCATCGACTTGGTGCGGCGGCTACTAGGCACGTATGAACATGTCTCAACAAGCAGCTTCCTGTGATTCATTGTTGCGTCATATTGCAAAAATTTCCTAGTACCCTTTGTATTTTCTTGCAACCCCCACTGTCTTCACATCTATTGCTCAAAACAAAAAGAAAAAAAGAGACCAAATGTTTAGTTTTATTTAGTGCGTCATGTTGATTGTTGTTCCATCACACTGCAAAAGGACAAATTTTGCTTCTTTATTTATGTCAGTGGTCAGAAGCAGGAGTGCAGTAGCACACGCTCTTTGAGTAGACTTGGGTTCAAGCCCCTGACTGCTAAATATGGCCGATCTGCCAGCCTGCACTGGACCAGTGTGGCAGATTATGGTCCATTTCCCTCACCCTGAATTGTTGAGGAGGCTTCCATCCTGCAGTGAGTTGATAATGGCTGCAGTTTACTTTTTTTTTTTTTTTTTTTTTTTTTTTTTTTAGAAATTGCGAAAATGATGGGCAAATGCAAGGGTTGTGCTTTCAAAGTAAACAAAAACTTGAAATTATTCAAAAGTTTGAAAACGGTGCATCCATTAAATCTCTAAAGAACCATTATAATGTTGGTGACCAAACCATATGTGACATTGTAAAAAATAAAAGGAAGCTATTTGATTTAAAATCGACATCGTAAAAAATAAAGGGAGCATCGTATTGCACATGCGAGTAGTATGTGTTAAGTTTTTTCTTTTTTTTCCCGTGGGTAACCACGGGTAACTGAATTAAGGATACTGGGGCACAACTGTATATAGAATTTCAGATTCCTTAAGGAATTAAGAGTTTAGCTTCTCTTTTCAGGTTACTTGTTCTACCACGTGGATGCAAGGGTATGCTACCTGCTGGTCCATTTGTAGAAAATAAAAAAATTGGTGAAAGTTAAAAAATGAACTCCCTTTCTAGGGTAGCAGTTTGATAGGCTAATATGTGTATTTTATTCAAAAATTAAACTTAGAGTTTCAGAAACTTTTAACATATAGGGTTGTTATGATTACTGATATGTCAGAACTAGGGGCTGGTTAAGGACAAAGTGTAAGATAACCTAGACGTAATGATTTAAGTGAAACTGCTTGTCCTGACCAATATGGCAAGGTATCATGAGGTAGTCACAGAGGAGCTGGATCCAAGAAATATCTTCAGTGCCAATGGATTCCCTCCTCCCATGCCATAGGTGTAATGTGATACTTGCCATCTGCCTCATTCTTGTGACTGTAAAACATATGAAGACTCAGTTGAAGTAGACTTGGGTCAGAAAGCCTTCTGCCTAAAAAAATTTGTTTATCCAATCATTTATAAATACAGTAGAATGTTAGTTATCCAGAATAATTTTAAAGGCTGATTTTTCTTCTTTTTTTTTTTTTTTTTTTTTTAATTATTAATGGTAGTACTTGAGACAAATGTTTATTATGCTACGAGAATATTTCTGTCTGTTTTTTTTTTTACGCCGTGTATCTGGTGAAATGTTGGATTAGGACTAATGGGTTTTCTTGTAAACCATGAGTGATAGTTTAGTCTTTCTCTTCTGTGAACCCAATTTTCCATGACATATTTTGTTCTCTTCATTTCATGTTATGTTTAGTTTAGCTCCATATTTGATAAGAATAATATCAGCCCAAAACTGTGTGATTTATATTTTCCTGAGTTTTTTTATGGTAAAATTTTAACGAAAAGAAACAGCACTGAAATGGACAGAAAACAAGGAAGAATGCGATATAATCAAATTAATATTAAGGGACTTGAAAGATTTTTCAGCAAAAAAAAAATGTCATAACAAACGAAACAAAAACGATTGAACATTATTTTAAAAAATTACTTTAAATATTTTTTCCATGTAAAATTTGCAGTAAAATACCTATCCGAATATACATACATATGTAAATGTGCGAATTTTTATGTATAAGTTATTATTTTAATTAAATAAATTCATTTTTTTCACATTTCTTTTACCATAATTTTTCTTTTACCAATCTTTTACCTTAATACATTATAACAGAATTTATTTAATTTTACCTTGCATTTGATTATCTGGAAAATTTTGCTATCGAGAAGAGGTCTGACATTAATTATTCCAGATACCCGATACTCTAACTGTAATGTCTAAATCACAGCACTTGCTTTTATGTCATATCCAACCAATTCATTCTCACACCATAAGCATTTCACCATTGCTGTTGCATCAGTAAACCTATAAATGAACAAACAGCTTCTTAGGAAGAAGGAGAGTATAGGCTTGTTATATAATCAATGGTGAAACTGCATTCAACAGGCCCAGTGATGAGAAGGGGCCATCCATACAAAAATGTGGGTTTACAGAGCTTGGAAACTAGCCAACTTGTCTGGTGAGGGAAGGGTGGGGAGGAACTGATGTATTGGTATTTTGGGGCACAGTTGAGGGTTATGGAACACAAACTATTAGGAAAAAAAATAGACTGGACATCAGGAAGTTTGTTTTTGTTTGTTTAAATTAATAAAAATTAGTGTTGAAATTATTATTGGTAAAAATGATTCAAGGAAGCAAGCTTATACAACATCATCTAAGAAAAAAACTTATACCCTTCATAATTGGCCAACTCTTCTAATTATTTGTCTATTCCTACTTTAAATTTATTCAACAATTCAGTAAATTCTAGCTGGAAGACAATTTCAGTAATGTACATCTATTCCAGAACCATCCTTTTTCAGTTTTAATTTATATCCACTTGTGTGTATTAGCCAACAAAGAGTAAAGATGTCATCGGCATATAGTATAGTATTAACAGCTTTAACAAAATTAACCCCAGGCTTTTGCTGAAAAATAAAAAAGTGTTTCATTCCTCCTGTAGGTATCAGTCCAACTGACCTTTAAATTTCCATAAGCTATCAGCTTTAACTATTTGCATAGTGTACTCTGTCCTGTTAAATTAGAATCAACAGTTTCCTTGTGTATTTAAAGTTGACAGTCTGGTGATTTAAGAGACAACTGTATCAGTACTTTTGTCAATGGCAAGAGTATAATAGGAGTAGATATAGGTCTACATGGGAGTTTGTTCTTGAAAATGCAGCAAGAGCATGGCTTCCTTGTATATTTTAGCCTTTACTAATACTAAAATAAAAAAAGCATAAGCATGAATGCAATTCTTTTGTATTTCCCAATAGTGAGTGGGCTGGTTTCCCTCCATAACCATAATCATCCAGTTGTTCAATCTTTAGTACACATTAAAATTATATACCTATCACTTTAATAGATTTCTGAATTTTATTTTTATTATTATTTTGTGTGGTGTGTGTATGCATGTACATGCTTGTATGCTTTATAAACGACGCCTCCATAGCCAGGTGGGAAGAAGCAGCAGTGCGTAGCACATGCTTCTTGATTAGACTGGGGTTCGAGCCCGTCACCACCAAATAAGGAGGATGCGGAAATGTCAGGGAATGACCACTGCATATCCCACAGCAATATGGCCTTAGTTGCTAATGCTTCTAAAAACCAAATAACAAACAAACAGCTTTATAAACCAGTCATGGAGGATTAAGTAAAAAAAAATGGTTTAATTTTTAGTGGCAGATTAATGAATGTCATTTATGCAGAATTTCAGATGTTCATTCCTTTTGTTTGCCAAGTTGTTTATTGTTAAGGTGCAAGTTTCACCAAAAAAAAAAAAAAAAAAAAAAAAAAGTTGCCATTTTTCTTTTTATGTTAATAGAACTTTTATTTTAAATAATTTCATTGTTCAGAAAAAACATCTTTCTGTAAATATTAATAGGTTATTTGGTTAATTTTTCAGAGTCCTCTTTCTGTTTCACCAGTCTTTGTCCTTAGTAATGAACTGAAGAAATGCAGTTTTCCAGTGTTTGTTGTTATGTGTGCGTGTGTATATATATATATATTTTTTTTTTTTTTTTTGCATTGACTGCTGACGAACAAATATTAACACATATCACAGTGTTGCCATTCAAAGGAAACTTGGACTGCCTTTGTATTTGAATTTATAAAATTAATGAAAGTTATGGAATAATAGACCATTGAATTGCTATAGTCACCCATCGCATTGTTAATATTAGGTCAGAATTTTGTTTTAAAAGATCGTTTTATTGACCTGCTCTCAATATTTGGTGCTGATTTTTGTAATATTAAGTGTGCTATTTCCTATAGTTGTATATATTGGTTGTATGTTCTGAAGTTGTATAACTTGTATATTCTTTTTACATATCATAATTTGTTTTCTTTCTCATAAGGTAAACAAATCCAGTGTTTTGTTATTTGTATATACTTGTATGTATAGCAGTGTTATAAATACAGAAGTGAGTGTGCAACTTGCCAAATGTTTCGGGTAAACTGTATATAGAGACATTTCTGCACCCTATACAGTTATAACTAGCTGTTGTGATCCGTTCATGAGATTCTCTCATACAAAGATAGAAGTCTGTATGTAATTTCTTATGTACTGTATTACATATGTAAAAACATTCATATATTGTATACCATTAGAATGCAGAAGAGGACTACAACCTATTTTGAGCATTGTTAGTTTTCGAAGTTTTTTTTCCATTTTATTTTATTTATTTATTTTATTTTATTTTTTTTTGAAAAGTAATAGTGTGAGAAGCTGTTGTTGGTTCACTGAAGGATTGTGACAGTATACCTCAAATTGATTGTTTAGATGGAGGTAATTTATTTTAAATAAAGTTTTGTTTCTATTGTTTGTGCTGTTTTATTATTATGCCTTACTGTTATATCTCCATAAAAACTTTCAATTAAAATAATATTATAGTTAGGGAAGGACATTACGTGGTTGTTTTCCATTGAGATTATTACTATAGTAATTACCACTCTTATACCATGTGAAATTAATAATATAGTTTATTAAGCTATTAGCCTAAACAACTATACATTAAAGCACATATGGAGAACCTTGGGCCCATGGGTGAGATGTGGCCTGCAAAAAATACAGACAATATATTTAATATACTGTAAAGTGTAAATTCTGCTCTGAAAGATAATTTTGTAGAAGTATAAGTGTTTGGATAAATAATATAATGTAATCCATATATATACCTAAAATGAAATAAAATTAAGTTAGCTATTTAGGCAAAATTGACTCTGTTCGGCTTGACGCAGTTTTAACAGGTATAAGTCCAAATCGTTTTAGATAACTTTACCCTCATTTCCTTTCCCTCGGCCATTTTCTCTTATTGCCATTAAACAGCTGACATGTTTTCTACTTTTCTCCTGTCAACTCGTTGAGTTGGGCCAGAAAAATCTTACTTTGTTATTTATTTATTTATTTTTTTACCTAAAATTTTTGCAGAACAAGTCTTTGCTCTAAACTATTTTTAAGTAATTAACTTAACTAGTGTTACTGGAACATATTTCACTTTGGCAGATGGTAGTTTTTGGCATTTCATGTTTTCTTGCAAACGAACTGATCGGAAACTCTGGTAAATGAGCTATGTGTTTAGACCGGCAACTGCAATCATAATATTTTCGTTTGTGGTACATAGTTCTTACAGTGTTTGTGCATTTACTTCATAAGTTTAATCATTGATTTTTGATCAACAATAACCCTTACAATGTCTTTGTCAAACAAAAAACAACCTATTGTATGAGAGAGTGTTTCATGAACGGTGGACAAATAATTATTTTTTATTGAATCAAAAAACATATGTTTAATCTGTTCTGAAACTGTTTCTGTCTTCAAGGAATACAATATTAAGCATTATTACAATATGGAACACAGCGAATATCATAAACTTCAAGGAGAAATTAGAAAGATGAAATTAGAAAAATTGGTGAAACAGACTAAGAGTCTGACTACATTCTTTTTGAAAAAGCAGAAATTTTCTGACAACATTTTGCTTGCAAGCTATATTGTATCAGAGAAAATTGCCAAGCATTCAAAAAGTTACTCAGATGGTGAATTTGTCAAGGAGTGCTTACCTCTGTTAATATTTTGTATTCACAGAAGATTGAAGAGTTCAATGCCATTAGCTTGTCTTGAAGAATGGTTATGAGACACATTGAGGAAATTTCTGCAGATATAGAAAAAAGCTTAGCAATGCTGGCTTTTAAATTTGAGTCTTTTTCATTGGGTCTCCATGAAAGCGCACTGATATATCAGATATGGCCCAGCTGGCAATTTTTATTTGTGGGATCGATAATGGTTTTTCTATTACCGAAGAAATGCTTTGCCTTAAAAGTATGAATGATGCTATCACAGGTGATGATATTTTCAACAAACTAAAAGCATCCATGAAGAAATTTAACCTTTCTTTTGATAAGCTCGAAAATGTGACAACAGATGAGGCTCCAGCAATGATCAGAAATAAGGTGGGTCTAATTTCAAAAATAAAATCAGAAATACATTTCCTCAACTTGGAAGAAAAAGATTTCACTATTTGATACACCAGGAGAACTTGTGCACTAAATCTCTTAAATTTGCAAATGTGAAGAAAGTTGTAGTCTCAACCATTAATTTTATAAAATCAAAGGGGCTCAACCATTGGCAGTTCAAGCTATTCTTTGAAGAACTTGAGAATGAATATGGAATATTGGTCTATTACTGTGAAGTTTGTTGGTTAAGCAAAGGAAAAATGCTTCAGCACTTTTATAATCGTAGAGCAGAAGTCTGTATCTTTATGGAGATGAAAGGCAAATCTGTTCCAGAACTAGAAAGTATTGAATGGACACGTGATCTTGCATTTTTTTGTTGATATCACATCTCATTTAAACAAACAAAATCAGAAAATACAAGCACAAAATCAGTTAGTTCATGAACTTTATGCTCATATGAAAGCTTTTCAAACAAAACTTCATTTTTGGAAAATCCCACTTAGGGATAGTGACACTCACAATAGTTCTGAGTATATTTCATATGCTGAAGAGCTAGTAGCCATTAACTTAGAATTTGGTGTTAGATTTCAAATCAAAAGATGCAAATTTTCAATCCTTTTAATGCAGATATTTATCAGGTGAGAAAAGAGCTGCAAATGGAACTAATTGAACTTAAAAGCAACGATCATCTTCAACAGAAATTTCAATATGTTTCTCTATTTGGAATTCTATGCCTCTCTTCTGTTAGATTGCTTTCCACGAATGATAAAATTTGCTAAAAAAACATGCCTAAATTTTTGACAGTACCTATAAATGTGAACAGCTATTTTCAAGAATGACATTCACCAAGTCTAAAACAAGATCAAGATTGACAAACATGCATTTAGAAAGCAATTTTAGGGTAGCAACAACTTCTATTCCCCCTACATTATACTTATATTTTATTTTACTATATTTTACTAAATGAAAATTTGGTAAAAGGACTAGATTCAAGTGCAAGTATCTCACTAACTGTAAGTAAATTGGTTACTTTTTGTTTTTTTTCCTAATAAACTTTGTTTCTATAATTATACAATTATCATAATTACAATATATATTTTTGGAATTTGATGAATGGCAATTAGATATATTAAAATATTGCTTCAACCATATAATTTCTTAATTCATAATTTTTGATTTATTTATAATAAAATAGTTGCAATTTTATTATTTTATGTTACAAGTTACGACTGTTGGGTAAATTTGCCATTCTTTTAGTAGTGTGGCCCAAATCAGGATGGACTGAGTCTTGTGTGGCCCACTGAACATTAAAGGTTGCCCATGCCTGCATTAAGATAATGTTTCAGGTATCTTACCGATACCCATCATCAGACCGTGCTGTTGGGAACGAAAATAAACTGTTACAAATTTGAATACAATTACCAATATGATTTTACAATTTGCAAATAGACAATTCTAAGTTTGGATTATGTTATAATAGAACCGGATATTAAATTAGGTAAATGCAAAGATTAAATTCTTACCTGCTGACAGACTCCCTTGCTGATGCTCCCAGAAACTTGATGTACATACAGGCAAGTGATGCTGCCACTTGCCCTCCGGAAATGTGGATTTTTTTTATCCATCAAATAGAAAATCAACCACAGAACACATGCAATTCACAAACAGTACACATGGAGTAATATGGTCTTAGTCGCTGATGCTCTTAAAACCCTATAACAATATTGGAAACCTTGGTTTTTGATTTTTGAAGTTATGAAGACGTGTTTATTCAAAAGTAATTTAGCCTATTTGCTCACTAGTGGCAGTAATTTGCTTGAATGTTGTGGAAAACTTTCTACTAATTTCTCGCATAAAGTTTCTGCCATTTTGCTCCATTCAATCTTAAAACCATTTGTAATTGACGTTAACGAAGAGGGCCATCTTTGCTTTGCCTCAATTCTGCATTCAAATTCATCCAAAAGCTTTTCCGTTGGATTGATGTTGGATTTTGTTGCTGGCTGCTGCACTGCTCTGATGTTATGAGTATTCTCTTTCCAGTTCCCTGCTTTCTCTTCACAGCCCTTAGCCTCCAATATGGAGATTGTCATCTTGGAGGGTGACCGCGTTCATAAATTCCCACACTGCAAGGCACAGAATCAAGAACATTAATGCACTTATAGTTTTATGCAGTGACCAGTGTGATGTTCTCTCAACACCTTCATTGTTGAGACAACACACAGATAGCATTCTCCAGTATCCTCTGTACTCAAAAAGTGATTGAAAGAATTGTACTGCGCTCGTCGCTCCACAGAACCGTTTCCAATTTTTTTAGGATTCATTTTTGGTTGGTCTTGCCATGCCATTTTGTGGCATGCATTTGTTATCAAAACCCTGTGGGTCAGCTTATCCATGAAAATTCATAGCATGCGACTGTTGTCAAAATTATTTTTGCACTTTGTGGCAACTGGCTGCTCAACTCAGATATTCCACGGCCTAATAGCAAGATCCTGTAACTCGCCCTTCCAAGATGCTTTTTTTTTTTTTTGGCTGATGCTGCATAAGCTTGCTTTCTTGCATCAAATGCCTCTACTAATGCTAATGCATCGACTCCTGTCAATCAGTATTAAACATGTATATGATCTATTCTTGGGTAAGTGTCTCTTCTGGATTCTCAAGAAACACAATTTACAGACATAATACATACATGGGTATATGTAAGAAATTACGGGTGGTCCTAATATAATTTGAATTCCATTTTCCACGAGTGAACGATGCCTTAGTGAAGTACATTAGCTGTGAAAGTTAGCTCCTGGAATATTTTATTATTGTGTTTCTCTGCTACCCCCAGTTGTGAAAATATGTTCAGTAGAAAGACAGAGTTCTGGTGAGTCTGAAAATGTTTATTTCATAACTGACAGTTTCTTATTTCTCATTTGAGAAGAAATCGAAATTTCCGTCGTTGATCTATTTCTAGTAGTCTTTACATGTAATGGTTGCCATGAAAAATTAGGCCTAAAACAGTTATATTATTTTGAAAGAGACTGATGTCCACCCCAAAATACTTGTGATAGACCATAAAAATAAGTGTGTTTTAAACACTTGGGTGGCTGCACGATGTCGTGTGACAATTTTCAGACAGTTTGATGTCAATTGTGCTGGCCTGGTCATTTTTTTTCTCATTTGCATTGGTTTAATGTATAACTTATTGGTTACAATGGAGCCAGCCATTTTTACCTACTTCTCCACTTATACCTGTCATAGCACGATTGTGTCTACAGGAGGCCTCCATATTTTCTGACATCACACACAAACTGATGCATTATTGGTTTTAACTTTTGTATTGAATTACTGTTGAAATGAGCTTTTCTTAGCTTGTATGTAAAGTGTATTTAGGGTCTGACGACACCAGGGATTCCCCCATCTCCATGCAGCATACATTGTCGTGTGTTACAATTCACTGTAAAGGCAAGAGATTTAAAACGTATGGATATTGTTAAGTGTAGTGTCGTGTACCATTGTTCATCTGGCCATTTAGCCATTGGATCCCTATTGGGGCCCACACTTGTCCCCATGGAGGCTGACGAGGTATACAGTATACTAGTATTTTAAGTAAGTACTCTGGCAGGTCCTGCCACCTAGTTCACTGAGATTTCAGTGGCTAGGACCTAAAAAAAAGTTGGTAGAATTGAGCACTGAAAGGGTTTAGAGGCTGAGAGAAATACTTGTACAATGGAATTTGAAAGTTTTAAATTTAGACTGTGTGGAGCTTACGCTGTGAAAGTGAACAGAGTAAGGGGGAGAATGAAGGCTGGGGGGAGTAAACAGTTAGTAAGGAGATAGAGGTGACCCCTGTGGTCAGTGGAGCAGGCCCATATCCCACCCGGAGGGAAAGGGAGGAGACTGAAACCATCTGCTCCCTCCCCCCCGGGGAAGTGGAAAAGTACCGTGCAAGAGAGCACATGTATAGAATCGCCTATGTATGGCATTGGCAGCAGAACTGCGTTGATGCCAAGTCTGTGGTAATTCTATTTATAGGTTGGTTGTCGGCGATGATTTTCGACAGCTAGGGTTGTAGCTCACTCCTGGGACAAGTCCTGTCCTTGCGGTTCAGGCTGTTGGGGTTGTGGCTAGCACACAGTTTTGGATCAGTGGCTGAATAGGCCTAGTGCCTCAAGATGCCTGCAGGTGGCGTACGCGGATGACCTGGTTGTTGGAGTTCCTGGTGGGTCTACATTGATGCTGGAGCAGAGAATACGAGATGTTCTGGAGGACCTTTCTGAGTGGACCTCCTTAAACAAATTAAAAATTTCATCTAAGAAAACTAACTTCATGGTGGTTAAAATACATTTTGATTATAACCGTCCGCCCAGAGTATTGTTAAATGGAAGACAAATTCCTTTTGTGTCTAGCACTAAATACCTAGGAGTTATTCTGGATGATAGGTTGGGATTCCATTTGCACGTATCACACCTCAATGATAAAATCAAGAAATTCAGGTCTTTGGTGATTAGAATCTCCCAAAAAAATGGGGACTTAACAAACGAACAATGTCACTGTATAACAAACTATCTTCCTGCCAATTGTTGCTTATGCGGCTGGTGTGTGGTCGGGATCAGTGATTAAAGTAAAAATAAAAAACACTCATGTCATTACAAAGATCTATGTTGTTGGCCCTATTGCATGCCCCGAGGACGGTATCTACGGCTGCGCTACAGGTAATTGCTGGATCTATTCCTCTTGACCTCTACATTGCATATCGTGGAGTGTTATATGCTATGAGAAAGGAAATCCCTGCTAATTATTTGGACATTTCCATCAACCTGGATGCCAGTGTTAAGGAGGAGAAACTTAGAATCTGGAATGAACTAATAGAGATTTGGCGGAATCGGTGGATTTCGTCGGAGGTGGGAGTAATAACTAGGAATATTATTCCTGCTGCGTTCTTTGCTACTTCTAAAACAGTTTCGTCATGGTTCAATGTTCACTAACTATGTGCTGACAGGACATGGGTCCTTTCGAGACAAATTATGTTCATGGGGTCTGGAGCCAGATTTGTGGTGAGGCGGAAACTTGGCTGCATACACTGTTTCATTGCCCATTTTATAATGTTGAGAGGCGTCGTCTTTTTAACTGATTCCCGATCTAGCTGAAAACAACGTGCAGGAGTTTGTGAACGGAGTGTCTAATTTTCAGGCTTTTGCTGCTGCAGTGTTCTCTAAGAGATCAATTATAAGGAACCTATCAGAAAATGAACTGGCAGTGTATGTTGGGAGTTTTGCTTGATTGCATCTGGGCTTGGGAGCCTCAGACCTGGAAGCTTTGTCAATAGTATTGCACTTTCTCTTTTGGGTGTAGAAACAGGTTAATGTTTCTAAGTGTTATTGGTAAGTTAGTCATTCTAAGTGTATGTATTTGCTATTTACATGTAAATATTTGTATAATGTTGCTTTTGTCTCAAGTATACATTGTTCTTAGTTGGAAATTTTTTTTTTTTTTTTTTCCCTTGGCCTCCAAGTTTGGGCAGCCTTGGGGGCAGGATTGTTGGCACCTACCAGTATAGCACTACTTCCGGTAGGTGCGGGATTTGTGCATTACAGCACACTCCGAGAATGGTTGATTTCAGGTGTTGGTCAATCCCTGGTGGCG